>NW_021940620.1:5025871-5193968 GCF_001715985.3 Manacus vitellinus | reverse complement strand
CCACGCGGTACCACGCCGGGTCAACAGCACCCCCCGGCCAGAGCCCGCCTGCCGCCGGACAGCGCTGCCGGCCCCTCCAGCCGCCCCGAGCACTCGGCGTGACGTTGGGAGACGGGTCATGCCCCTGGCCGAGAGCCGCCGGGGTAGGACGGGACGGTGCTGGCAAGGTCGCCCCTGAGCTCCCACGAGTTGCACCGGGGGTTGCTGAAGAGAGGACGAAACGAAGCCCACCAGCCGGTCCCGCGGAGTCCCGCCGCTCCGCCACCCGGCACCATGCTGCTGCTCCTCGTCCTCCTGGTCGTGGTGCCCTGCCTGGCTCTCCTAATCACCTTCCTCCTCTCTCCAGGAGGCAAAAGTGGTGGCAACAAGAAGAATGACGGCGTGAAGGTAAGCCCCCTGCCCGCTGCCCTCTCCTGCCCGCCCCTCAGCTGCCGGGGCAGCGGTGGGGGTCTCTGTGCCATGCCGGAGGGGAGCGTCTCCATGCCCTGCTGGCGGTGGGGGTCTCCGTGCTGTGCCAGGGGTCTCCGTGCCATGCCGGCTGTCCCTGAGACACCCTGCACTTTAAAGGGCAGCTGTTGGCCCGGCTGCCCCGGTGTGTCCCCGTGCCACCGGCTGGGCTCCTGCCAGGACAGGCAGTGCACAGGAGGCTTTGCAGCACCACCGGTTGTTGCTGGAGGGGTGCATGGGGAGAACTCAAGGCTGTTTCATTGCCTGCAAAATGCGCTTGGCCCCTCGCTACCCCCAGGGAGGGGGAGAGGCAGAGGTTGGACCAGGACCGGGTATAGGGGGAGGCAGCTCTTCAGCCCAGAGCCATGGCTCCAACAGCAGCCATCTGGAGAGAGGGGAGGCCTCATCTCCTGCTCGCTCAGCACGTGTCCTGCTGTGGCTGGTGGGACTGGCCCTAGTTCCTGTCCCATCCTGTCCCAAGGGCTGATGTGCTGCTGGGTGACACATGGGTGCTTTAACCCCTTCAGCAATGCTGCCAGTCCCCTTTGCCCAGTGCAGACAGCAAAGGAACATGGTGATACTTGACAGAGCAAATGGCTTAGTGATGCTCTAAAAACAAGCTGGTGCTTGGTGGATCTTGTTTCTTGGGCTCTAGAGCCTGTGGATTTGTCTGTCCCTTTGAGCTGGGGCCACAACTCTTCTCCAGGACAAGGTGGCTCCTGGAGGCAGCAAAATCATGCTGCTGAGCAGCTTCTTCTGGTGACACGGAGATGTGGTGGATAGTAGTGGCTATTGAGCTTTGTCACTCTTCCTGCAGGAAAGAATGGTCCATGTGAGGGCCTTTCTCTCCTTACCTGTTCCCTTCATGAATACAAGGGATCACTCAGCAGAAGAGAGCTGGCGTGGTGACATCCTCCATCATCAGGCAGAACTCTGGGAGCCCAACTGCAGTATGGCTGCTCTCCTTCCTCTATAGGGACCCTTAGTTGGGAGAACCTAGAGAACCTTTTTGTGCCCTTTCGTAGGGACTGTGAGGGGTGCAGGGTTTTGGAAGAGCAGAGCCCTCAGCCAGCTTATTCCCTCCTCAGTCCAAATGGTCAGCAGAGCCAGGGCTCTAGGAATGGCACGTCTCTCTCCCACTCCTCCCAGATCCAGTGGCTGGGACAGGACAAGCCTACAAGGACTGAGACCACTCACAACCCTCCAGACCTGGGCTCAGCTCCACAACAGGCCATCCTAGCCATGCAGTGTTATTCTGCAGCATGAAGTTGATGGCCTGGATGGCTCTCAGAGGACATTACTTTGGGCCATGGTGTCAGGTTATCACGAGACTCCCAGAACAGGATTGCTGGGTTTGGTGCTGGCAGATCCCATAGGAGTCACAGCAGCCCATCTGCCGGCCATTGCTGGCCTGTCCTCTTCTGCTCTGGGGTTCCAGCTGCTTTTGAGAGTCACCTGAGAAGTGACACCACAGGCAGAGCTGCCTTGGTTGCTGGAGCACAGGTGAGAGCAAACAGAAATGCATTTTTAAGCTATAAAAGGAGAGACTGATGGATGGAGAGGCTTCATCAGGCATTGTCCTGAATCTAATTTTCCAGCAGAAAGGGACAGCCTTAAATTTCTGTGTTGTGGTAGAAGGCCATTTGCCAGCCCAACTTGCTAATGATGCTCCCTCTTGGACTTCAAAGTAGCTTTGTCCTGGGAAAAGGGGCACTTGCTGTTGTAGCAAAATAGCTAGTTTTGGTGAAGAGCCTTCTAGCTCATCACTGAAACTCAGCGAGCAGTCTGGTTTCAGAGCAGGATGAGAGAGGCTGGTTTGCATCATCAGCCCTCACTGGTGAGCAAGGAGCAGGTCATGAGGCTTCATTTCGAGGCAGTCTACGAGCCAACACTCCTCTCAAAATGGTGGACAAGCTCTGGAGAAACAATTTGCTTTTTTATTGCCCCCTTTCCAACAAATAGAGGTGAGACAGCCCGCCTAGATGACCAGGAAGGTAGGGGAGGAGAAGACAAGGTAGAGGCAATCTCATTCCCAACAGCTTCCTTCCATTGGCCACCTTCAGCATAACCATCCCCACCTCTCATTCCCACGCTCAGCCTGAGGGGACCTGCATTGTAACCCACTCGTGGGGGCACAGGGAGGCTGGGGGCTGTGGGTGAAGCTTTAATAGCCCACCATGGGCAACCAGCAGATGTCAAGACTTTGCTGAATGGTGTTCATTTCTTTCCATCTTGCTGGAAAAGTGAGGCAGGAGCCTGGAGGCCTGCCTTGGGTGGTTGGGCAGGTGGGAAGGGAATGGTCCTGCCTGCTCAGAGCCGGGCTGTAAGTCAGGCCACGTGATGCGGTTATCTGTCGGAAGAGTTGTGCCCCCATTTGGAGTAACATGCTGGACTGACCATCCCCATGAGAGAAAGCAGGTCCCAGGCAGCCACCCCTGCCTTTCCTGCCCAAGGCTGTGCTGGTGGGCAGCAGGCAGCTGGTGCTGCTCTCCAACCTGCCCACACAGCCCTCCAACACCAGCATGGGGCTAGCCCAGGCTCAGAGGGCTTGAAACTCACCCTCCTGAGGAGGTTCCTCACCTGCTAAAAGCATTCATGGGACCAAAAATCCCCCTTGAGCCCTGCTCTGGGGTCTGTGGGAGGTCCTCCGGTCCCAGCAGCTATGATACCTTCACTGCCCTGTGTAGTGTCACATCTTGTCCCATTGTAAACTAATGGAATCACTGCCCCGTGTCACATCCTGTCCCGTCCTAAATTAACGAGCTCACTGCCCGGTGTCGCATCCTGTTCCTGTATGTCCAGACTCGACGCGGTCACTGCTTTGTGTTGCATTCTGTTGCGTCTGAAACTTCTGCAGTTTTCTGCCCCGTCTCATGTCCCTGGGTAGCAGAAGCTGTCAGCCCTTCCTGAAGACAGCCCAGCTCCAGCGGCTCCTTTTCCCATGAGGTTCCTGCTGAAATACCACAGCTCACTCTGCCCTTTAGGACATCTGTTGTTTCAGTGAAGGAAAGGCGAGTGTTGGTGTAGGACAAGAGCCTGAAGGGGCTGTGAGAGAGCTGGAGGGGGACTTTGAACAAGGGCATGGAGTGATACAACAAGGACGAATGGCTTTCAACTGAAGGAGGGCAGGTTTAGATGGGATATAAGGAAGAAATTATTTATTGTGAGGGTGATGAGGCGCTAGCACAGCTTGCCCAGAGAAGCCATGAGTACCCCATCCCTGGAAATGTTCAAGGCCAGGTTAGATGGACCTTGGAGCAACCTGGTCTAGGAACTGGATGATCTTTAAGGTCCCTTCCAACCCAAACCATTCTGTGTTTTTCTGTTTCTATGGGAGAGAGGGGTGAGCTGCACTGGCAGAGGGGGAAACTCAGTGAGGATGCTGGTGAGAGCCAGTTAGGATGTCAAAGAATCAACAAGGGGGAATGGATATCAGCAGTTTTTACCCTGCAGCCCACCCATACACCCTAATGGGTTGCTCTGTGGACTTTTCCAGGAGATCTGTACAGTGTGTGCTGCTTTTCCCTCACAGGGCAGGCAAAGATGGTGCCTTGTTAAATATGCTGGTACAATGCTTTGTTATTTGGCACTGCAGATTCTGATTTCTGCACATTGGTGTTCCCTGACACCCACTGGGATTCATTCCCTGGGAACCAGAGGTGCTGAAAGGGTATGAGGTCAGCATGCACGTCCCCCTGTCTCCCCCTGGCTAAATTAAAAATGGAGATGGGGAGCAGAGCACAACAGGGAAGGAGAATCCAGAAGTAGTTTGGGGTTGCAAGCAGAAGCATGGCTATGGGGTCATCCGACCCAAAAACCTTAAAGCCTAGTGGTAGTGGTCAAGGATAGAGACAAATGTGCATGTGTAAGGTCTTCTCTTTAGAGGAGACTTGTCCTGATTTAAAGCACTGGATCCATGCTAAAGACAGCTTCCCACACAGTATGCATGCCTTGCAGGGTTGAGCAGCAAGGCCTTAAAACAGCCAGCTTAGTTCTGGTCTAGGTCCAAAGCTAATGGGATGTCTCCACACTAGTCAGTGCCATTGGCAGGTGCACGCAGAACAGATCCAGAGTCTGTAGAAGTCAGTATGGCATTCTCTCTGGGCACAGGGCTGTGGTGAAGCTGCCTTTGATTTTCAGCATCCCACTCCTGTTCCTGTGAGATTGCTGGGCTGGTCACAAAGCTACCAGAGTGGTCAGTGACTCCCTTTTGGACTAACCCGGTCCTTGGGATGAGAAACCCCAGAGATTGTGGCAGGTCAGGAGAGAAAGGTGCTGGCAGGAACACGGGGAGGGAACTGGCACAGCACCACCAGCACTGCAGCCAGCGGCACGTCCACACAGGAGCAACACGTTGCCCCCCTGCGCCTTTCGTTTGCCCCTCCATGAGGACCAAGAAGGGGTCCTCACGAGCTGCTGCCTCTCATGTGCTGCTCTCAGCCTTTCTCACTCTGTGTCTCTTCCTGTTCCATCTCTTCTCCTTGTTTTTCCAGAAAAGAAAGTCCAGTTCCAGCGTTCAGTTAATGGTGAGTGTCCTTCGTCTTCCTCAATGCCGATATTGCTGGGCCTCTCCACATGTTCCAGCTTCCCCCGTTTTTGGAAGTTACCTCGGGGTAGGGAAGAAGGGACAGCGGGGTTGGAGGGAACATCCTCAAAGCCGTATCACCCACAAACCCCATTAACAGGGTTGGTGCAGGCACTTGCTGGCCACCAGCTGGTGGGAAGCCAGCCCTGGTTCTTGCTGATGGGTTCTCATGCCGTTTCTCCCAGTTCTCCTGACTCAGGTCTGCAGGCTGCATCGGTCCAAGGAGCCTTGGAGAAACACCTTCCATGCCTCTGCGGGGACTGTATGGTCATGGGACACCTTGCCAACCTACATCGGGGTCTTCTGGGTAATACATAAGCAAGGCTCTGCTGGGAAGAGCTAGCAGAGCCATTGCTCTAGCTCCACTAGCAGAGTTGCCTTGATGGGGCTCCCGGAGAGAGACAGGGGGTCAGTACCCCTCTCCCCCCCAAATCTGTGTAGTGCTCAGCTGTTTCTTGAAAGAGCTGTGTCTCAGCCTTCAGTGGTCCATGTGGGTCTTGGAAGCACTGTTTTATTGTACATTTCTCTCCCTACTCTGCGGTCAGTGTGGTCTCTCTCACTCCTACACAGTCCCCTCTTTCTCATCCCAGCTCCTCCTCGCTGTTAATTTGTACATCTCTCTCTTTATTGTACAGTCAACATGGTGTCTTCCACCCCCGCACAGCCCCTCTCCCTGCCCCTCCGGCAACGCTCCTAGGAACCCACCAAACGGCCCCTGGACCTGCCCCCGTCTCTGTCCCCACAGGTGTCGGTAGGAAAGGCAGCGCCGTTCCTACGAGACCCTCCACAGCCCACCCCTTGTGCCCTTGGCTACAAGGAGTGGAGGTCAGGGAGGGCTCTGCCAATGCTGCCCTAGAGCTGTGGTTGAGGACAGGTTGGACCTGCTGGCGTTTTCCTTGGTTTCTGTCTGTTGGCACAGTCGAGCGCTGCGGGGTCGGACTCGGGGGGCTGTCGAACACACGAGCTCCGTCTGTCACAGGGAGAAGACCCTCCTCACCGCCCCATCTCTCCTTTCTGTTCTTTGCTCAGGAATCGTCGGAGAGCACCAACACCACCATCGAGGACGAAGACACCAAAGGTACCAGCAGGGGCTAGCGGGGGGGTGGGTGGGTTGTGGGTTGTTAGTCTGACTCCCCCTCATGAGATATTGGCTACAGCGAAACCCACCACCATCGAGCAGCCTCGGGGCCCTTCAGAAGTTGCTTTAGCTCCTCAGATGGTTCCACTGCTGGGTTGCTGCCATGAGCAGCTGGGGCACTGCTGGTGAGGGACAGGGGTGCTCCCATAAACAGGGTTGTTCCCTGAAAGCAGGCATCAAAATGGCAGAAATCTGCAGGGATAGCAGCCTGGCTGACTGCTCTCCAAAATAAATGGCCCTTTGGGAAAAGCCTCTAGGGGAAATCCCTGTCTGCCGCCTGCCTGCCTGCCAGCCAGAGGCAGCTTTCTAAGAATAACCCAGGCAATAATTTATTGGTGCTAATTTGTAAAGTCTCTCAATGAAGTGATCTCAGCACAAAGCAAGATGGACTTTGGCCTGATGTGAGAGCTAATGGGACACTTGTCATCCTAGGGAGGGGCTCCCTGAACCTGGACACAGAGCCAGGCAGTGCTCAGGAAGTGATGGGAGTCCCTCTCCTCCTTTCTGAACAACTCCTGGGAACGTGCTCTCTCTCCTTTCATTAGTCACAATACAAAAAAGAAAACCAACAAAAACAAAGAAGAGTTAAGCATGATGGCAATTTGCATTTGAAGCAGAGCCTTGTTAATAAGCCCAGAGTTACCTCTGACAGCTCCTCCTGCATCCCAGGGAGCCCAACCTGCTCTTGCAGTGCGTTCCTTCCCCAATGAACTGTCAGTGCCTGGAATTCCCAGCAGCAGCTGCACAGCTTTGTGCCCTTTGAGGGGTCCCTCCTTGTAGCTCCTGGTGTGGCTGCCCATGTCATCCACCTGCTCTCCTCCCTGCTGAGACCCTCTCCTCCAGTTTCAGAGTAAGGTGAGAGCATCCTTGGTCCAGCTTGCCCTGGCTGGCCTCTGCTGTGAGTTCATGGGTCCCAGCTTGGCAAGGCTTTGCAGCCAAGACCAGCCTGTGCCAACTTTTGGGCTGAGGGCAGCTCACCATTTGGTAATTAACCCTTTGGTTCTTCAGGAAATTACAGAGTTTTTCAGTTTTGCTTTGGCTTTGAAAGTCTTTCCTTTCTGGCGATGAAGAGCCCTTCCCCACATTTCTCTTTCAAGTAGCTTTCCTGTTTTTTCTCTGGACAGTTTCCACAGTCCCCCAGCCTGCTGTGATCTGTTTCTGATGAGATAAAGATCTCTCACCGATATGGTAACACCAGCACTTCTGGTTTGTTTCCTCCTTTTATTTTCGTTTTCTCTTTAAACCAACAGTACGCAAGCAAGAAATCATTAAAGTCACAGAGCAGCTGATCGAAGCAATAAGCAATGGAGACTTCGAGTCCTACACGTGAGTGTGCCCAGCGCGGGTTTGGGCTGGGTGGGGGCTCAGCCTCCCAGAGCAGGGTCTCCTACTCTGATGGTGCTGCCTAGGAGGTTCTACTGTTGCTCAGGGCAGGGTGACCAGGTTGATGTGGTGGGGGAGACACGGAGACCATCCAAGAGAAGCAGGGGACATCAGTTTCCAAACCTGATGCTGCTCTCGTGCTCAGCTGACCACAGCTCTCTGGTCTCACTGTCATGGATGAGCCCATTTTGAGGTTTGCAGAAAGAGAAATAATTGTAAACGTGATTTATGATGGAAGAAGGAACTTTGCATCTATTATATCCAGATTGCCACAGGCTATACTGAAGCATAGCTGCTTTCTACTCACTGAGCTGATGCTCTTCAGAGTACACCTCTTCTGTGTCCAAGGCTGATTTAATTAGCAATGTCTGAGTGAGTGCAGGTCTTCATCACTGCCTCAGAGGATCACAGCAGGGATATTCTGATACAGAGCAGATAGTATGTTTTTTATCCCTACAGTTTTCCTTTCTTACAAAGAAGATGGCAGTGTTTGGGGAGATTTAATTACAGATGGTGACTGATGGAGAATGCTCCCTGCTTTGCTGAGGTCCTGGCTATAGTCAGATGCTGGAGGCAAGGTGGGGTGGGCTTCATGCAGAATGCAGAGATGAGTTCAGATTTTTGCAAGAATTACTTGCTAGTGCAGATGCCCCTCAGCCTCAGACTGAGAGAGCCATCCTGAGCACAAGGCATTTGCATTCTTCAGGCTCTCATGCTAGAAGTGGTGAGATAACTTCTCCCTTTTATCTTCCCTTCCTGGCTCCCCAGGAAGATGTGTGACCCTGGGATGACTGCCTTTGAGCCAGAGGCTCTGGGCAACCTTGTGGAAGGCCTGGATTTCCACCGATTCTACTTTGAAAACTGTAAGTAGCTCCCTTGCCTTCTGAGGGACCCCTCCCACCTCCCATGGGCCTGTCTTGACCTTCATCAGCTTGCCAGACAGAATAGGATTATGGTGGCTGTGGAGCATCTCTAGCTAATCTGGAAGGTCCCAGCAGGAGATATTAGGTCAGCTGGGACCAGGTGCATGCAGAGGAGTCATTGCATTAGCTGCTTTCTAGGTGCTGAACCCACCCATGCAGCATTTACTCAGCCCAGTCGAGCAGAGAACCTAATGCAAGCATCTCCCCTTCCCACATTGCTGCCACCCTGGGCAAGAGCCACCCAAACTCCTTTGCCTGCCTAACTGCCCTTGTGCTTGTCCCCTCTCCAGTGTGGTCCCGGAACAGCAAGCCCGTGCACACGACGATCCTGAACCCCCACATCCACCTGATGGGAGACGAGTCCGCCTGCATCGCCTACATCCGCATCACGCAGTATGTGGATGCCGGAGGGATCCCCCGCACTGCCCAGTCCGAGGAGACCCGCATCTGGCACCGCCGGGACGGCAAATGGCAAATTGTCCACTTCCACAGATCTGGCGCGCCCTCTGTCCTACCGCAGTAAGCCCTGTGAGGATCCAGGGATGGGGAAGGGAGGGCAGGGAGGGCTGAGTGCGGGCTCGACGCAGCTTTGAGGCTACACAGCAGGTGGGATCCTGCCCCAGGATCTGCGGTGGGGAGCAGATGACTGAGTGCTGTGAGATGGCATTGGAGGGAGGGATGCTCTGCCAGAGGGATGGTCAAAGCAAATTCCGGCTTTTCCTGGTTTGTGTTTTGCAGCTGAAGCGTGGTCCTGCCCGTGTTGGGCTTGTCACTGACTGACTACCAAGGGGAGACCCCCTCCGACATGTTCACCTACGGGACTTTTCCTGTTGGCTCTGCTGCTTGGTTCCCGCTGGAATAACCCCTCGCTTCTCACCGCACACACTCAACGGCCCTGCCAGCGCAGCGCAAGCATCCCATGAAACCCCCCCCCTCCTGCTGGGGTCATGGCCCTGGGCCCTCTTCCTCTGCATGAACCAGGAAAAGAGAAACCATGAACTTAAACATAAACATCTGGCTGGTGTACAGGCCCCTCTTCTTGGCTGCAAAGCACTGGTGGACCCCCTCACTACCCAGCACATGTCCTGAACTGGGCTCGGACTCGTCATCCACCTCCATCCCCACCTCTGCTGGAAGCCCTCCGAGGAAGAGGGGGGCAGTTTTGAGCCGCTCTGTGCTGCATCCTCCCCGCGTGCTGGTGGATTTTGCTTTGCTGCTATCAAGGTCCCCATCTGCTGCCATGACTCCTGCCTGCTCTTGACCCGAGTTCCCACTTCCCAGCAGCCTTGGATGGGGAACCACGACTTAAACCGTTTGCAAAGTCCATTTTCCTCATGCACCTGGGCAAGGAGGGCCATGTTTGGACGGGTGAGTAAAGACTACCTGTTTATTTTCCCTTCCCAGCGCAGGCTGGCTCCTTCCCAGGAGAGCAAGTAGGTTTGCACCCTGGCTCCAGGCAGCTGCTGCGCCAAGAGGGATGCTCTCCCTCCTTCCTCCCTTCTCCCTTTGGAGCAGGGACTGGAGAAGCTGGGAGAAGAGAGGAGGAGAAAGACAACTGCTTCCCAGTACCGCATGGGCACAGCCGGGAGCTGGAGCTCTCCCCTCCATGCTGGGGCAGTAGCATCACCCCTGCGCCCTCCTTCCCAAGCTCCTTCCAGCCTGGATCCTTTACCCCAGTGCCCACCCCTGCCCCCCACGTGCAGCACTGGCACTCCCCTGCTCCTGACTCCCAGGCTGGGACAGGGGCAGCTGAACTGGCCGCTGATTTTGGGGCACAAACCTCCATTGCCCACGCGACTCCTTCCAGCGATGACAAGGAATGCAAGCTTTAGTGACAAAACTCTGCAGAATCTGATTGTGCTTCGAAGAAAACAAACAAGCCTTTAGCTGTCTTCTCCTTTGAGCGCATGCCTTTTTATAGGGAAAAAGAAACCAACCTTCCGTGCATTTCGTAACTTGATTTTGAGTATTTGCTGAAATGGATCTTTATGTAATAACTAGAAATATTCAACTGTTTAAGGTGGGGAGGGAGGGGGGATTTTCGGGGGGTTGCTGTTTCTCATTGCGTTTACATTTGGAAAGGGGTCGAGCCGCTACGATGCTCCTACCGGGAGTCCCACGGCTGCCAGCCCCCTCCCCACACCGTGGTGGCTCATCCCGTTCTGTCCCAGAGCACTGGATGGGTGAAGGCACCCACCTCCGGGGGCACCCCCTTCCCCAGGGCGCCTTCCTGCACCCCACGGGTCTTCCTGCAGGGCAAACCACAGCGGTGGCTTTTGGAGGGCCACCGGCGCGTGGCTTTCGGGACAGAAGACGTGTCCAGGATGAGGAATTTTGGTCTCACCTCTTTGCCATCGGGTAGAGGTCTGAGGGTGGGTGTTTTTCCGGCAGTTCTTCCGTTTCTCATTCTCTTTTTCCGACTGGAGCCTCTTTGCTCATTGACGTGAGGCTCCTGCAGCGCTGCTGCCCTGGGGGACTTTCTAGCTCCACTCTCTGCATCTGCATGGCGTTTAACTTTCTAGATGGTGCGTGTGTTGAAAAACAAAGAAATGAACAAAAAACTGCTTGTTTTGGACATAAGAAAAAAAAAAGAAAAAGAAAAAAAAAAGGAAAAAAAAAAAGAAAAGAGGAAATGTTTCCTCCATGTAAATACTGAGCGTGTATTTTTGCCTTTTATGTGGTTTTGAACGCTTTTGCTCTCTGTCGAGGCAGGGACGGCCACCGTGCCAAACGCAGCTGCGTCCTTGCAGACTGCAAAAAACATTTTCCCACTGGATGGAGGGGAAGAAATCCAAACTGCTGGGGCATGGACAGGCCCTGAGAAGTGTTGTGGTGTGTTCCGTTGTGCCGGCGGTGCGGTGGCTGCTGGTGAAGTGTGTAGAAGATGCCTTTCTGGGGGCAAATCACAGAGCTGCTCCACGGGTGCCCATGTGGGTCCCCTTGCCCTTGGTGGACCTATGCTGTTTCACCGTAGGCTTGCAAGAGATGACCCCAAAGCAGGGAAATCCATGCAGGGAGAGGATTAGCTTTTAAGGTAGACTTTTGGTGTTTTTACAGATCTGTTTTTCCTCCTATAGTCAGGTAGTGCTGAATTTTTTTCATTTTTAAAGGAAGGACTCAGCTTTCACAGTTCTCTCTCTCCCTCTCCAGAGCTGGCTCTGAAGTCAGCCATGGTGAATGCCATCCACCTTCTGATGTCCAGGCTCTCCAGGTGGCAGGAGGGTTTTTGGGGATTGGTATAAGGTGGCTGAGGATAGAGGAGGTCATGTCAGGGCTCTGCATGGAGGCTGGAGGGTAGATGCCTTTTCAGCCTGGTTTTGAAGCTGCTGATAAGTGTGGACCTTGGGTGAGCTGTGAGGGTGAAGCTGCTCCAGCAGCTGCTACTGGAGAAAGGAATAGGACAAGAGGTGCAGTAGGATTTGCTGGGAATGACAGATGAGATACTGGGGTAGATACAATCTCCTTTCACTGAGAGCCCACAGTCACTGCTAGGGAGAAACATCTTGGCTTCCAGGAAGGCTTTGAGGTGCCTTCTTGAAGGGGGTTTCTCATCCTTGAGGTTTCACTAAGGTCACCTCCCCAGGAGGCAGCTGGATGTCCTTGCAACACTTAAAACCTTTCTGCTCTTTTCTGAGGGAAGCAGAGTCTGGGGTTTCAACTCATTCTAGTCTTCCAGTCAAGCTGAAGCCTGACCAAGAAGACCCAACTTCCCAACATGCCCACGCTGGCAGCATTAAGCACCTGCACTTTAGGGATCTGTCCTGCCTGGCTTCTCTGTCCCACCTTGTCCTGCTTCTCCTGAGCAGGTTCCTGTATCCCCAAGAACATCTCTGAGCAAGCACTGACAGATCACCACCATTTCTCTCAGTATTCATGGAAAACATCTTCTGTCTCTGTCTTCCTTCACATTTCCTGATTTCTCCTAAACTTGCAGGAAAACTATAAAAATAACCATCAACTGCCACCATCTTCTTTGGCTGGCAGAGCCAAGGATGCTGCTGTTACGTCTGTGCTTTTGAGCTGTTGGCCCCAACGATCCCCCCCTGGTTCTGGGGATGACAAGGTCCAGGGATGCTCCCAGTAAGCGACATGGACAAGGCCACCTTGTTGGGATGGGGTTTACCACCATGGACCTTCTGTCCCTGTCGGCCTCAAGGCTGGAGATCAGGCTGTGGCACATTTCATTTCCCGGCATAGACAGAGCCCCACTCCCCTGGTCACCTGCCTGTCTGGGTCAAACCAAACTCGGAAGTCCTACAAACTCATGCTCTTTTTCACCTCTCACAGGGGATATCTGACTGGAAACACTTACTGTAGGGGTCTCGAGCTCCCAGCTCCACAGGTGGGCTTGGGAGTTACCTGTTTTCCCTTTCTGGATGCCAGGGTCCAGTGACAACATCATAATTTCTCACATCTTGCTGGTGCATCCCCTCTGGAAGATGAAGAGGCTACTCCTGGGTCTCTGCTCTTTGCTGGAGGAGCAGGGACTCCCCTCCTGACCCCAGACAGTCACAGTTGGGAGAGTGCTTCCCCCCTACCCCACATGTAATGCCCCCTCTGCCAGGCACCGAATTTCTGCGTGACCCCAAACCTGCCTCCCCTTCCTTTGCCTTCCACAGTGGATGCCCCCACGGATCTCCAGAGGTTGGAGCAGGCAGGAACAGTCATCTGCTCCCACTTTGAGCTCACAGTGGGCCCTGCAGCCTGTGGTTGGATTAGTGCCATGTGTGAGAGGGCAGCCATACAGCCCCACGGACCAAGAGCTGTCTGCCAGCAGGAGATTCCATAACCTCCTCTGACCACCCCAGGAGATGGGCTGACCCTTCATCCTCACCACAGGGCACATCTCATGGTGTGCACCATGCTCTTGATGCAGCACTGAGGTAGAGACCTTGCCATCCCACATGTCCCAAGGTGCAAGTCCCAGCCCATCTGCACCAGACAGGGAAACCCAGACCTGAGCAGACTGTGGGGACATCAGAGCAGGGACTGGTGGCCACTCTGCCACCCGTCCCACCAGCTGAATGTCCTTCCCTCCTGCAGGTCATTGACAGGGAGTGGGAGAGGGAGAGGTGGAGGGGACTGTATCAAGTGGCTCCTTCCTTCTTTGGGTTGTTGTCCCTTTTTTCTAACTGTTGCACAATTTTAGGGCTTTTGTAACATTTTTTGGACAAGCAGGGAAAATAAGTTAACAGTGGTTTAAGAAAAAAAAAATGAGATCTATCTCTCTCTCTTATATATTATATATATATAAAAAAATATATATACTTACAGGAAATCTCTATGGAAATATTTATTTAAGATGACTGCAAAAAATATATTATAATTAAGATTATACCAAGCTTTGTCACGTAACAAAAAACCAGGCCCCGGGGAGGGGTAGCTGCCTGTCCCCTCGTGTCCGTCCGTACGGTTGCAGCTGAAGCCTTTCTCTTCTCTTTTTGTAAGTGCACTCGAACTGTTGAGCAGTGTGACCGTGTTGGATTCAGTGGGAACTCGGGGGTGGGGGGTGGGATTGGTTTTGTTTCCTTTTCCTTTGTTTTTTTTTTGTTTGTTTTTTTTTTCCTGAACCTGTGGCTGTGAACAGAATGATCACTGCTCAAATCCGATGCTCTATTTGGGAGGGCGGTGGGGGGGACTGGGAGTAGGGTGGGTGTGGGAGGGAGGGCGAGTGTCAGTTTTATTCTTGGTGTTCAAGTGCAATAAATAGCTACCAACTTCTGAGCATGGAAACGGGTGATTCTCCGTCACTGCAGTGACTCAGACCGTCTGCCACCCCCTTGTCTCTCTGTCACCGCGCTCCTGTCCTCGAAAGCATCGGGGCTGAGACCAATTCTTGGGCAGGGGTTGCAGCTATCCTGCTGCCTGCAGGATGCTGGTACCCTGGGCACTGGCTGCCCTGGGTGTTTAGCCTTCTTGAGGCTTTGGGGAGCCCAATGTCAACCCCCCAGACCCAGCTCACTGCAATTATCCCTTTTCCCTGGGACGGAGCTCTGGAGGCTGCAGGTGTATGGGAGCCCCCAGGAGCTGCTCGAGCTGGATGGGGGGATGGAGGTGCCCGCTGGGCAGTTTGAGGGAGCTTTGGGGCAGCTGGTGCTGCAGGGTGAGGGGCACAGAACACCCAGGTGAGTCCAGGGTGGGTTTGGGGAGCTCCCAGGGGCAGTTGCTCGGCTTTGCCCATGCAGGTGGGCTGGTACCTCAGGGGGACTGGGGTCGGGCTGTCACAGCCCCTGTCCTGCACCCCCAGTCCTGAGGTGCCCCCATTGTTCCCCCTCTCCCTGCCATCTGCCCTGGCCCCAGCAGGTGTCAGCACTGGAATGATCCTGCTGCCACGTCCCCCCACAGCTCTGGGCAGCCACGCATGGCCCAGGGCACGTGTCCTCTGGCCGTGTCACTGCCCCCGTGCCTTTTGCCCTTGGTGTCCTCCCACACTGCCAGCTTTGCTCCCCAGCCACATTCCCTGGCACAGCCTCGGCTCTTTCCTTCCCATCACTCTGCAGTGCAGTTCTGGTTGATGGCAGCTGCCAAGGGAGAGCCCCAAGGATCCCAGGATCGCAGTGGGGGTTTGGGGAATGTGGCAGGACACCATGTGAGTAGGGAAAGCTGGGAGACATGCAGAGACTGGACCAACTTGGTCAGCCCAGAGCAGTTCAACCTCATGCCGTGGAAAGGTGTGAAGCACTCCTGATTCCTCTGGCACATTGTGGCTGGCAGTGACATCATGAAACACCTGGGTCCATCACCTGCTCCATCACCCCTGGAGACCCCCGTGTGTGCCCCTTTGGGGGCCAGCCCAGCCCGGGCTCCTCAGCCAGCACCCGCAGCGATGGCTGGGCAACACCGTGACCTCCTGAGGCCTCCTGCTCAGCAAATAGTGTCAAGGTTAGAGCGAGGGATTCATTGGGGCCATAAATGTTTATGGCAGGCCCTCCCCACTCCCCAGCCGCCACGGCCTGAACTTTCCATCAGCCACACTTTTATGGCCGGACTCTAATGATTAACCCGGGGGCCAGCGGCCGAAGGTGCTTCGCGCGCAGTTGTGCTGCAGGAGCCCCACACGCCCAGGGAAGCTGCAGCCGTGGTGGGGTCTGGGGAGCAGGATGGGGAAAGCCATTGGTGGTCCTGCAGAGGAAAGGAAGAGCAGAGCCGTCCGGGAATGAGCTCAGCATCCCTGGGCAAGGGGAGGTGAGCAGGCAGGTGGAGCAGGTGTAGGAGCTGGCCCTCTGCTCTCAGAGGTGAAAAGGCAATAATTAATTCTCCTCCACTGTAGGGAAGGAGAAAAACTGCAGCCTTACGCCAGCATTCACTCTGGAGGCTCAGGCAACAGTGCTTGATCCAGTGCACCAGAACCACATGCATAATCCAGACATAAAACCCCAATTTGTGTGTTTATCCTAAGGTTTGGTCTTTTACCAGGACGAAGATTTGCAGGACAAAGCCCAGGGCAGCTGTGCCTGCCATCCCTGTAAGCCCCTCTAGGTGTGCCCTTCTTCCATGCTGGGGACCCCTCAGATAACCCACACAAGGGCTGTGTCACACACTGGTTTTACTGGCGAGCCGATGGCACATGGAAGGCACACACGACCCTGGGATGATGGGCATTGGCAGCGTGAGGTCCAAACAACCCCACCCAGGAGCTCACTGGCACCCTCAGGCCAGCAGCGTCAGCAGGAGATGGGGTCCCTGTGTCATGAGCTCTGGGCTGATCTACCCCAAAATCATGTGCAGGAACTGAAACCCAGCCCTTCTCCTTTCCCTGGGAAAATCAGTACCCAGGGGTAGGGCCATACATTGGATCTTTCCCTTGGCAGTGGACATGGCTCCTCTTTTGGCACTGGGTCCAGCTGAGACCTGTCCCTGACCCCCTGTACACATGGGGAACAGGTCACCCAGCCTCTTCCCTTCTTTCAAGTCACCCAAGCCCTGCCAGGCACCACAGGGAAGAGCTGCCCTGACCCACCAAGGTCCTTGGGGATCTCCAAGCCTGGAAAGGCCCGAGTTGGTTTGTTTATAAAGCTTTTTTTTTTTTTCAATTGCTTTTAACTGCTCATTTATTAGGTCAAATTTCTTTGGGAGGACACTGATTAGTGCTGGTTATTTGCTGGAATACCTCTGTGTGATCAGAGCACACTGGTGCACATTGTCCTCAGGGCATGGAGGATGTTACAGCCTTTCTCACATGTGTTTATGGGTTACTGGAGTCAAATACACACAAACACAGAACAGACCAATGCAGAGGACCTCCTCAACCTCTTCCACCTCCCCACCTGCTGCAGCCTGGACATTCCTGCACCCTGGATACCCCTACACGAGGAGGGCAGGGCTGGGGCTGAGGGTGGGAGTGGGGCAACCCTGACACTTCAACCAGACACTGTCACATGAACGGATGGACTCATCACAGTTTGTCACACTGAACAGAAACACATCAGGGGCACCAGGATGGGCAGCAGCTCTATCGTGGCAGGGCCAGGGTGGTGGTGAGGAACCTGGCAGGGTTGACAGCTCCCGACTGCTGCCCGAAAGACCCCCCAAGCTGTCCTGAAGTGCTGCAGTGCAACCCGTGCAAATTGGGGGTGGCGGGGGTCCCCTCACATCATGGACTCCTCCTCGTCCTCCTCCTCCATCTCCCGGTCCACTTCGATGGCCGTGTTCTCGTAGCTGGTGATGCCCCCGTATTTCCTCATGTGGACCATCAGCGGTTTGGGGGACTGGCTGCCCGCCAGGCTGGCCACGTACATGCCCGTCCGGTTCTCCTCCAGCGACGGGCCCCAGTCCATGGCGGGCCGGCTGGCCTGCTGGACTCGCTGGAGGGAACAGGCAGAGGGAGCACGGGCACCTTGCACCAGCACTGCCTTCACCCCCACAGCCAGCACACCCACACCTCCCGGGAGAACAGGGTGCTCTGCCAGCCCCCAGGGACTGGAAGAGCTCCCCGTGGGCATGGGATGGGGCCAAATGCTTGTCCTGAAGCTTTTTGGGAAGGCAGCTCTGCCTAAGTGCCTTGCTGTGGGGGGTTTGTTGTCTGTGGGTGCTGGTGGTGAGGGCTTGCAGGAGAGAGGGGCTATTGTAGGGCTACAGCCCTGTGCTGTGGGGTTAGTCACCCAGACAAGGGGTTGGTCTTTGCCAAGGGGGCTCCTGGCCATGCCACGGTGCCCATGGCTGTGTCAAGCCAGGTTACAGACAGCAGGCGATTGCTGCCTGGGGAGGGCAGCAAGCTCTGCTCCTTTCCTTGTAACAGCCTGGGGAGAGCAGTGAAGGGCTGGGAAAGGTACAAGCAACCAGCAGCTCCGTAACCTGTTCCTGGGAGAAGCCTTTCAGTGCAGGGATCCCATCTGGGCTGCCTGCACAATCTGGCAGCTGCCTGCCTTGCTCTGCCTTCGCTCCTGCCAAAGAGGTGCAAAGTCCCAGGTGCCCATGTCTGCCCCACATTTGGGACAATGTGCTTCCCCTCAGGGCACAGCAGGCTTGCTTTGGAGTTGGAATGCGCACAGGGCTGCTCACTGCCTGCCTGGCATCATGGTAAGCAGCACTGCTGGAAAGCCTTGGCATGTGCCAGCCATCTCTCACACCCCGTGGGCAGGAAGAAGAGATGGGAGACACACCCCTCCAGCAGAGAGAATACAGAGAGAAACTTCCAGAAGGTGCAGGCTTGGCAGGGGCTCCTGCTCACCCCTGCACACTTCTGGGGTGCAATGTCAGGCCCCTCCTACCTCCCACAGGGTCCCTTCTTCTCGGAGCACAGCCACCACCATGCCCAGGGGAATCATCAGGCAGGAGAGGACTCCCATGAGGATGCCCAAGACCTCGGCCCAGGTGGGGAAGCGGTAGCTGCCATACTCGGAGGGCTGGTACTTGACTATGTTATATACCAGCAGAGCCTGTGGGATGGGAAGAAAGTGAGGTCATCCCAGAGCCCTCTGAAGGTATCGTGGTCAAAAAGAAAGGCTTGGACATGATGGACACCTCCCAGCAGAACCTGGGACGGTCCCTGGGGCAGGAGATGCCAGCAGAGCAACTTGTCACACTGGGAGGTCACCCAGGGATACTGGCACCACTGTGGCTCTCCAGCACCTCAAGCTGAGCAGTTACCATCATCGTTGCTGGGGATAGGACCATCCAGCAGGCTCTGAAGTAGGGCCCTGGTTTGAAGCCCAGCATCATGTGGATATCTCGGCAGAACCTCTTTATGCCTGAAGGAAGGAGAAGGAGAAAGACTCAGAAGCTGTCAGCCCTCGCCCAGAGCCCAGTGCCTGTACCAAGCTGTGCTGCACTGATCAAAAGCTGTGGTTTTCATCTTCTACAGTAGAGTTTCCCCTCCCAGCTGGGAGATGGAGGAGGGGATCCCAGCTGATGCTGTCCATGGGACTGGTCTCAGCACCTCAAAGATCTCTGGAAGGTGAATCCAGTGACCGCCGAGAAAGAACAGGTGGTGGAAGCAGAGATGTTTCATGGTCCATTGTGAGTCTGTTGCTTTCCCTACCGCTCCCTCTAAATCCCTCTCTCCATACAGACAGCCCATCCTTCCCTGTGTCCCTGTGAGGACGAGCCCCTTACCATAGACACGTGTCACCACGAGGCAGGTAGTGATCACCACCACCATGAGGCCAAAGCCAGCACTGTAATCATCCAGTAGGACCAGCCAGTACATCCCACCCTGCAGAGACAAAACACAATGGCCAGCATCTCCAGGACCATCATCCCAATAAACCCCCACTCAGCTCCTTCCACTTTTGTGGATCCTGGGGAAGACAGCAGAGACATCAAGAGACATCACACTTCTTATGGGGTTGGTGTAGGGATGAGAATAACACTGTGTCACTCCCCTTGGACTCACACCTTCTGCAAGCCCAGGCTCGTTGTTTCTCTTTCACCTTGATAGCTGATGTGAATACTCGTGTCTGCAAACATGGCCATGACCGAAGTTCTCCCTAAAATGAAGACCTAGTTGGTCCCCACAATGGATCCATGCCCACACCCTTACCTCTGTTGTGAGGATGAGCCCCATCAGGAAGAGGGCAATGCAGATGACAGCCGAGAAGGAGGCTTTCTTTGGCCGCAGGTAGTAGGGAAATTCATCTGTCACTGCCGTAACGATGGTCTCCATGAATGCAAACTGCTTGCACAGGAGGAGAGGGTCCCCTGAGCCCTCAGGCTGCCTGTGCTCCACAGCTGGCTCAGTGGGCTCTCTCCTTACCTGGCTGTCCAGGCCCAAGGTTAACAGCATGAAGAAGAACAGGAATGACCAGAATGGAGAAAGGGGGAGCATTGTCATGGCCTGTGGGTACACCACAAAAGCCAGACCAGGACCTAGGGGAGGAAAAGGACAGCAGGTGAGAAGGAGGTGAAGGGGTTGGACATGGGGGGATGGAGAAAAGGAGAGCCCAGCAGAGCAGCACCACAGCAGGGACCTGCCAGGACTCTTGCACGATGGGCAGGAGGGGTCCTGCAGCAGAGAGTGGAGGGGTGCAGGAGAACCAGCCTGCTCCTTGCTCAGACCTTCCTTAGGCATCACTTGTTGCTCAACCTTTACACCACAAGAACCTGTCTCCCCCCTTCCCTCCCCCTGGCCAGCTGAGCATACATCCTCATCCCTCACACCAACCTGCTCAGGTGCCTTCAGTCCTGGAAGGGACGCTCCTCAGAACACCCAGGCAGAGGGGGAAGGGGAAAGGGTCTTCATTTGGCCTCACCTGCTTTTGCCACCTGGTTAACAGGGACCCCAAGCTCCTGGGACATGTATCCCAAAACAGAGAAGATGGCAAACCCTGCCAGGATGCTGGTGATGGCATTACCCAGGGTCACTATGAAGGTGTCCCTACAGAGGAGAGATAAGATGCTCTGAACATGCTCTCTCCTTCTCACCCCACACCAGTGCATGAAGGCATTGCCAGCCCCAGGAGCCACAGTAAGGTGACCCAGTGTGACTCTCCCCCCAGGACCTCTCTTGGCATGTGCTTTTCAGGGTTAAAAGGAGCATATATTTCATGACAAAGGTAATTTTGTGAGGTTCCTCCCAAGCTTGCTTTCCCCAAATGTCCAACACCCCTCTCTATTGGTGAACCACAAACAACTCCAGCCTCAGTTATCCTCAGACTTCAGCACCCACAGCCCAAAACTTTGGAGCTGGGTGCTCTGCATTGGTGCTTAGGAGAATTTTCTCCCACAGATGCCTCTGTTCCTCTCAGACCCGTGCAAGCTGCCAGGTATTGCCACGATGCTCGTGCAAGGAGCAGTGCTGGATGACTCTGTGCTGCACCGTGTACTTCTGCTGGCTTTGAACCCACTGGCTGAGGTTTTCATGGCTCCCCCCAACCCAACACTTTTATGAGATACCAGCTGAGTCCCACCTGTAGATATTCTGATGGAAGGTGTTGTACGAGGCGAAGGTGAGGAGGCCCCCAAAGCCCACCCCAAGGGAGTAGAAAATCTGCAGGGCTGCCTCGATCCACACCTGGGGGAAGGAAGCAGTTCTGAGGAGATCAGGGGTTTGGAAACCTCCTCACAAGGAAAATGGCATTGAAAATCTGCTTCCCCAGACCTCTGGGCACATCTTCCCCAGCACCCCAGGCATGCAGAGCCCACAGGATGTTTGTCTTTCCTAGTTAACACACTCACCACTCACAGTGGATCAGCTGGCTAGTTAAAGGGCTAGAGGGAGTGTTTTAGAGCCAGCCCAGTGTGGCATTAAATACCCTTGTAAAACTGGGTGGTCTCTTGGTGGCCACCCCTGCTGACCCCTGCTCCACCTGCTGAGATTTCTTGAGAACAACAGAACAGCCAAATCCACCATGGGAACCCACTGCCTCATCCAGCCCATCACTGGGGCTGGGATGATCCTGCCCATGGCCCTGGTACCTAGGGGAGTCTGTGACTACATTGTCCTCTCTGTGCAGAGCCAGAGTCACAGGCATGGAGATGGGCCACATGGGAACAGTGGTCAAGAAAAGGTGTGGGGCAAAGACTTTTGATCTTGGAGCAACCAAGAGAGAGGATTTTAGGTCAGGGAGTGGTCAGAAAAGACACTTGAGTAAGGGAACTGCCTCTGTTGCACACTGGATGTGGCAGAAGGTTCATTTCCATGTCTTGAACAAATTGCACAATGTCCTGCTCACCTTGGAAGACAGCAAGTGATCAAACTGGGGGGTGAGGTAAAACCGTATCCCCTTCCAGGCCCCCTCCAGGGTCACACCACGAATGAGCAGCATCACCAGGATGAGGTACGGGAAGGTGGCAGTAAAGTACACGACCTGTGGGAGAGCAGAGCCAGCTGGGAGAGCTGGGAGCGAGAGCACAGCGTGAGCACTGCCCCCCTGCCCTGCCCCCTGGGTGGGACACTGCACTTCTTGGTGCCACCCTGCAGTGCTGGGGTCCTTGGGCTGCAGCAGGGCTGGTGTGTCAGTCCTGCTGGTCTCTAGGTGTGGAAGGCATCCCGGGAATGTCCTGTGTCCAGCAGATGCTGTTTGTGGGTCTCACTTTCCCAGACGTGCAGAGTTGCAGGCACTGGTGAGCATCGCTGTAAGTTCCCCCAAAACAGGCCATCCAGCCCTTACCTTGCCAGAGGATTTGACTCCCTTAAGGATGCACAGATAGACGATAGTCCAAGAAAGGAGCAGGCACAGACACAAGTTCCAGCGGATCCTCCCGGGATCCCCGATCCCTGAGCTCCCTTGGATGTGCAGGACATACCGACTGGAGAGAAAGGAGAACCACTAGGGAGCAGCCATTGGCACCCTCTACTTTCTTCTAGAGGCCCTCTCTGACCCTGGAAATGCCTCTGCTGCAAAAAATAACCTTGTCAGCAATCCCAGGCACTGGCAGCTATTTGCCAAGGAAATAGGAACAGTTGGTGTGAGACTAGAGGGGATGCCTGGTATCTTGAGAGCAAATTCCTAACCATTCCAGGCATGGGATTCATTTCAGTCTAACACATCACCAGGCCAGAAAAGCAGCACTAGAACATGTCATCCCAGTGGTTAAACTGAAATATCACCCACAGCTGAGCACAAGAGCCCATCACTGCTCCTACAACACCAGCCATGAGTGCTCACCATGCTGTGAGACATGGAGCACAGACCCCTCACCCCTCATTCCATCCCCATCCTCTCCCTTGCTGGATGCCAAGCACATCCCCATGTTCTCCTTACCTCCAGTACTCCTCGCTGGGGCTGACAGTGTTGGTGATGTTGACAGGGAAGGTGGTGTTCCCCCCCTTGATGACGTGATGGTCCAGGCACAGGTCGGTGTTCCACCAGTTGCCGCAGTGCTGCCAGGGCAAGTCGCTTGTGAGGGATGCAAAGAGGTAGAAGAGAACATAAGCAATGATCATATTGTAGTAAATGGCCACCAAGGAGACGATGAGGATCGTGCCCATGCCAATGCCTGGAGGAAGGAGAGGGTAAAGAAGGAGTGAGCCATCTCTCCGGAGCAGAGCACATCCAAAACCAGGGTCAGACACTGCATCTCAGCAGCCAAATGTTCAAACAGTCAGAGGTTCACCTGGTGAGGGAGCCTTTTATTGACATTTTACCCTCTGGACATGCTTTCTCTGTATTGATGATCTATTGCCTCATCCAGACAACTTTACTCCAGTGTAATGTTGAGAATAAAAAGATTTGATTTGACCTTTTTTTTTTTAAAATGCTTTATTCTCCTCTTTGTCTTTAACAGTCATTGCTTAGCTTTCATGCTCTGGTTTAATAATTTTCACACTATTTCTACTATTTCTAAACTGGTCATGTCATCCAGAACCCTCAAAGACTGACAGATCTCATAGATATCTTGTAGCTATTAAAACAGCTAACCAAAAAGTCCGGCCTGCTCCACTTTCTCCCAGGATTTAACCTTTGATGCTAACAAGAGCTTTGAGGGTCACAGAAAGCTGCTGCTGGTCCATGTTCTCATCAATCAGGTCTTGCAGAGGCCTTCCAGAGGCTCTGGACTTTCCTCACGCACCTTTAAAGAGAGGGCTTATCTTCCAGACTGCAAGTGGCCCCAGGCTGGAGAACTGGCCAAGTGACAGTTCCATGAAGAAGATGGGGATCCCACAGATGGCCAGCATGATGAAGTAAGGAACCAAGAAAGCTCCTGCAAGAAGCAAGAAAAAAACTCCTGAAAGCAATACAGAGCAAACACCCAAAGCCCATCTGTGGCAGGCAGTGAAGTTCATTCGATATCTCTGGTCCTGAGGGATCTACACCAAAATCTGGAAGACAATGAGGAGCGACAGCTCACTGTCAGTGCAGGAGAAAAGGGCTGTGATTCACCTGTGTCATGCTTCCCCCCTGCTCCCAACTTTCTTTTCTCAAACACTGTGGCATTCTCCAGTTATTATTGTGTGAAACAAGCAATTGCTCTGGGAGTAGTTGAGTCAGCACTTTGCACCATCACCCCGGACTCTTGCCTTGCAAAAAGCTCCCTCCTTCGATAGCTGGGAAGAATTTGCTGACCCTGCTGAGTCCTGAAGGACACCAGGCCAAGAAACTGTTGGACACCAGGAGAGATGGTCAGGTAGTGTTCAGTTCAGCACTGAGCTGGGGATTTCTCCAGGTCCAGGAATACAGAGATAGGTTGGCACATCCTTTCCCACACAGGGGTACAGGTGGTTAATGCCCTAAACCAGCATGGGGGGCAGGAGGAGGCATCACCTCACAACAGTGATTAGTGCTACTTCCCAGCCCTAAGAAGGGTAAGGGACATCTCTTTAGGGACATGTCCCACCAGCCCAGCTCAGGGATGGGGGAATTGGCCACTCCAAAGGATGCTCAAGTACCTCCTCCGTTGGTGTAAGCCCTGTAAGGGAACCTCCAGACGTTTCCAAGGCCAACGCAGTATCCGATGCAGGAGAGGAGGAAATCCAGCCGCCCCGTCCAGTTCCCTCTGTCTTCTGGGCACTCGGAGCCCAGGTCCCCATCCTGGCTGCTGGGGCTTACCAGGAGATCTGGTGTCACGGGCTGAGCGAAGGAACGGGGTATGGGGGAAGGCAGGCAGGGGTCAAGGGGGGAATAAAAACAGAATGAAGAATGGGAGAGTGGGAAGGAGTGCCAAGAACTCCTGTGTGAATTTGTAACCCCAAGTTGCAGCACTGACACTTGTCCCTTGGGGACACCCCATTACAGCAGCTCTCTGGTCACCACCCCAGGCAATGTCCTGCTGTGCCACTGAGCAAGGAAAGGGGATAAATGCAATCTCATGTGGCCAGAGCTTCCCTGGGAAAGGCAGGATGGTCCTGGTTCACCCTGGGAAGCCTCACCGGGACCCATCTTGCAATTCCAGGTTCCAAAGACATACTTTTAAGGGGCCACAATAAACTTTCCAGATATCCTGCAGAACATGGGCATGAGGACAGTAGGAGAACACTGTGGTGTCCCAGAGAGTGTGACACCCCATCCCCATGTGCCACTGCCATGCCAGGCATTCAGCTGGCTGCTATTAAATGCTGCACATATTTTTCACACTTTTCCAACTGGCAAAACACTGTGGGGATTTTGTGAGGCTCCCACTTGTCCCTGCTAAGACACCTCCTTCCAGCTTTCCTAATGTGCCCTGGATCAATGCAGCACAGGCAGGGGATTAACCCATTCCCTTCCTTCCCACTGTCTCAGCTCTGCAAGAGGGAGGTGTGGGTCCTGCAATCCATTTAGGCTGGGGTGATGCACTATGAGGACTCCTTGCTGTTTGTGTGTGGGTGTATATCAGGCCTGCAGTGAGATGTTTGGTCTGAATTTCCCCAGTCTCCTAATCTTGGGAGAAGGGGGAAGGCATTCCTACTGACTCTCATCCCTCCAGAGCTGAAAGCCTAAGCCAGCAGCTGCTGGGTGAGATCCCATCACAGATATCCCCTCAGCAAGACCAGGCAGCAAAAAAGGGGTGGGATGAGGATCCTGTCCCTGTGGCACCACATGTTGCTGTGCCCTGGCATGGGAGTATATCACATTCATATTGAAGCACAGGGAGATTCTGGGGTCCCTGATGATAAGGCACCAGGACCAGGGCAGGAAAAACCCATTTGGGAACCTTCTCTTCTTCTCTGGCTCTCCAAAGAAAAAAGCAGCTCTCTCCATGTCCCTCTTCACAGTCCTAGGGAACAAGTCTATGGATGTGGTTGAGGAGTCTGGATTTGGAGGGATCAGTCAGAAGGAGTTGTGGGTTCTCTGCACCAGTGTGCACATATGCTCAAAGCCTGCAGCAGACCCCAATTCCCCTGGAGACCAGAGCTGGCTGCTGAGCAGAGCTCAGCGCTGCCCTGCCACAGCCTCCAGGAAGGTGGCAGCCACCTTCTCTGCTCTCCTCCTCCTTTCTGGCTGGACTGGACTGGGAGATGCTCTTGCTGCCGGTTCCCATGGAGACACTGAGCCGTGTTGTCGATGGTGAGGGCTTCCAGCTCCCACCCTTCACAGGGTGCACCCCAAACCCCCAGCCACCGGCACTGCAGACATGCTGCTTGCAGCCCAAAGGCACCAAACACAGATGTGAACTCACCCCCGTCCCCACGTGGTGTGAAAACCCCCTGAGGGACAGGACAAGCCAGGGCAAACTCTTCCCAAAGCCACAGCCCCAGCAAAGCTGTTATAATAACCCCTCTATGCAAAGCCCATCCCCACTGGATGCCACCATCACAAGGCAAGGACCAGAAGAAAAAAGTTTCAGAAACACAGGCTGAAAAGTCAAAATATGACCCAAATATAATACTGTTGCTATAAAACTGTTGCTACCTGGCAGCCCTCCTGCAGTGGTTCAACACAGCTCTCTGGCTTTGCAACATCTCCAAGCCGTGGCCATCCCTGCTAATTAGCCCAGCACGCACAGCAGGTGTGACCTGCAGCTGCCTCTGCTTGCAGGGGATGGACAGGCTGCTCCACAACACCTTCCCAAAAGTTTCAGCAGATAAAACCTGTATTCAAATATCCCTGCTCAGTGGGGACCATCACAGTTGGGTCTTTCCCCCCAAAATGCTTTCCCGTCCATCCCACTGCCTCAGGGGAGCTTTTGATTTCCAGGTTTGCATCACAGAAAACCAGCAAGCAGGGATGCTGGGAGATCATTAAATCCTCTGCCTGACTCCTGCATCTCTGTCTGAATCCTAAACACCTACGAGAGGGCACAGGTAGAGCTGCAAGAGCTGATTACATGCTGTGCCCATCCGTCAGATATAGAACAGAAATCAACACAGAAGCAACAACAGGAAGAGAAAGGAACCAACTGGACCCCTTCCAATCTGTAAATGGCCCAGTCCCCATCTCAGCCCTCTTTTCAAGGGCCGTAGGATGTAATCTGTCACCTGTGTCTCCGTGATGATTGTCCCCCTTATAAATATCTTTAGCTGGAGCTCTGCAGTTTAAATTTGATACCCCACAGCGGAATGCAGAGACTGCTCAAGCGTCAGGTAGACCCTGAGGACAATGAAAGTGTGGTCCCCACTGGGGATGTTTGGGAGGCCCAGGTCAGGAATGCTGCTGGAAAACACACAAAAAGGCTGCTCCATGACTAGAAGGCTCAAAAACGCCCCAAATCCCAGCCTTTCCATAGAAATCACAGAAAAACTGGCCTACTTGCCTGGCTTAAAATGAATTGCAAAGCACAGTATTTAAGGATTCTAGCCCATCTTTGTCCCAAATAGCAGAGAAAAGCACACCTCCCTACTTCAGACTGCTGGAAATCTCACACACCGGCTCGATTCCAGATCCTTTTTTAAAGATTATTGCTCCCTTTCAGCCTCTGTCATAACAGGAATTTTCTTTTTCAGCAGCAGCTGAAGTGCTCCAGTGCTACAATATTGCTCTAGTGCTTTCCACCGTCAACTGCCATCCTTCAAACCGGCTCCCGTCTCGCGGTTATAAACAGACGGGGACCAGCAGCTCCCTTGGCAACCACGGCCTCTTTGAACACGGCATCACTTTTCATTATTCACCAAAAGATGTTCCCAAAGAAGTCAGCAAATCAAAGGTCACCAAGAAAAAAAAAAAAAGCACTTTAATCTCTGCCAAGATAAGAGCCCACGTCCGTAAGAAAATCGCCCTGTGCTAATTATTTTCTGTAAACCAATTTACTTAAACCAGTCCAAAACTCAGCTGCATCCACGAAAAAAACAGCCAGATCAAAGTTACTTTTTCATCATATTTTGTCTCCACTCAAGCTGGCATTGTGGGGTTATTTTGCCAGTGTTTCGTGCATGGATCACAACCTTTGATAGGGGGAAATGCCACCCGGCGCCAGATTTCTCCCCTGCGGATCTGAGCACAGCAAGTCTCTGAAGTGTGAGTCACTTCAGATTACCTCGAATTGCTTGTTAATCTCCGAGAGAAAAAAACAACAGAATGGCATAAAAATTAGTTCAAATTTAATATTGCTTAGAAAGTGAAGTAAATAAAGCATTGCTGTGGTGTGGGAGAGCCCCTCGAAGGGCTGCACTGACCCCAGGTGCCCCCAGCCGACGCCATGAGAGGGAGCAAGAGGTGGTGGAGTCAGCACAGGGGGCTTTGGGGGCTGGAGATGGCTGAGGCTGAAGCAAACTCATGACAGTGATGTCCAAAGTTCAGGGAGTACACATGGACACAAATGCTTATTGCCTTTCATCCAAAAACCCTGGGGAAGTTTTGAGGCAGTTTGTGGCAGGTAGAGGAGGGCAGTGGCTCAGGCAGGAGGAGGATGCTCTGCAGGTATGGGGAGGGACAGCCCAAACCATGGTTCCCACCACTGGCTCCCGTGGGCTTTAGCCCTTTTCTACCAAATAACCCTCCAAAGCAAATAATCAAATTAAAACATCCACTCACAAATACTGTTATGCAAAAGTCAACCTGAAGTCCTTAGAGCCTGGGAAAGATCTTCTCCATTAAAGAGGCATTTTCATATATCTAAAACATGTCCGGTGAGAAGGCTTAAAACTCCTGACTCGCCAATGGGAAGTGGATCATAATGAGAGGGAGAGGAGGCTCTCAGGGTCCTGGGTGGGTGCTGCAGTTGGGCTGGGCACATCTCTCCATCAGCCACCACCAGCTCCAGGCAAGCCCAATGCCAGCATTGGACACAGGGGTCCCAAGGTGGCTGCGAGCACAGGGTTTTCCCTCTGAGTTCAGCAAGTGGTTTTGGGTAATGGAGGAGGGAGGGCTCTGAGCAGCACTGGGAATGGAGAAAATAACTCCAGAGACATCTGCTTTCCATACCAGCTGATTGCCATGGGACTAAATGAATTCCTGAATAAATGCTAAACAGGATCACCAGCATCAAGTAACTCAGAAAACCATTGGAAGGGACAAAGACAACTTTTAGTGGATCTTGCAATCACAAAGACATCTGAAAAAGCAATTTTTAGGAAAGAGGAGGAGAGAGAAGAGGCCAGACAATGACTCCAAACAATGGAGAAACAGCAGAGAGCTGCTGGCTGTCACCAGGCCACTGCTGGCTTTTTTACGTCATGTTTCAATATCCTAGGAATTTCCTGGCAGTGATGAAACTCTCCTGGGTTTTCATTCATCAGGATGCTGGCACAGGTTGGAGTCACCCTGCCCTGTGGTTAATGGGCATGGATTGGCAGAGAGGAGAGCCAAAGTGGCTCCCAGCCCTGGGTGTCTGCCTGGGATGCTCCAGGAAGTGCTGACCCACTGGCAGCATCAGTACATTCCTATGATGGAGCTGTGGCTGACAGCCTCTGTCACCCTGCTCCACCATGTCTCCAAGGGGGACAGGCATGAAAAAGTCCCCAAAGTGGGGGGAAATGGGAACTCAGAGAGGCTGTAAGAGCAAAGTGGCAGCAGAGGGAAACCTGGGATGGGAAAGCCTGACAGCTGGATTTAGAAAGGGTTTCCAGCAGGATGGAAAAAGGATTTGTAGCTCTGTCAGCTCTGCCCTGAACCCAGAGTTCAGTGTTCAGCTGGCCCCCCACCACCCAGACCCCTTTAAATCCTGCGGGGGAGGATGAGGAGGCAATCCAAGCTGCAGGTGGGAAAGTCACTGCCCAGCTCCCTGTGTGGGACTCCTCATCCCTTACCCCTCACCCCCGCTCCGAGCCCGGGGGCTGGTGGCAGCAGTGTCCCCGGGGTGCCAGGCTGCGGGGAGCCAGCTCTGCTCCCGGTGCCACCCCCGGCATCTGTCCAGACACAACGTGAGTCACCCACCGCCGGCAGCACTGCTGGCACAGGAGGGTCGGGGATGCGGGCAGCGGTGCCTCCCGCTCAGGGCAGCGAGGCAGGAGCGGTGGGCACGAAACGCCCCATCCCTCTGCTCACAGTCCCACTTTGGCCCCGCGCACGGACACTATCCCCTAATATCCGACTAATCCCTGTCGGCTGCCCACGAATGCTCCCGAGGACAGGATGCAGGGCGATAGACGTGCCTCCCCCTCTCCCTGCTCCGAGCCCGGGGGTATCCTTGCTCCCCGCTCCCAGCCCGAGGGTACCCTCGCTCCTGGCTCTCACCTCCCGGGGGTAACCCCTGCTCCCCGGCTCCTATCCCCGGGGCACCCCCGCTCCCGGCTCTCACCTTCCGGAGATGCTGCTGCCGAACCTTCTTCATGCCAGACCCTGTTGCTATGCGCTCCCCGCTCCGACACTTTTCGTCTCGCTCTCTCCGGCGCTGGGGAGGGCCGAGGGGGAGAGGGGAAGCGACGGCCGGCAGGGAGGGTGTCCCTCTGCTACCGGGGGGGAGCTGGGGAACGGCAGGAGCGAGGCTGGAGGAAAGGTTTGCCTCGAGTGGAGGATGGCTGCGTGCGGAGCAGGGAGGGAGGAGGGAGGTCTGTCTGTCAAACGCACTCCTGGCGGGCTAAGGGGGGCTCTGGGACCTCAGCCCCCGACCTAGGCAGCAAGGGGGAACGGCTGCTGCCTCACTCATGCCACGAATGCATCGGGTGTCCCTAGGGATGGACCTGACTTTGCAGACACTCTGCCACTGAGCACCCCACGTGCCCCAAGCAGCGGTGGCAGCAGCACGAGTGCAGATGCCAGAAGCTCACAGCATCTTCCTGCACAGTGGGTCTTTCTGAGCTAATATTTACCGATATTTCCCATTGGGAAAGGAGGAAAGAACAAACTACATAACCTAACAAACACCTCTTTTTACACACTCACAGCTTCCTCAAAAATAAAAAGATTTTTGGGAATTCACCCAGGCAGGTTTTACCTGCCTTGGACTCACCCATCAATTCTCCCTCTCCCGGGATACTGACTGGGAATGCTGAGCCTGGAGCTGGCCAGGCTGACATCCAGGGGCTGCATCAGGCACTGTCCTTGCCTCACCCTTCATGCAGGGCAGGGATGCTTTGTTTGCCTTTCGTGCCAGTGCAATCTGAATCAGCTCTTTGACTTTTTCCCGTGGGATCCACCTAAAGAGAAGCGTCCCATGGCCATCTCTATGACGTGGGAGAGGAGAGACTAATGTCACCTTATTGCAACTGTCTCAGCCCTGTGTCACCAGCATGGACTGAACTCTGTACAAACAGCCCAGCATTCCTGGGTGGACTTCAAGCCCTTGCCTTCTTGTGTCCAGGGCAGTATTTGTCAGCAGAGACATCCAGGGCTGATGCTGCCCTGAAATGCCCATGTTGATACTGCTGCTGCTGGGATGCTCTGTATCTGGAGCTCCCTTTCCTGTTTTGTCTGGTGCTGCTCTGAGAGCACCATCAGCTCTCCATTGCCTGGGACCACCAGGGTAGAGGTCCCACCTCTGGCACCTGGGATGCTCCAGGGCCTCATTGCATGGCTGGCTCAAGTCTTGCATTGCCCTGGAGCTGGCAAGAAGCCCACTTCATGGAACAGCACCCCCCAGAGGCAGTAGGAACCAGAAAGAGCAGTGCAGTCCAGGGACCCCAAAAACCCCAGGAGAGCTCAAGAGGAGTACAAGGGTATTGCACAGCTGTTCCCATGCCCTGATCTTCAAGAAGCTGGCACTAGGGAGCACAAACGGGGCTTGCAAGCATATTCTAGCAAGTATTGCTTCCTCCCACCCCACCTCTGAGCCACCCCTGGGACGTCAAGTAAACCTTTCCCTTCCCCTGGGCCGAAGCACAGACACAGCAGGCAAAGCAAAGACTTGTCTCTCCATCATGATGCAGAACTGACAGACACTGGCACTGTCTGGTGGGCAAGGAGAGGGTGGAACACAGGCTGGGGAAACACCCTTGCCCACCCTGCCTGGGCAGCCCACCCACATCTGAGTGGCAGCCACCTGGGAAGAGGCGAGAAGGTGGGTGACAGCAAGATGGGACTGTGCCCAGATCCACGGTGCAGACACGAGGAAGGCGACAGCGGCAGTGGTGCTCTGGTTAGTCACTGCTGGGAAGTGTGCCATGCTGTAGGACGGTGGTGTGCTCGGCCACCTGCTGCGTGTGGCCTTATTTTGATGATGATTTCAAGATTCCTCTAAGGAGGAGGGAAGCTGGGCAGCAGGAGCTGACGAAAAGCACAGAGGAAGGAAGAGGAAGAAACTGCGGGGGCTTGCTGGGGACATCCCCCAGGATCCTCTGGCCATGAGGGCAGGCTGTCCCCATAAGGACCAGGCTCCATGTGGGACGTATGACTCAGGAGGCAGCTGCTGCAGGTGCTGAAACCAGGTGTCAGTCACCTGCCAGGGGTGCAACCGTCAGGGCGACACATATCCAGGAGGTTTGAATCAAAGGTTTCAAAGCTGATGGGCACATGGTGTCCACCGGCCCCTTTCCTGGCACAGGGGGGACTCTGCAGGGTTTGCCCATCCCTGCCCAAACGGCAGATGCAGGGCGGCAGGGGAGGACATGGGAGTGGGGACACAGCAGATGCATTTCGTCACCCGGTCAAGGGGCGTGTGTGTGTGTAGGGGGAAGGGGTGACTGGGTGTGTGGGCGCATTTATTGCCTCTTCCCGCCAGCGCCGGCTCCCTGTGCACACACGGGTGGCAGGGACCCAAGGGCACAGCCCACGGCTCCCTGGACTTTTACCCTGCTGTGCAAACAGGCAGGCGCCAGATTAGGGTATCAGTTGGAATTTCATCCTGTCAATGGCACCCGCAGCCTCTCTGGGCGGGCGGCAAAGCATCTTCCCTCTGTCCTGGCCCCTTGTCTACCTGCAGGCAACCCAACACTGCAGATGAATTTGGGAGATGCACATTTCATCTCCCCAGGACTCTGTTCCTCCCCAGGCTCGCCCCTTGCAGACAGTAGTGATACCCATGCTGGGTTGCCATCACCCAGTCCCCTGCCAGAGCAGGATCCCACTGCTGGTCTCCATGTGGCAATGACAAAATTGGATGTCAAAGGCAGCCATAACCCACTAAGGGAGGATGATGAGTGTGGAGCAGCCAGCCCCTGGCATGGTGACCATGCTGGAGTCTGCACACAGAAATGGTCCCACTTTCCCCAGTCCAGCTCTTCAGGCAGGTGGCCCATCGAGTCTTATCCCTTTCCTATGTGGCACCAGCTCCATTGTCTTTGCCTCCCCCCCACCTGTTTTAACTCCTGATTCCCCATGTCCCCTTGCAAGGGTGTGGAGCAGTGGTGGTCCCATGCCATGGGCAGCCTGGCACCATGCCAGTGAGTGCAGGGTCACCAGGGTCAGCGGTAGGTGCAGCTGCTATTGCAATTGCAGGAACAAACCATTTGCTCTGTCCCTCTGTCTGCAATGCCACCTCATCCTGTTCCCACTCCTCCATCTCCTCCACCCTTTATCCTGCTTCAGGTGTCCCTCCACAGCTACCTGCCCTGCCCTGGCACCTCGGCACACACATCTCCACCTCTTCTCAGGCAGTGCTTGGCACTGGGAGGAGTTTTGGAGCTGGACAAGCCATATTGGGTAGGGATTTGAGGGCAACTCCTTACTCAGTGGTCTTCTGGACTGGGGGGACACTCCTGGGATGGAGAGGGGAGAGTGTTGGGCACCAATGCCAGCTGTCCCAGGCACTATCTCACATCCTCGTTCTCTGTTTGTTCATCTTGGACAAGGAGGATATTCAGCCCATTGACAGCCATAAAATGAGATTAGAGACCAGGAGGCGCCAATGGGAGCTGGCCTTGTTCTTTGGCCTCTGCCAGCCCAAGCATGGCCTCACCCTTTCCCTGCTGTCTCCAGAGTCTGCAGCCGCTGGGTCACCCAGCATTGCCATCCCTCTTGGTGCCAAAGGAATGAGACGTGGCAGCGCCAAGCCACGATATGAGCCATGACACCGCCAGGAATGCCCTTGTGGGATGGGCACAGTGTGTGCTACGTGGGCAAGGCTGCTGTCCCAAGGCACCCTTCCCAACCCTGGCTGCGCTCAGCGGCATTGGCGCCAGTGTGACTCCTGAGACAGCACCCTCCCCTGCCACAACACCATGGGCCAGGAGGGACAGCAACAGACCTGTGTCACACAGGATTCCTGCTCATTTTTATTTTCACTGATGCCTAAAAATAAAAAGGAAAACCAGTTCTGCCTTATATACACAAAAACTGAGCCAAAGTCCCAAGCTGATGCAAACATTTGTCCTCATCACTGTGTGCACCTGGCAGCAGTGGCTGTGGGAGGTGTCACCACCTCCTGCAGGAGGGACACCCAAAGCCTTTGAGGGCTGGAGCAGAGCAGTGGGTGCAGTGGGATAATGGACCCACTTGTAAAAGCCACAGCACACCTGGACATCTTGTGTTCTGAGGTCTGTGAGCAGTGTGGGGCTGGCAGTGGACAGGGCAGCCAAGGGATGTGAGGCACAGGACACTGTTGGGTGGGATATGAGGGCTTGACTGGGTACTTTGCAGGTAGCAGGGACATGTCTGCTGCTCCATGTTCATGGAGCTTGGAGAGATGATGCTGGGAAAGATCACACAAGCCACCATGCAAGGCTCATGCTCCCTAATCCCTGTCTTGGACTTCGGAAGCCACAGCTCAGGAGCAGCTGGCTCAGCCCTGAGCAGGAGATGCAGACACAGCTGTGCCCCAACTGTGCCCCACTGGCCTTTGGGTCTGCTGAAACTGGGCTGCCCGTTAACCTGGGCCAATACAGTGGTCAGGGGTGTGGGATGAAGGGACTGCTCAGCTGCAGCTCACCAGCAGGAATAGACAGGGGTTAGTTACTGGCCTAGGGCACAGAGAGGGTAAAAGGAGGTACAGTGCATGGAGGAGAGGGGAGACAGGGAGGACAAAATCTGTAGTCCTGTAATCTGTAGTTTTAAAGAAAATAGGAAAAAAAAAAGCTTCTTTGTCTTTCTGAAAACCAATTCTCCATCCCCTAACTGCAGAGTGCATGCCAGCCCCATTTCTCACATGCCTAAGGTGGCTCTTGCCCACCTGGCAGCAGCTCCCGGTGCCTGTGGTGCCTGTGATCCCTTGGACTAACACACAGCCCTTTCCTGGTGTCAGCCCTTCTGGACAGCATGGGGCTGGTTCTTGCACCCTATTCCAATGGCAAACCTTCTGTTCTCCTCCACTTCCCCACAGGAAGGTGGTCTCAGGGCTCAGCAGGATGGTCTGCCTCCAGTGTGCCTGTGCCAGGCTCCCTTGTCTCCTCTCCCTGTGCTCCAGGTGGAGGATGGCTGCAGTGCTGTCTTGCCATGGCACAGCTGGGGGCACTGGCACTGCTGGACACATCTCCATGTGGCTCTTTGTGTCTGCAGGGGCAGAGCTGGTGATGGGACAGTGGGCATTGCCAGGGTGGCTGAGGACATGGACAGGGCTGTTCAGGAACTCTTGCCAAGGATGTGCTCCAGCTTGCCACCATCACTGTGGTTTGAAGGACTCCCCCATCATGTCCTACAGCCAAGTGTCTTGCCTGGTTCCTGCAGCCCAGCTCGCTCTGCCCTCCTCACCCCACTTCCCAGGAGACCAGCTCAGCAGAAACCCATTTTGCCTTGAGTCCAGCCAGGTCTTTTTTCTACTTCAGTCTGGTTCGAACTGCTCAAAAGCACCAGGCAGCTGCAAAGCCAGGAGGACCAAAGGAAGCATCCTTCCAGTTCCACCTGGAGCACCACAAGAGAGCCCTCCTCCACCACCACCCCCTCTCTTCTGCTGACATAAGGACCTTGCCTTGGGCTACAGAGACCAGAGCAGTGTGTGTTTCCCACGGGAGAGCAGTACTACCTAACCCATTTTTTTTTACACAGCCCACCAGTCCCTTGGGAAGGTCCCAGTGCCACCTTGCCCCCTCTCTGTCTGCCCCGTCGGTTCAGTCGGGGACCATCGTGTCTTTGGGAAGGGGCTGTCACTCTTCTGAGCACACGGACCGGCTGGGCTCTGTGCATAGTGCTTATCTCTTGGTGTCTGTAGCTGGTGAAGGGGGTTAAGGCATGAATTCTTCCTTGATCGTCAGCGGAGATGAGGAGACGAGGTTGGGGGCACTGCTGTTGCAGAGGCCCCCGATGGGTCCGAGCGTGCTGACGGCCGGCGGGGTCGGCGTGGTGGTGCTGGTGGGCTGGCTTTGCTGCTGCAGCTTCTTCTTGTTCACCTTCCTCTCCTTTGCCCTCCGATTCTGAAACCAGATTTTCACCTGCAGAAAGGAAAAGATGGATATGCAGAGCTGAGGACGGATGCAACCAAAGATGACCACCCTCATGGTGCCCCTGGGGCAGGGAGGGCATCCCCAGGTTTGGAAAGGAAGGGATTTCTGTGGAGCAAGGTGGGGCCTCTGCTAACTGCTTGGGCCACAGCCCTCCCCTAACCCATTCCCATCTCCCTCTCCCCCTGGGACGTGGTTTTCCCGGGACTCTGTAGCACTGACCTGCCGCCTCTCAGTCAGCCCCAGGGCAGCGGCCAGCTCGGCCTTGCGGCGGATGGTGATGTAGCGGCTGTAGTGAAACTCCTTCTCCAGCTCCAGGCGCTGGTGGTCCGTGTACACCACCCGGTACTTGTCTTTTGTCCTGGTCTTGCCTGGCAGAGAGAGCAGAGTGGGAGGTGAGCTGTGGAGAGGGGGAGCAATGGAAGGGAGGGAACATCCCCAAGGGCATGGAGGAGATACACAACCACCTGCGGAGAGCTCAGGAGAAATGTGGCAATGCCCTGGGGACCAGTGGGAAAGACAGTCGTGAGGCTCCTACTGGATTTAATGTCCATCCTGGTTAGCACCAAGGTGTTTCTCCCTGTTGGAAAGTACCTGGGCTTTGGTGGAATTGCTTGGTGGAGAGAGCAGGAGGGATTCAGAGGCACCTCAAGAAGATGGACCATAAATCCCATGTGTTATGACACATGGTCCCTGAGAGGAGCAGAGCTGCAAGTCCTGTGGTGGACTGAGGACAAGCTACCTGGGATTGCTGGGGAAAGCCCATCTCTTTGCCAGGAAGCCCAAAACCAAGTTGTCATCACTTGAAGGCACATTGATCAGGACACAGGAAAGACAGAAAACCCTAGAATGACAGCATTTCTCTGCCACTGAGAGGGTTATTTTCCTTTTCCCTGTACTGATCTAAGACAGAGGGCTTCCCATGCATTTTCAAAGATCCATTGGAGAAAGCCCACATGATGCCTAAGCAGTCCTGGGGAGTGACTCCACGGGCCAGCCAGGGACTTTTGGCCAATGCCAATCTGAATCTCTCCTTGGCACCCCCAGATATGAACAAAGGTTGGGGCCATCAAGACTCACATTTCTGTGCACAGAGATGCACATCCCACAGGTCTGCAAACAGCACCTGCTGCTTTGTAGCAGAAGAAGATAGTCAAAAGATAGCCCTGCTGTCTCCTCTGTTAGTTCCTTTGCTAACCCACCAACACACAGTATTTGTGGAACTCTGCCTGGGGTGGGGGCCGAGGGGTGCAGGTGGCACTCCAAGGAAGAACACCCATGCCTGGAAGTTTGCTGACAAGATCCTGGTGCTTTCCTCTGCAGAAATGCCCATGGGCAGGGAATAAACACAGCTGTGAATATTTGCTTCTCCACCCAAAATTACAAAATCCTGTTCCAGGGAGTCAAGAGGGATGGTGCTTGATCATTTGTTTGCCTGGCAGACACGTTTGCCCATCTTCTCCTGAATTTCTGCTGCTGAGAGCAGTGCTGCCACGGGGAGGAGTAGGAGCAAGTGCAGAACAGCTCCATGGATTTCCCTGGGGCTGCCCTGGGTGTACCAGCATGGACAAGATACTGCCCATCACTGCTGCAGATGTGCAGAGAGGGATTTCTAGTGACCCAAGGACCTATATGACCTCACTTACAGCCTGATTATGCCAGGAAGGGGGATCTTTGTGTGCCTGCCATCCTGTTCATCCATTCCCCCTAAAAAGTCTTTGGCACCTCAGCCAGTTTGGGCCAAATCAGATAGACATTGGACAGTCTCAGCAATACAATTAAATTCTGAGCCTCCCAGTGGAAGCAGGAGTTTGGGTGGCACAGAGCAAAACTGGGCTCTAGAGACACTAATAGGACATCAGAGAATCTCCACAGAGAAAAACCCCAACCCTCAGGCTGGAAATCTGTTTCTCGACCAACTCAGTTTTACTTTTGACAGTGTCTCTCTCTTGCTTTCCCATTGCAAGGAGATGGGGACTTTCCTAAGCCACTTCTTACACTGAAACATAAATGTAAAAGAGTGTTGGAGGCAGAACAACCCACAGCCACTGTATATTCCAGGTCCGAGAGGGGCACCCTCAGGGTCATTTCCCTTGCAGCATCCCATGGGATGTACAAAGACAGCTGTTTTTCTACTAAATAAGCAAGAGCCACAAACCCAGCTCATATCATTGACCACTGAGCAAACCAGGCGTGGAAGCACATGAGTGGGAGCAAGTGGGCTGGCACAGAAGGCATCTTGCCCTGCTGGGACTTGACATTGGCACTCCAAGGCACACAAGCAGCAGTCACCCAATTCAAGTTAGCACCTGATTTCCATGAGTGTGCCACCCTTTGTCCTGCCATTGCTCCTGGAGGTGCTGGCTGGGGCTCAGCACAGCATGAACGGAGTGATGGACGAGGGTCCCAGCACAGTCCTCAAGAAGCACCAGAGTTCTCCAGTGACACTAGGAAGAGGGAGTGAACCCATCAAGGCTGCAACGTGACCAGGAATAGAACCAGAGAGTCCAGGGCTGGACTTCTGCCACTAACTTGTTTTTGAGGGATGTAATGAATTCAGTGACCACTTCAGAGAGTGGGGAGCCCAGCTCATCCCAGGGCTGGTCAGAAGTGAACACCTAATCCCTCCTCACCACTGCCAGGTCAAACCTGCCTCTGGACACAGAGGGTGACTCTGCAGGTCAAAACAGGGTAAAAAAGGTAATTTGTTTGAGCAAGATGTGTGTGGAATGTCTGCAGAGACACGGCTGAAACGCAGCAAGTCAGTGTGCTGGGTGCTTGTCTCTTATTTGGCACATCAGCTGTGACAGCTCAAAGCAAAACTGCCCACAGAAGATACTGCTGGGCTGGAGTGATGTTGGAGGCACCCAGCCCATGTAGGACCCACACTCTCCCCTTGCTCTCTCACAGGACCCTTGTCCTTTCCAGGGGTTGCTGCCCCCTCTCACCACCCCACAGGGGAGGAGTTCACCAGCATGAAAAGAATTTCTTCACCCCAACCCAGCAGGGACCTGTGCTGAATTTGCAAACACAGCGATCCTGGGAAGTTACAGAATAAACCAGATGCGCTGGTGGAGATTTATGTGAGGTTTAGCAGCTCTGTGAGAAACTGGGCTCCCTTTGGCTGCTCCAGGCTCAGGGGCTCCTACAAGTTTTTTTTCTTTCTCATACATTTATCTTTCTTTTTTCATTTGAAAGCAAACACTTTTCTAAAAAGATAATAACTTAAAAATGATCTTATTGGAAACATTGCTGTTTGAATACCCTACCTAAAACCACCTGGAAAGTGAAGGAATTGACAGATACAGTAAAAAAAAATTAAAGGATAAAGAATAAAGGCAGTTTGCGAATACTACATATGCCATGAATTTCAGTAGGAATTATTATTTCCTGCTGCAGCTGTAAATAGATCCATCACAGCTTGTTCTTTGTTATTCCCTCTTCATCGTTCATCCTGGATGGAGGGCTGTGCTTTGCCTCAGGGCTGGCAGAGCCATCACTGGGGGAGCTGGACACCGGGCTCTTGCTGCCCAGTGTCAGGTAGAAAAGACTCAAAACAGAGGGCTCACTACCAAGCCAGAGATGGAAAGTTATTCACCTTGACTAACTGTTGGTTTCGGATGTTTGCTGAACTCTGGGATGTGCTGTGAGTGATTCACAAGGAAAAGAAAAGGATTCGAAAGAAATACTGTTGACAATGAATAATTCAACTGCCTTGAATATGAATGCTGGGTTACACTTAACTCTCTCCTGGAGAGTTTTTATGGCTTTGTGAAAAAGAAAGAGGAAATTCGGGATGAGCCAGCCTGGTTCCTTATGGGGAGCCCTCATGCCTATGAGGAGACCCTGATGCTGCAGAAGGGAGCAAGGCTGAGCAGAGTGATGGAGCTGCTCCCACGTTTACAGCCAAGCCTGGCAAAGGTGTATCAGGCAGTCCCATGGCTGGGAAAGTTTGGAGCTGAGGCTGCTGTCCCAGGAGGGAGTGTGACTGGGGTGCATGGGGTGCACAGGGGGTGTGGGTGATGTCTCCTAACACAGTTGCTGGCCACTTCCAGCCCCGCTATGCATTTACAGCTCCTCCTGCTTGTCCCCAAAAGGCCAGGCAAAGGAACTGCTCAGGCAGCCAAATGGAGCCATTCATGGGGCCAGTGGGAATGGTTTCGGCTTTGGGATCAAGGCAGGGCCAATGGCTGTGTGGGGAGAAGGGATCGTTACTACTGTTAATGTATAACCCTAATAGCACTCACCTGAGTCATGATTAGATAAGGGAATAGCTTTAATGTGCTGTGCAAACCCCAAGGGACGCGCTCCCAAGTGTGTGCACACACACACACACACACACACACTTGCACAGGGGGATGGAGTCTTGATCCCAGCCTGGATCTGCTCTCCACAGCAGCCCTGCCCCAGAACAGGGATGCTGGAGCTCCTGCCCTGGGCTGTATCAGGAGCTGGCAGGGTAAAGAAAAATCAAACTGGATCCCTGTGCCCACCATCCACGGCCACAGCTGCCAGGGAGGTGGTAGTTCACCCTCTCTCTGACCTTGGCCTGTCCAAAGGATGGCTTTAATTAAGAAACTGTGCCCCAAAATCCCTGAGACATCAGCAATATGGGACATTGTGAGACTGGTGCTGAGCAGCTCTAAAAACAGTTGGAAAGGAGCTCATTCAAACCAGGGAGCAAAGAGACTGCATGGTGGCAGGGGCACCCTGGGTGGAGCTGGAAAACAGTGAAGGAGCAAAAGCTGGCATGTGCTATACAGAACTTGTCTTTTCTCCAGTCTACCTGGTCTCACCTTCCTGGTGATGCTCTGGCCATGCACTGGCTCCCTCTGTACAGCCTTGTCTGCCTGTCTGTCTGTACTGGGTGCACAGTCCCACACTATCTGAGGGCATTACAAAACTGTAATGCTGAAAAACATCAGGGGTGTGTAAGTCCCATTAGCAGTGAGCACCTAGGAAAGAACTGGTCTGCACTGGGGTTAAATGCACAAAGACAGGGCTCGAGGCTGTCCCCTCCGTGTGGGTGCTTCTTCTCCATGAAAAAGCAGCTTTATTCTGAATGAGCAGTCCTTCCATCCCAAAGGAATCAGTGCTCTATCAGGATTTGGCATTTCTCCCCAGGGAAAGGATCAAGGAAAATTTCTCCTACCCCCGGCAGAGCTTAGGCAATGCTACAGATGGAGAAACTGAGGCACAGAAGCAGTTCCAGAGCAGAGTGAAGTCCCAGGATCAGAGCCACAGCTCTGCTTGCTGGTGGGACCCCCTGGACAGCTTAACCCCCAATCCTTCTGCAGGTCCATGGGTGGAAATGGAGCTAACCCTAACCCACACCTCCACAAAGACAGGGACAGCCAGCAGAGTGATGCCCCATGACAGAGACCCCAAGCCCAGAAGAGGGCTGGGATCAGCTCCTGAAGCCCAGGAGACTCCAGGCTGGCTGGAGCCATCCTCATCTGGCAGCCAGCTGTGCTCCAGCTGCCTCTGTGTGGAGGGGTCGATGCTCCCTCTGCCGAGCAGCGGTGACGGGAGCCTCACTGCACAGTGGTGATACTGAGCCTCAGGACAGACAGCCCAGCTCATTTCACCATCCCTAAACTGACTGGAATTGGGAACCCCAAAGTCTGCACCAACAGTGGTAGGGGCTGAGCCTCTGATGCCCTCCCTGAGCACCCCCTGCCCCACACTTGTTTGCTCCCCTCCTTTCCCCTCCAGCTCCAGCAGCCGCTCCAAAACACCCACACTCCTCTGTGGCCTGGGAAGGGGGGATAAACCCGAGCCCCCCACCCTCCCCGAGTGCTGGGAACCAGCAGCTCAAGCTTTTCACAAGCCTTCCCCTTCCCGTGCATACTTCAATATCCTCAGCTATTTTTCCTCTGCCGCAGGAAGCAGAGGAGTGATGGATGGGACGACCAACACGGGGCGAAGGAGCGGAGCCATGTGGTTTGCTTCATCTCGGCCAAGTAGAAACGACCCCCTCCGGAGGGCAGTCCTTCCCAAGATCCCTGGGATCATTCCTCTGCCAGAATGCATCAGATTTTGACAACTGCTGGGTGTCAAAAACTGGGTGAGAGGAACCACACATCCCCCCACACACATATTTAATGTCTCTGTACTGCAGAGGGAGGAGATGCTGGATGAATCCTCACCCAATGGACCCTGCCAAAGCTCCCCAGTCTCTACTCTGGGTTGGGAAAATGGCCATTACAGACATCAGGGTTGAGGCAAGACTCACCTGTGCCACAGAGTGCTGCAGGCCCCTTCAAGGACCCCAGCAACCCTCCTATCCCCAGGGTAGTTCCTTCCAGGCTGTCTGCTAACATTGACACAACCTGGTTCCAAAGACTTCAGAGCAAACAGCAATGCTCCTGTGGGCACCCACTAGCAATAAAACCTGGTTTGGCTCTGTGCAGCGTGCACTGGAAATGTTTCACTTGCCAAACTGCCCCACTTGACCCAATGGCTTTCTAGTCTCCTGCTCACAGAGGATCAAACTCTGTCCTCCCCAAACACCTTAGCTCTAAGTGCAAAGCTGTGGCTGGGGGTTGTGCACCCGGGGGTTGTGGGACTGGCAGAGCTGTGAGGCAGAGCCCAGGCTTGGTGCATGGCACAGCTGCTCAGGGCAGCCAGGCTGCTGGGAAAGGACAGACACACAGACACACCTGGTCAAAGAGCTGGATTTGGAGAGCACAGACCAGTGCACCGGAGCACAGGCTGGTCCTGGCTGGGCTCTGCACTGCTGGCACTGTGACCGGGCCAAAACTGCACCCACACCCTGATACATGGGAAAAGGCACCTCTCTTGCAAGCCTCATGTTCCTCCCAGGAGGTGCAAACACCAAGGGAATGAAGAGATGGTTTCTGGTGTTTGCAACGAGCTGGCAGTTCCCCATCACAACCTCATGTTCTTGGGCACGGACAGCACAACTGGAGATGCTTCAACCCCAGAGGCAGCAGCCCGAAGCTGGATTTTGGGACAAGTCTTTACCGGCCCTGCTGTGATTCAATCCTTTATTTTGGCAACTGGCAGATTCCTTCAGTTGTTCCCATGTTTTATGGGTGCCAAGCTGAGTGCTGCCAGCCTGGCTCCTGTGATGGGTCAAAGACCACACCAGGGCGGGAGGGTGAGGAGCGCCAGGGCGACAGCCAGTGCCTGTGGGATGGGAACAGCCTGATTCAGAGCACTGCCTTCACACCAGCCCCAACCCAGCTCATCCTGACCTACCTCCTGGATGGATCTGGCCCATCTGCAGCAGGAGGAGGACAGCAAGGCAGTGGGGGTCCCATCTGGGCACCAGGATTCCTCTCCCCCTTTGCAGCCCCACAGGGCTTGGCCCATCCTTACCGTGGGGCAGCACAGGGGGAAGGATCCAGCCCCTTATCCAAGTGATCACAAAGCTAACAGCACTGGAGTGGGTGTCCTTGAAGGGTCCCCTATAGGAAACATCTGTCATTGGCCAGAGGTTTAAAGTGTCCCTCTGCTAATCCTGGGGTATTAGGTAGCCAAGCCCATCACGTAGGTACTGCCAGTGCTCCAGGGAAGCCCTTTTTGTTCAAGGAAAGTCAATTCTAGGGAAGTTTAAGAGGCCTGTACCTTGGCCAGCAGGCTAAGTAGACAACAAACCCCAGATGGGGCCAGGAGCAGGTTGTGGGTTAATAATTCAAGGGGAGAAGACTGATGGGGCCCAACACACGGACACTGAGAGTCCTGGGAGAGCAAAGGGTCTCACAGGGAGTGACCATGTCCTAAAGAGGGGTCCCCCATACAGGGGCTGACCAGGGAAATCCACTGTCCTCCAGCCACCACCATCATCCCAAAATATACCAAGCACAGCATGAACCCCAGCAGTCCAGGGGAAATGTTTCTGTCTCATTACTGGGAATTTTACACATGGGCCTCACTAGGAAAATAAACAGAGCCGGAAAACTGACTTAGAAAGAGTGAAAACTGCGATGGAAAACTGCACACCCAGCAAATCGCCATTCACCCATGTTCAGAGCACTACTCTTTGCTCTCCATTACCCCAAAACCTGCCCAGGCACCGCAGGCATTGGTGCCATGTGAAGCCCTGAGCACATTTGCCTCCCCAAGGGATGCCCCAATTGCACTTTCACTTGCAATATTTAGCACTGCTGCCTTGGCTGGATTAGTGACCTAAAAGCCAGACCCAAGGCAGTATCTAAGGATTTGCATGACTAATGAGCAGTGGGTGAATTTCAAAGTTCAGCCAACCCCCTTTCCAGCCACCTTCCTGAGCTTTTTATAAACCCAGGGTGCAATTCACAGGGAAGTTTGCAAATAATTGTGAACAAGGAGGAAGCATGAGGCTCTGACACGCTGCTCATGAAGATTTTATGAGCAGAAAAAGAGGTGACACTGGAGAGAAAAATGAGGCTCGGGGACATCTTCCAGCTCAGTTCCCTTTAACTCCCCATTCCCAGCAACCGGCGCTGCAATCCCTTGTGCTGCTGAGTTATCTCGGCTCAGCCGGGTGAAGCACGCATGTATGTAGCAACAGGTACATAAAATCATCCCCCTGCAAAGCCTGACTCTCCCAGTGAGTCACTGGGAGGTTTCTCACTGATTTTCCTCAGGCTCTGGATCACTTTTGCAGAAGTCCCCAACACACTCATATTCCCTGCAAAACATTCCCTCTTACCACCACGCAGCTCTTCCCCAAAAGCTTTCAAACTAGGGCCAAGGGCTGTTTATACAAATCAAGACAGAGAGGGAACTTTAATTTACAACTCTCTGAAGTATCATGATTTATAGCACTCACAATGAAGGTGTTGATATTTATAGTGAAGAAGTCTGTGTATTCATTTCCCATTCCCACTGTGGTGAGATGGGTAGTTTATCAATCCAGATTGATTAAAGTCCAGCTTATTGATTCCAATAAAATGATTCATCTAAGAGCTTCACCCTTATCTATGTCAAACCTATCTCTGCCCTGCACTCTTTCAAGCTTAATGGAGACTTTTATTTAAAGGGTAGCACTGGAAAACACCAGCTGCATCCCACCATCTCCCAGCACATGGTTCCACAATGGCCAAATCCTGCAGTCACTTGGCACCAGCAGCGCTGGGCTTGGACCCAGCAGAGGTGCAAGGACAGGTCCTTAATCTGTGAGTGCCTTAGAAAGGGACTGTGTCATCCATCCTAAGGAAACCCCCACAAGAAAGGGCCTTTCACCCCAGCATCCAGCCCCACATCGCTGTGGTGAGGCTGGGGCAGCTCCTCTGTGTGTGAGAGGAACAAGGCCGATTTATTTGTTCCTTTGTATTTGATCTAAGAGATACAAACTAAGCAACTAATGATATTTTTCCAGAATTCAATCAACTCAATTGTTGTCTGACTCAATCAGAGGCACTTTCAAGCCCCTGTTTTATCTCAGCCCCACTGCTGGGTGTAAACCCATGCCCTTGATCCACAGGAGAGGTGTGCTGATGGCTGTCCCCTCTCATTAATTTCCCCTCCCACCTCTCTCCTCAAAAGAAACCGAGATGTTCAAACCTACAAAACCTGCAGAAGTGGCGGGGTCCCAGCTGCAGGGGAGGGCTGCAGATCACATCCCCCTTCCACCCCAGGCAGAGGGCAGCCCTCAGCTCTGGCATGCCTGTGGGTCTCCATCACTGGGTGTGGGGAGAGGCATTTTTCCTAAATAGTTATATTCAGTGCTTAAAATGGGACAGGAAATACCAGCCTGCCTCTCCCCTCCTCTTTCCAGACTGGGGCTGTTTTTTTCCATTTATCGGGATGTTCTGCCTGCTCCGCTGCAGTCACTGGTCCCCATTCCTGCCACATGGATCCTAGGAGCACAAGTAGCTATTTTCCATGCTGGAAGACCCCAGGCACCTCTGCACAAGGCCCTTACATGGGCCTTGGCCAGTGGGAATAGCGTGGAGCCAAAAACAAGCCAAAAACTGGAGACACTTTGCGAACAGGGAGCCCTAGCCCTGATTCCAAGGATGTGGGGCAGCAGTAACTGAAAACACAGCCACTCCTGCAGTGAGTTTGGCCTCAGCAGAGCTCTGAGGAGCTCATGGCCAGCACAGGAGAGGAAGAGGGGTGGCAGGTCCAGGCAAGCCCTGTGGGCAGAGGGTCCCGCTGTGGCAGGACAGGACCAGGCTGGGAAGATGAAAGGGTGAGGGTAGGTCAGGACAAAGGGCCCCTGCACCTCACCTCACTGCCAAAGGAGCCAGCCACCATCTCCATGACAAAGAGAAGCCTTTGTCAATTTGGGCTGGCCCCAAGGGGGATCTGCCCACTGCCTTTGAAGTGGGCAGCAGGGTGGGCAGGGCACTGGGGTCGCCCAGACGCTTTCCCCAGGTCAGGAGTTCAGCGGGGACAGGACCCCAGGGACATGGGGACAGGACCCTGGGGACAGCACGACCACTTGGTGCCCACACCAGAGGTGACTACAGGAACCAGGGCACCCTCTTCTGCAGTGCCAAGCACCCACCCATGGTGTGCTGCACCTGTGGCACCCATGTCCACCCTCCACGTGGCACTGTCCCCAACACTTTGCACACGCACACACTGCCTGTCACACACACACTGAGCACAGCACCATCCTCCACACACAACACCCTGCATGCACACACTGAGCCCATAAAACTCCCCATACACACCCAGTAACACTGTCTGTACACATGTACTGCTCAGGGTACCTTGCACACACACACAGAGGCTGTAGCACCTCACTAAATCCACCTTCTGTACACACACACACATGGCCTGTATTTATGTACAGTACCTTCCCTTCACACATACAGACACACAAATACACACACACAGCATGTGCACACCCACCATGCACAGGCTCTCACACAGCCAACTCACACTCTCACATACAGACACAGCCCCACACACTCACCCTTGCATGAGAACCCCCACCAACACCCCTTCAGGGTCCTGGGTGTCTCTGACTCTGCCCATCCCTACCCTGTGGCCGCAAGTACAGACAGGGGTGCCAGGATGGGGAAAAGGACTTTCCAACCATATAATCCCAGCTGCCGCCAATGCGGAAGGACAGCACCTTCCCTGCCCATCCTCAGCTCCTGCCACTTCGGTGGTGGGGTCCTCTGCTCTTTGGGGACTGGGTACCACACCAAGGGCAGGCCAAGCTTGCTGTCCCTCTGGTAGTCCCCATGCAGGGAGAGCCACAGAGCAGGATCCAGCCCCACAGGACTTCTAGCCTAGAGATCCTCTGCACTGAGGACGGCGCAAGTGTGCAGGGTTGGGGATTTCCTTACCATTGTTGCTGGTGCTGGGAATGCTGCGCCTCATCCACTCATACGGGGTGCGTCTCTGGGCATTAGGAGAGAGCTGGGGGACAGAGCTGCTAATGGGTGGAGGCAGGAGTCCAGAGCCTGGGGGCTGGATGGGGTTAAAATCTGGGGGGCTGAATCCAAACTGCCCTGGGCTGGCAGTGGAAGGCGTCGCCGTGGTCCCGTAGGAATGCCAGTCCTCCTTGGCAGGGGTGTAGGGAGACCCCCAGGCGGCCGCCGGCTGCCCGTGGTGCAGGTCGTTGTTAATCCCCGGCACATGGTGGTAGCTGGCGAAGTCCGAGTACTGGGGCGGCCCCGGCACGTAATTCTGGGGGTTGAGGTTGAGGCTGGGATGCCGGACCGGGCTGGGATACATGTTGGTGTCCTTATCCACAAGATAACCCACATACATCTTCCCCGGCCGACCCCACGCACATGCTGTGCCGCTGAGCCGCGACTGCGGCCGGTTGGGTTTGGCGGGGAGGCGGCCGCCCCTCCTTCCCCGCCACTCACCTGGGCGCCTTGGGGAGCCTGTCCTGGGGCCAGGCACCTCCCTGCCCACAGGCTTTTATTGGGCCCAACCTCTCGCAGCATTTGCATTGAAAGGCAGGTTTGCATTTCAAAGTGCAGGAACCCCAGCGGGTGAGGGGGACTGAGTTCAAACCTCCCACCCCGGCTGCAAGGAGGACGAGGCGGTGGGTAACCCTGGGGAACACCGAGGACCCCACGTTCCCTCTGTTGTCACCACCCCACAACTATGCCCATGCCACCAGATGTGGTCCCTTTGTAGAAGCCAGCTTTGGGGACACTGGGGTAACACAGGTGTCACCTATAAGGATGCCCCAAGGAGCCCACCACCATCTGTACCCCAGGAGCAGGATGCCTTGGGCTGAGACCCAGCATTAAAACCTGGCTGTGGGCAGGGGACAGGCTGGGCTGTGCCTGCCACCTGCCCTGTCTCCACGCTGGGGAACACTAAACTCTTGCTCTGAACGGGGCTTTTCTGTGCCCAGCGGCAGCGTTTGGCCTATTTGGAAAAGGGGGGCTGGTGGGAAGCGAAGGTTCTGGATTCCTATTTGTTCCCTCCATCCAGGGGCAAACCCACCCCTTGAACCCTGACAGCAAAGCTCACCCCAGTATCAGAGAGCAGGACAGATGGACAGACAGAGTCTGAGTGCAGGGGGAATGCTCTCACCATGGACACAACGAGAAGTCCCTGGGCTCTGACACATCTCCAGGGGGCTCACAACTCTGCGGCAAGAGGAGTTTCTCACCTGTTTTCAGCCTTAAGGAAGCAAAAACATCCCCATATGTTTGGTGATTGGGAAAACCAAGCAGAAAGGGGACTCTCATGGAGCCGTGTCTGCCATAGGTGGGAGGTGGCCACCAGCCATAAACACCCCAGCAAAGATTGCCCACTCATCGACTGTGAGGCCAGACACTCCTCCACTCCAGAGGGGACAAGGGACCAAGGACCAGCGTTGTGTCATGCTGCCAGAAACTGCAGAAACTGGCATCCAGGAGCCTCCTCCGCACCATTTTCCCCCACCGGTGTCATGCTCCCAGCTATGCCAGACACCACCACAGCCACAGTCATCATTTGCAGCATGGTTTTCTCTCCTCAGTCACAAACACAGCCCACAGAGGGTCCAGAAGGGTGTTTTATCACCCCTCCCCAAGGTCACCTCTGTCCTTTTCTCTGCACGAGCCCCTTCACCTGCTAGAAACACAAGCAGGACAAGGACTGATCCATTCTCACCCTCCTGGGGCTAAAACAGCCTGGAATTTGACAGTAGGAAGTAGGGGGGGGGGGGGGGAAGAGAGAGCGAGAAATGCAGGAAAAAAAAGAAATTAAGGATGAAGTTGAGAAGAGGGAATAAAACCTCTAGCACAGGGTTGTGGACCTTCAGCAGCTCTGCATCAGTCCTGGGCACCTCATCCCATTGCTCCAGCCCCAATTCCAGCTAAGACTGTGTCAAAATAACACACAGAAACTGACTGCTGTGCCACATCCACTCCCTGCAAGGAGGTGGGAGCCAGGATGAGATGGAAGGGCGATGGGTAAGAGGTAAGGGATCTGGTTTGCAAGAAAGGAGAAGAGTAAAACCCCGGCAATGGTAAATCACCCCCAGAGCTGACACTGCTGGGGTTCTGCATCCTGAGACCTCTCATGGCCAGAACACCACAAGAGCTGAGCACTTTGCAGCACCCTCTCTGTGCCCCCGGGGTTCCCAGCCCCTTGCTCAGCTTTGTGCTGGCTCCCTCCCTTGTGACAAAGGTGACTGTCATCACAGTCCCACCCCGTGATGATCTCAGCTCACTACGCAGCTCAGATTGCTTGATGTGCCATATAGCTCCATCTATCCTGGATTTTTCCCAAGGTCTCAGCTTTGTGTAAACAAGAGAGCCAAGGCCACCTTACTCCTCCTCTTCCTCCAACCAGCAAAGAGGCACTGGCTCAGGAAGTGTGAAAAAAGAGAAGAAAAGAAGAAAATCCCCCCTGAGTGGATGGTGGGAGGTACTGAGGGATGCAGGTGGCTGCTGGGTGTCACCCCAGGGGTGGCTGCAATTCAGGGACTGGGATTATTCCTGCAGGCAGTGATAGGCAGCCCAGACCCCCTTTTGCTTTTCCCATCCTGTGGGGCCAAGGCCAAGGGCTCAGGAAGCTGCTGGGGACTGGGAGGTGAGGTTCAGGGGTCTGGGCCAGGACCCCACACCTGCATCCTGCCCAAGTGACAGCAGGTGACAGGCTCAGTGGGGTACAGGATCACCATGTGCCTGCCAACAGCCGAGCCACGAGCTCCCTTGGTGGGGGTGAAGGGGGCCAGGGAAGACAATGAGGCCATAAAGATCCACTGATGATAATTTCCCTCTTTTCCTTTTCTTTGACCCATTTATTACTGGTGGGGATTACAGCTGGCAAAGTTTACGCCAAGGAAGAGCCAGGTGAGGAGCCCTCCATGGGCTCCCTGAGGAGCATCTCTGCTGCTCAACTGGGGCTGAAGGACAGGGATCCTCAGAGCCCCAGGATACTGCCTGCACTGGGGGCCCATGGCTGAGCAGGTCAGGGACTGCCAGGGCGCCTGTAAGTCCCCAGCTGGATGACAAGAGGTAGCAGTATCCCCTCCATCCACCCTAGAGACCCCCAGCAGCAAATCCAGCCAGGGGACCTCCTGCTAGTTGTCCATATCTGATATTCCTGATGGTAACTAGGCAGACACAGTGTAGAGGGAGAGCAGTCAGGGTTCCCCAATGCTCCCTGGGGCTCGGTGCTCCTATCCGTGATCGAGTGATGCCATCTCCTGGAAGCAGGAGGGCTGGAAGGTCCCCAGGGCCAGGCTACAAGCAGCTATCACAGATGGAGCAGGGAGACCATTCCTTCACCTCCTCCTCCCATGGAGGAGGCATTCAATCTGGGAAACCAAGTCCTGTCTTGTCACCCAGCTTGCTCTGAACCCCACCATGTTTTCAGCAGGAAAGGGAGATGCCTGCAGAGTCAAGTAGGTGCCTCTCCTCACTACCCTTTCCCCCTCCCAGCCTCCTGCCCCACCACTTCCCCTCTCCCTCCAGCTCCTATTGCCCCCACAGCCAAATCTGTGGCTTCAGACCAGCACATCCCAGAGCTGCATGGCCCCACACACACCCCAGCCCAGCCATCACCTTTCTGTCATTCCCTAGCTTCTCCTGCTGCCCTCCCAGAGCAGGAGGAAAGGGAGAGCAGAACATATCTCCCATGCATCATTCCTGTCACACATCTTTGGTGCAGCATCCCAGAGGGCAAGGGAGGGATGGGGCAATCACAGATGCCCCACTGAATTACCTGAGAACAACTCCTCTTCCCTGGCAATGGAGACATCAGTGCAACCTGCTTGCAAAGGACAAGCCCCAGACTCATCTCCATCAGCTCCATGTAAACTCCTGTGAACCCTTTGGCTCTTCCCAGGTGCCTGAACCACATCTGTGCTGGTACTTGTGGCCCGGTGCCAAGTAAACTCTGCAGAGCTTGTCCCTGGAGGGGATGAGCGCTGGGATAGCCTGAATGGGTGTGCTGCCAGCACTGCCATAGAACTCCCCTCTCCCCATCCAGGGCTGTGTTCCTCTTGGGGATCTGGAGCAGCTTTCCTGGCAAATGCAAATGCCACAAACTTTGGGACTATCCTCAAGGGGGCATTGGACACATGCTGGCATCCCTCATTGCTTTCCAGCACAGTGGGGTCCCTGCTCTCACTGTGTTGGGATGGGATTCCCCCTGCGCTGGTGGGGAGTGTCCTGGCTGTGCTTCACTCCTTCACCGTGTTTCAGGCACTGTGTAAGCAGAGGGTTAACGATTCCCAATTCCCACATTAAGTGGCTGCAGATGTGTGGGAAAGTCTGGGGCGGCCGGACGGCATCGCTATTAGTATTCACCCAGGAGCCTGTCTCTGCCTCCCGGGGGCTCTGCCGAGCACATTTAATACCAAGGTTCGTTGTGGGGGTTAGGAAGAGTGCGTGGGACGGGGGCGGAAAGGCCCCGAGGTGGGGAAAGGCAGCGGGTTAGAATCCTCTGCCACTGCCTCCTCCCCTGCCCAAACCCAGGGGATGTAGGGAATGGGTCAGCATCTGTAGGGACACAGCACCACATGGTGTATGGCTCAGTGCTACCTTCTGACACTGTTGTCACCCTGAAGGGTCCATGGCTGGTATTCCTGGTGCTGTAGGACACTCCCCAGACCAGGATGCTCCCCAGTGCATTGTGCTCAGACATATGGTCACTTTGGAAGAAGTCCAGCACTTTTTGCCTCCCCTTCCTCCTGGGCAGTGCTGTCACCCACCCTGGCAAAGCAGGACCACGCACAGTGTAGCTGTTCCTCCGGAGGCCAGGGCAGAGCTCTGGAGAGGCTGGATGAAGCCTTGGTGCAGCTCCCCCAGGGCTCGAGGGCTGGATTCAGCCAGGAGCAAGTGTTGGCAGCTGCCACACCAGATGGGCTGCCCAGATGTGGTGCTGTGCTCCCTGGCACCCACTGCTCCTCTCTTGTGGTCTGCGGCTTGACACCACATCAGAGCGATGCTGAAATTCCTGGGCTGTCTTGGAGTTGATAGGAACTTGGAGAAACCAAAGCCAGGGCAAATCTGGCCCTCGTTAAGCCTTTGGAGAAGTGGGAAAGGCCAACATCTGCTGCTTCTTTCCTACCTACCTGTCACCTGCTGGCACATGGGACCTGTTGCTGACTCCAGCATGGCTGTTTCCACCACTGTGTTGGGTCACCCTGACTCTGGTCTCTCTCCTCCTTGTCAGGTGTGGAAAAGGGGCTTTTTGCTGGGGTCCCAGTTCTGCCTGGGATGGGGCAGGAGGTCGGAGTGCTGCTTTGATCCAGATGATACCAAAGCAGACCAAACAACCTGGAGTGTCCCTGTCTCAGTCACTGATTTCCCCACCAGAGATGTGGCACTACATGACCCCAAGCCCCCGTTAGCACTTAATGATGATTATTGAGGCTGGAAATCCCAGCTGAGAGCGGTCTGGCATCTCACACTGCAGCTGTCCTGGCCCCAGGGGGACCACTGAGTCCTGCAGCACCACTGATGGGGGGTGCAGGCGCCAGAAATAGAGGTGAGCAATGAAGGGGTGATGAGGCCGAAGTAGCAGAGCTGCTGCCCTCCACCCACACACTTGCACAAGCAAGTCCCTCTGGCTTCCGTGCTTCCTCCAAACTGGCCTTTCCCAGGAGCTGCCGTAACCCCAACGTGCTGTTCCTAAACAAAGCATGCAGTCCCAGATGCTCCCTGGGGATGTACAACGCAGGCTGGGGATGTACAACTGTGTGCTTGCCGGGATGCTGTGGGCTCTCCAGGGCTTTCTCATCATCCCAAAACAATGAATCCTGGCCTTTGCAGACTTCTCCTGAGAGAGGGTTTTGTTTACCCTGGTTCTTCCTGCTCCCAGCCTGGAGTATGTTAGCTCAGTTGGTTAGAGTATGGTGCTAATAACACCAAGGTCATGTGTTTGATCCTCATATGGGCCATTCACTTAAGAGCTGGACTCGATGATCCTTGTGGGTCCGTCCCTTCCAACTCAGAATATTTGGTGATTCTGTGGTGCCATCTGTTTGCAGAGGGCAGAGGGGGAAATATGTCCCACCTCAGACTACAGATGCTTTGCTCTCAAACACAGTCTGTGCTAGCTTTTCCACCCCCTGCTCACCCCAGGCAGCCTGTCCCTGGACCGAGGGGCCCAGCAGGATTGTACAGCAGGTTTCTCCCTCTCCCGCTCTGTTGGGAGCAGTAATGTTGTCCTTGGAGGGGGGACAGTGCCCGGAAATAGCTCTGCTGAGCAATTCCAAGCAGCCCGTATGTCCTCACAGAAGGACCAGTCAGACAAGTCTTTATCCCTTGGGAAAAGTGTTGGGAAGAGCCGTGTGTGCAGCACGTCCTCTCTGCCGCCTGCCCCCCATATGAGCTGCTCTCACGCTCACTGGCTCCATTTCTGCACAACAGATTGTCTTGGCTCAGGGGCAGCTGACAGGACCCCCTGACACATGGCCACCACCTTGACTGGAGTGGAGGAATCCATCTGCCCAGGGCTGCATCCCCCCTGCCCTGCCCGTGGCAGTACCTGCCCCGGTTCCAGGCGCTGCCAGGCATGGAGCCAGCACACCAGCCCCATGCTGAGGGCTGCTCATCATGCACAGATAACCAGAGTGCTGCAGCCCAGCCCTCCTCACCCTCCACAGCTGCACAGAATAAAGACCTTCCCCTTTGGTTTTCCATTGGTGTAAAGGAAACACGGAGATAATGGGTGATAAGCAGCAAATATCGGGCTGGTCCAGCTGGGGAATCATGAGCTGTGGCCATTGTGCAGGCATTCATTTGAGAGGCAGGAGGGGATGAGTCTGCCTTGCAAACAAGGCAGGAACATGGATTTCAGCGGTGTTGTCTTTATGGGGAGGGCTTTTTAATTCTTAGAAAGGAAAACCAAGGAAAGATGGACAGGTATCTTTTTAAGGGAGTCTCGTTTTTCAGGATAGCCAGTGCACTTTTGCAGTTTTCCATGTTTGGATCAGGGAGAATCACAGAATTGTTAAGTTTAGAAAAGACCTTTAAGATCATTGAGTTCAACCCACCACTGCCATCCTCACCGCTAAACTCTGTCCCCATGTGCCACATCTAGACATTTTTGAACAATTTCAGGGAGGGTGATTCCACCACTTCCCTGGGCAGCCTGTTCCAATGCCTGACCACTCTTAAGCATCACCAAGAAGAAAACAGTGGCAAGAACTGATGGGTCAAAAGGCAGTTCTGATCCAAAGATCATCTGCCCCTTGTTACAGTGCTGAAACAAACTGGAAAAAAAAATCCTCTTTTGGACAAAAGATGTTTTGCCTATTGAGGGAGTCTCAGAAACTTGATTTGAACTCATCAAGGTGTGGGGAGGATTTAAAGCTGGTTCATCTCCCCTCAAGGACAGGAGGCACGTGGGACATCTGAGATGATGGCATGGCCAAGGTGAAAACTCCCGCCACCTCTCCCAGCTCTGTGCCTCTTGTCAGCCCCAACAGCCCAGAATCCCCAAATAAACCCACCCACCGCCACAGCATCCCAGTTGTATAAGACCTTTTATCCCCTCTTCCAAAAAGAAGAAGAGTTGTGAGGGTGCACTGGTGGTCAGCGGGGCGGGAGGTGCAGTGCCGGCGCAGCAGAGCACTGGGAGGGATCCAGGGGGAATACGCGGAGCCGGTTCAGTACAGGCCTTCTTTAATAAAAACATGAGTCAGCTGCTGGCGTGGGCAGCGGATTTTCTAAACATCCCCTCATATCCTGAGAAAGGGGGAAAAAAAAAAAAACGGCGGGGGGATGGAGGGGGATTTGAGGGAAAAATAAGAAAGAAAAGAAAAGAAAAAGAAAACAGGGAAAAAGGCCAGAATTGAAAGCAGACACAGGGAGAGAGCAGCTCCTTCCCTCCAGTTTAAGGAGGCGATAGTCGAGTTGGTCCGAGCTCCTTTTGTTTCCCGTTAGTCGAGCCCTCACCGCTCGCCCCCATCGCAGCCCGCAGCAAAACTCCCCTCTCCTTGCAGTCACTTTGGCTTCTCCTCCCTTTAAAAGCTTTTTTTTTTCACCCATCACACTCGTCCGCCGGGCGTTAATCTCGAGTTCTGCTCTGCAAAGGGTCCCCACAGAGGGTGGAGGGAGGAAGTCGGAGGAGCTCCGCTCCTCATTGGTGAGGCAGCCTCCCCCCTTCTCCTCCTCCCGAGGTCTCTTTTATTTATACACGCACACACACACGCGTGCACATCCCTCGGCCCAGGGATTTGCTCCACACTCAGGTCCGAGGCGGATGGACCCCCTCCCAGCTGGGCTGGGGCTGCCCAGGGCACTGCTGAAATGCACTAGAGGAGCAGAGCAGGGGCTTGGCTGCAGCCCAGCCCTGGCACAGCCTCGCCTCTCCTTTTGATTTTATTTTCTTTTTTTTTTTTCCCCTCCTCCCCTCCACTTCATTTCTTTCTTTCCCTCTCTTTCGCCTTTAAGTGGAAAAGCCTTGCCAGCTGGGGAAGGCTGGGAGGGCAGGGAGAACCTCAGCAGGCAGCAGATAGAGAGTGCAGAGGAGGAGACCAAGGAATTTCGGGGCAGCCAGTGCCCGTGGGACATACGGCACAGGCACTTGACCCGTGGGACCCTGCCCAAGGTAAGCTCCCGTGTCGCCCACCCGGGTGCCATCTCGCCTTCCCGCTCAGCTCCGGCCCTCCGGATGGGAAACCTTGCATGGGAGCTGGTACAGTCCCCATGGGCCCTCTCCCTGACCCAGCACGGTTGCTCTGGAAGGGGCTTTGCTCTCCTGCAAGGGGCTGACACCCCAAAAGGCCCTGCCAAGCCCTGGGATGGTGGTGTTTGGTAGAGAGCTGATGAGCTCTGCAGCATCCCACTGCAAAAGCCATCCCATCAGCTCTCACCATGTCCTGGACTGGGATGGCTGAGGGGAGTCAAGGGGATGCTGCGGCTGTAGGGCAGGAAAGGAAGACTCCACTGCAGCGGGAGTGGGGCCCAGGTGATCTCTGCTTCTCCCTGGATCAGGGGGTTGTCCTGGCTCTCCCTGCTCAGTGACTGTGGGAGGGCTGGGGTGTGCGTGGGGAAGAGGCTGCTCAGACTCTTCCAGCAAGGCATCCTTTGGAGGCATGAGTGTGCCCCACTGCAGAGCAGTGTCACCCTGTGTCAGCTCGTCAGAGCACACCCATGGTCATCTCTGAATTCAGGGTGCTCCAAGGACCACACCACCTTGGTCTGTTCCCATGGCAGGACTTGTGTGCCTGAGGGCCAGGCCAAGGTGGAGAGGGACATCTGCAAGCCCTGCCGAGAGTCTGTGCCCTGGTGTGCCAGGTACTGGAGGGGTAGAGCCTGGTAAAACCCTTCTAGGCATGGATGTGGGCAACAGCTCTGCTGTCCTGAAAGCACTGGAGCTGAGGACCTCCAACAGGATGGAGCTGGTCTGGATTGAAGCTGTGCTGAACTATGCAGCTCTGACAGCCTGGGAACAGGGGTTTGCATGACCTGTAAGGCTTTGATGCTCACACTGGGATCACTGTGGGCTCAGAGCTTCTGCCTCCTGAACTCACTTGCCAACTGGGAGTCATTCAAAGTAGAATTTGTGGTGGAAAGGGGTGCTGTGTTCCTCTATCCTTGCCTCAGAATGACTGCAGTTTACACTAAAGCATTGGGCAAATAGCTTGAAGTAGTTGGTCTGCTGTGCAAACCCTTGTGCAGAAGCTTTACATCCCCAAATCTTTTCAGAGGGTCTCCCGTCTGAAGGAGGACTAGCAATGTTGAGACCCAGTGTCCCCAGGGGCCATCAAGAAGCGGGTTGGAGGGTCATTTCCCCCTCAGCACCCTGCAGGACAAGGTGCCTGTGCACTCCATGCTCTCAGAAAAGAGGCAAGTTTCATTTGGGCAGCTGGTGCCAGTGCCAAAGACACAGCTCTGCCTGGCAGAGTGCAAGTGCCAGGTTAGCTTGGATGGGGAGCCACCAGGCAGCCACCCCAGCTGGCAGCCAGCCCTGGGCAGGGTCTGAAGTCATTCTTTGACATGGATGTCACCCAGGCTCGGGTGTGTTATGGCTTTTATAGCAGTCACCAACCCCAAGCAGTGTCCCTGAACCCAGGAAACACCCTCGAATCAGTCGATGCATCAAGAGAGGTCAGTGTTTTAAAGAATCACAAAGTCACAGCAACCCACTTGCAGCATGCAAAGGACTTTTCTCTCTCCCTTAAGCCAGCTCAAGAGCATGGAGAGTCCTTGCTGAAGGACTCTCAGCTCGTCTCCCACATCCCTACACAGGACTGGGGGTTTGGGGTGCCCATGAATGGAGTGTGAACACAGGCACAGACAGCTGCAACACTGCAGTCAGGGAGAAGTTAGCCATGGCTTATTGTCCAAAGTCCTGGGCATATCCTGTGGGGTCCTGCAGGGCTCTGAACCATGGGCTGGAACCAAGCTGAGTGGGCAGCCAGTGTGCACTGGAGCACAGGGGCATTCCAAGAGCTCCCGGTGGAGTCTGGCACCAATCAGGAAGTCTATAGTGGACACAAACCAGATTGCAGCATTGTGGCAGGAATCCCACAGCTCTTCCCAAGGGATGTGTGGAAAGGTGCATGGCTAGAGGCAGCTCAAACAGGCAGGGTGGAGGGGCAGGTCCTCCCCAGCAAGTGACGCTGAGCACTTCAGCAGGGATGGATGTGGAGTGGAAAAGCTCGGGGAGAGCAAGGAGGGTGATGAGAAGCTCAGAAGAGGCTGCAGAGGACCGGGAGATGGGTTGATGGGGCCTGTTGCTCACTGGGTGTTGTGGGGAGGTAACACATAGTCTTCATGCACAGGAAAGGTCACCACAGAGAGAAAAGAGATTTTAGGGGAAATGTCTGTAGGCTTAAAGACACGAGGCTGGCTTCCTTCAGCCTGACAGATCTCAAAGGACATGTCAGGCAAAGCTCTGGGTGGGAAGATGTGGGCACTGTAACAGGACAATGACCCCATGATGTCTTTCAGCCTCATTTTTGATGGGTCTGTGACAGGATTTCCAAGGAGTTCAGAACAACACTGGTAGGGAGAGGAGAGCACTGAGGACTAGGGCAAGACAGGGATGTCTTAGTGAGCACCAGAGGAAAGCTGAGGTTAAGAAATGCTCCCTAGCTGCAGGAGTGATGCTGTGCAAGAAGAGGCCACGATGGCTGGCTGTGGCATTGCCTGAATGACTGACTGCTGGTCAGGGACCCTGCCTGAGGGTCAGGGACTTCTGTGCCTGGTCCCCAAGGTTCCTCTGGTCCCAGTGTTTGATGCCGTGCTGAAGTGGGATGGGATTGCAACGGTGTCCATAGGGACAGGCTCCAGCAAAGCATCTTCCCGGGTTGGAGTGGCAAAGGGCAGGGAGCAGAGGAGCTGTGTGGTGGCCAAACCCCATGGGAACACAGCCACTGGCGCTGGCAGCTGGGGCTGCCTTTGGCCCAGAGCTGGAAGGAGCTGGGGACCATGAGGGCTTGGGGTTGGCTGGATGTATCCTATCCCTGCGAGGGAGGATTGGAACTGAACACTTCTTGGAGTTTGTTTGTTTGTACTTTAACCAAAGGAAAGAAATCCCCTGGAGAGGAGCTTCAAGGGGAGGGTATAGACTGGGTATTGTTTCCTGAGGGGCTGGAGCAGCTCCAGGGAGCTCCTTCCGCTTCACCACACAAATTGGACATAACGAGGCTTGTTTTAGGGGTGGTTGTTTCCCCTCCTCCTTTTCCCTGTTGCCTAATTAGGGTGCCCAAGCCAAGCACACCTCTGTCCTGTTCCTCTCCCACTGGGACACCTCCTCCTGGAAGGGCAGCATGTTCCTGGCACCACAGGGGACACAGAGCAGACCCAGCTGTGACAGGGACAGGGACACGTGCTGGGGATGTACAGAGAGGTGCTGGGATGGGTCATGTGCTGAGCAAGGGGGTCCCATGGGTCCATCATCCCCTAGCCTGGCAACACAAGCCATACAGTGACGTGCTGCCCCTCACACCCTGCTTTTCCATCATCCCTGGGTGCACAACAGGCTGTGGCATGCCCTGATCTGTGCTTGTACTCTTGCCTTGCAACCACTTACATGCGGAGCCAGAGGACAGTGGTGTGCAGAGCCTTTTCAGGGAGCAGGAGCTCACAAAACTCCCACAGAAAGGCTGGTGCCAGCACAGCCAGGGTGGTGTAGTGTGTGGTGTCTGTCCTGCACCCATGGATGGATTCATCCTCTGCAGGTCATGCCTGCAGGGGCACATCCAGAGCTCCACTAACACCCATCCCCGGGCTCAGCAAGAGCCAATGTGTGATGGGGCTGGCAGGAGGCTATGGTGTGCAGGAGCTGGAGCAGGGAAGGGTTGGAGAGTGCAGGGATGTATCAGGGTGCTGTGCGGGCTGTCAAACGCTGGGCTGCAAACCATGAGACAGATAGAGAAGGAGGCACCCTCTCCCTGCTATGGAATGGTCCCCATGGGCAGCACAGGGCTGCTCAGGGGGACAAGGCTCCTGAAGCAGTAGGAGGTGGGCCAGTCTTCCCCTCAGCCCCATCCTGCTGGTCCCTCTGCCTTCCCCCATCCGGCCCATCTACCATGTGAAAGAGTCTGTGACTGAAATCTTAATGCTACTGAGACACAGCAATTGGCACCAATTAAATTGCTACATTCATGTTTGAATTGCTTTAACTGGCGAGACACACTGTCTTATTTATACAAAAAAATATGTTTGCTTGTGGGTTTCTCTGAACTGCTGCCAGCAGAAAATGCACCATTTCGAGCCCTGCGCTCTGCAAGCTCATTCTCACTCCCAAACTGGAAGTCACCTCGGTTTCAGCCTTTGCCAAGCAATGGTGGCAGAATAGAAACACTGCTTTCCTTGGGGCCAAGGGCTGCCAGCACCGTGAGAGGGGTCCCCTCCTCTCTCCCTGCAGGCAGCTGCCAAGTTTCCTTCTCCAGCCTGGGAGCTGTTTGAGAGAATATGGTCTGATTCAGGAGCAGGAGTTGGTGCCCATTTTAAAGCTGGGCTCAGGGGAAGGCAGGGGGTGCTGGCAGCTGCTGATGCCAAGTCCTGCCTCTGCTTCTCCTCTGGAGGTTCTGTCGGGCTTTGGGCATAGTAGGGGCTGATTGCAGAGCATGGGTGCAGATGGGAACTGATTTCTGCTCCGTGACTGATAGGAGAGGTTATAAAGGACCCTGCAAGCAGGTTAGCAAGCATGGCTCATGCTGCCTGGCCAGAGAATGTAGGAAGAGGTGATCCATTTCTGCAGTCCTGGTGCCAAGTGTCACCATCCAGGTCTTCCTGCCCCACATGTAAGCCTATGGAGGAGGGGGCAGGATCAGCCCATAGCACCAAGAGCTGCACCAGAAGTTGCATTTTGTTCCCTCCTAGAAACCCAGAAGTAACAGGGCCAAATAAACAGCCCCCTCTCTGAAAGCGGCCTTTGCCCTTCATGCCCAGATCTAGCAGCCCCCATCCTCTCCCACCCTGGCCACAGTGCCAGGCTCCTCTCTGAATCCAGCAGATAGGCAAAAAGTGCCCTGACCACAGAGCTGGCGAATGCCTAATCCCAGCCACGAGAGCCTAAAACCCCATAACCAAGCAATTAAGCTCGGGTCCCTCACAGGAAGCTGAGAAGAGCCAATGCATCCACGGAGATTATCTCCTCCTCCCCCTCCTCCACAGATCCAAGTCTCAGGGAAGTGTTCACAAGAGGATCAGGTTGCTTGTTCTTTGCTGGTATGTGGGGCTGGTAAGACCACAACACCCTCCCCGCTCCTGGGGCTTGGCAAAGCCCTTACATCCTACTAAGACTCGGGATGGCTCCTTTTCTCATCCTGCCTCCCATCCCAGCTGATTAGTCGTTAATTAGAGCCATCTGGGACCTTTGGCTCCAGCCCTGACCCCACCATAGCAGCCACCCTTGACCAGCAGCCATGAGCAAATGACAGAGATGCCAACTGCTGAAGACTGTTTTTCTCCCTGTTCGTACCTTAGGAGAGTGCTTCCCTTGAATCTCTACAGGAAGGCAAACACAGCTTTCTGGCAGCCATGGAACAAGAGTGAGGAAGGCCCTGTGGGTGCCAGGACATGGGATTAGCAGCCAAGATGGTACCTGACCTTGGTCCCATATTCCCTGCTTCTCCCATTCTCCACTTCGGTGGGGAAAAGCAGCAGGTGAGCAGATGGGCTCTGCTCAGATAGGCAACTCCCATCCAATCCCACACGCCCAGGAGCTGGGACCCCTGAATATGCCAGTCTGGGGGTGGAGGGATCAGAGAACTCTTTGAGTCACTGCTGCCAGCCAGCTCCCAGGCTTGGAGGGGCCAGCAGTGAAGTGATGCAGGAGCTGTGTGGGTTCTGGCCTGCAGTTTGGGTACCCTGCAGCCACGTTCATAATTCACATTGCTCACATGCTCATGAAGCAGCATGGTGTGTTCTCCCAAAAATGTCTTTGCTGTCAGGGGCAATGGCAAAGTTAGGGGATGGTCATAGACAGCCCTGTCTGGGCTCTGTTGAACATCCTGCTGGAGAAGAGCATTGGGAAGGGCTTAAATGCTCCCAAGGGGCACATCTGTGCCTCCCCCAGTGGGTCATCACACTGCAAGGGGTGAGCCCTGAGGCTGCACAAAGCCCTGCTCCCCACACCCGGCATGAGCACCCCCAGCCGTGTGCAATGACAGACTTAGGGCTGTGCTCCAAAATGCTGGCCAGCCCCCAGCACCACCACAGACCACTCCCAGTACCACCATGAGCCAGTCCCAGCACCACCATGGCCCTGGCACCCACTGCCTGCCCTAGGGAGAGCAAGGCGGGCAGGATTTGACCAGGGCGAGAAGCGGAGCGTGCAGCAAGGGACAGGCAGGCATTGCCTGGCACGTGGCAGCCGTTCCTCCCAGCACCCCCATCCCTCCTTCCCCAGTCCCAGGTGAGCCCTGGTCCTCACCCAGGGTTTTCCCACAGTCCAGGCCAAGCTTGCAGGCTCCAGGGAGCAGCCCCTGGGGTCTGGCCTTTCCTCCGGCAGCGGAAGCGGGGGAGCATGCGCAGCCGAAAGGGCCACGAATACCATCACTCGGGGCTGGGGGATTATTTATAACACTGGCACCTCTCCAAACAGATGTTTCTTTTTATTCTGAACTTGCACTAAATGGGTCACTCATTTCCTCTGTCTCCCATGGGCTTAAAGCAGAGGGGGAAAGCAGAGGGGATTGGGTTGAGAGTGCAGGGCTTGCCCTGGTCCCACGTCCCCCTGTGCCGGCTCCTCACAGCGACGACGTGTTGTGGAGAGCCCACGGCTGGAGATTTGCTGAATTGTGTATGTGGACATTTTGGTCCCCCATCATTTGGAGAGGGAGGATGGCCATGGTCAAACAGGGCTGCGTGGGGCTCGCCACCCCACCCCATTCCTCACATGGTTGACCCCCGGGCTGCTAAGTCACCCTGCTGAGGCTCAGGGTGGACTTGTCATCCTCCCCAGCAGCCTCCCCCTGTGCTTTGGGGTCATGGACCTCATTTTCAGCTTTCTGTCAGATGCTGTCAAAGCCTGTGATAGCCCATGGCAGGCTGGCCTGGAGGAAGCTGCTGTGCCAGCTCAGGCCCTGCCATCTGCTGCAGGACCCTCACAACCACACAACCACCTCCTCCAGGTGGTACCAAGGCTGGGGACCAGTACCTGGAGTCCTGGGCAGGGCCTTTGGTTGTGCCAGCCCCACTCCCTGCTGCAGAGGCAGGCAGAAGAGCCATCCCCAACTGTGGTCACAGTGTCCCTGGGCTTGTATTGCCCCAGAGGTGGCTTCTGCCCCTGCTTTGCCCGTCCTCTAGAGAGCTTGGTTCATACCAGGGCTGTGGCTTCAGTCACATCTTCAGAGTCTCACAAAACCACTCGGAGTGTTCTGGCATTAGTGACCCTGCCTGTGAGTGCCTGCAGAACCTCAGCTTTCCCTGACTGAAACAGACCCACAGATCCAGCACACTGCAAACAGGTACCCAGGGCTCCCAGCATCCCTTGGTTCCCCCAGTGTTTGGGTAAAGCCTCAGGTCTCCCTTGGCACTGGCACGTGACCAGGTGAGGAGGATTTTGCCCCCAGGGCAGGGATGGTATGTGGGACATGGGGACTCCCCAGCCCAGCTGCTCCTCAGTCTGGTTTCAGATTTCCTACTTCTGCGTTTTATCAGCAGCCCTTTATGGGCCTTGGGATGACAGGCTCCCCATGTGTGTGCCCTGCCTAATTCTAGGCATTTGCTGGGAAAAAGAAAAAGGGCTCTGTGATGATAATCTGGCCTGTGAGTAAACACGGTGTCATGGGAGCCGAGGGACCCCAGAGGAGAGATGTTGCAACTCCAGACAACTCCAGCCAAGGGGAAAAAAAAAAACAACCACTCGGTTTTATTTAGATTAAAGGGTGGGAAAGAAGCAGTCACAGAGGCTGGAGGGAGGGTGGCAGAGGAAAACAGGACAAGCCAAGGAGTTTCACTGCTGGACAAGCAAGGCTTGGGTTTCAGGGGTCACCAGCCTTTGCTTGGGGAGGTTTTTGCCTTCAAAAGCAGGGGGTGATGTCCCCTTCCCCCTGCCAGGAGAAGCCTTTGCTCCCTTGCTTTGAGGGGCATTGATCACGGGATCCATAGGGGGAATTTTTCATTACATACGGGCACCCATGATCTCACTTAATGACTCAGATGCGCTGAGACAAAGAAGAAATAAAGTGTATTTGACTTCCCGCTAATTTGCACCAGATGTCCCTTGCCTGTTTGGCAGGATGGTGGGACCATTGAGCATTGTGGGAGCGCCTGGAAGCACAGCCCTGCAAGAAAAGGGGCTACAAATAGAAATCCAGAGGAAGAGAAAGGATTGGCGGCTGTGTGAGAGGCCTGACTTTGCCTCTCCACTGCTTCGTGGTCGTGCTGCTGCCAGATGAGATGCCCTCATGGGCAGGGCCGGCATCCAGCACCTCTGCCCAGTGTCGCAGGAGTGGGGAGGAGAGCAAGGAGAGCATAGATAGGAAGAAGAGCAATGTGGGACAATATGTGCGGGAATTGCCCCTGGAAATGCAAATAGGATTTTCTGACAGGGGGCTGTGCACCCTGATTTCCAGCTGACAGCACACCCCCTTTCTGGTGATCGATGGTCTGTAGGGACCAGAGCTCCTTGCAAGGTGGCTGTCACAGCAGCTGTGGCTGCTTTCCTGGTCCCCAGCATGCTGAGCTATCTCTTCCTTGTCCACCAGCTCTGCAGGTTGGTTCCCAGCTCCCACAGCTCTAGAGGTGCTTGTGGAACCTTCCCAGTGGTTCTGCACAGGACACTGGTTGTGGAGAGGCAAGAAACCTGGTCTAGGCATGCTGGGGAGGATGGCAGAGGACTGAGAGGGCATCCTTGGTGTGGATGTTCCTCTGTGTAGATCTCCTGTGGTTTAAGGTATTTGCAGGGCTGGAAATGGCCCTGTCCCACACGATCCATGCTTGGGGACAGGCAGTGCCATGCGATGCCCATGCCAGCAATGGCTGCCACGTGTGCTGAAATGATCTGCCAGGAGCCCTGTGCTGTACACATGCTGGGAGCAAGCACAGAGGGAAGAGGGCTCGGAGGTGTGGCACGGCATGCAAAGCAAAGTCAGAGGAAATTCTTGCCTTGTTACCCAAGAATAGTCAAGACTGAGCCCACATAACATATTTTGGGCATTAGCAAAGGCATCTTTGGCTTACTAGAATCCTTAAAGAGAGAGGTTTGGCATGGGGGAACATTAATAAATCAATAAGGTTTGGTGATGCACTGTGAGGTGCAAGGAGTAGCAGAGGTGACTGAGGGAAAGGTCCTCCTCAGACAAAGGTGGTACCATCCCCAGCAGAGGCTGGATACTGCTCTTCCTTGTATCAAAAGCCCTGGGCGTAGCCCTGCTCCTGCTGCAGAAATTCCTGTCCAAGTTCATCAGCCACAGAGGCATCAGCCCCCATCCACACGAGCGAGGGAGTGGGAGAGGAGGCAGAGGAGAAAGCTCAGCTGTCATCAGATTTGGGATGCAGGAGAAATGGGAGCGGGCTGCTCTGGAGAAGCTGTGAAGTCATGAGATGGGGAATCATGAGACTTGAATCCCAGTCCTGGTGCAGCCGTGGCTCTGGCCGTGCTGTTTGACCTCTGCTCTGGCCCTCTTGCCTGTGTCCTGTCTGTGGGATCCCAGGCCATCAGAGCCCAGGGTGCTTTCTGCTGCTGCTGCTCAGGGATGTCAGGGTGACCCCACTTATTCCACTGCCCCATGAAACCACTGCTGGAGTACGAGGCTAGAGATGCTCGAACACGCTTCCAACAGTGTCTGGCCCCAGCCAGCCATGGGACACTTTCCTTTGCCAGCGCAGCGGTGGGCTGGGAAAGCCGGCGGCCCCGGGGTTGTCTCTGATCTCTTCCTCTCGGCTGCAAACTCCACTCTCCGCTCTGGATGTCCGGGGGAGGAGCGGCCGCTGGGTGCATTCCTGTGACCACACGTGCGACCAGGCTGGTGTGATTACAGAGGGGAGATAAGGACAGTGTCTGTATCACCGAGCAGGGACAATTGCCTGTATCTGTGTCTCCAAACCCTCCCGGCGGTGCCCAGCTCTGGCCTCACTGGGCAGCAGTGTGGGTGCAAGCAGGGACACGCTGTGCTGGTTGTGGGGGAGCTGGCGCTCCCCACAGCCCCCGGCCGAGCCCCAGCCTGGCCCCTGGGACCTGAGTCCCCAGGGGAGCACAGCCACCCCACAGGCATGTGGGGCTGGACGTGGTGTGGGGCTGTGTCACCCAGCCAGCCCGGCTGCCCTGCGAGCCAGCCGACCTCCTGTCTCCTCTCCCAGCCAAATTCCTCCTTTAGAATAATAAACAGTGCAGCTCAAGAGAAAAGCTCCCTCCCCTGCCTGACCAGGACCGGCTTAACCTCAAATCACAGAGACAGAGAGGGGCGGAGAGAAGGTCTGTACCTGTGCTGGCAAGGGACGGGAGGATGGTGAGGGGTATAAGGTGGGGATGGAGAGGTGGGACATCACCTCGGTGGCAGCAAGGGGGGAGGCTGCTGCAGAGCTGCAGGGCGGAGTGAAGGGTACTGGATACGGCATTGCTGTGGGAGCTCCCCGGCCTCCAGGACTGTGCCAGGATGGGTGGAGGCAAATGGTCCCAGGGCTTGAAAATACTCAGGTCCTGGCCTGTGGGAAGCATGTAGGAGTCTGAGGGGTCCATGGCACCCTGCTAACCTATTGGGGTGGGAGGAGACCATTCAAGGCAGCTGAGCATTGTGTAGGTACTTGTGTTTGGGTCCCTGGGTGGGATAATGTCTGCTTTTGGATCACTGAGTGGGGTTGCCCCTCCTTGTCTGGCACTCATCGTGGCACTTACAGTTCCTGCTGAGAACAAAAGCTGGGATTGAGGAGAGAAACAAGTGCTCTCCAGGCTGGCAGTGAGTTTGGGTGCATTTGCATCCCTTGTGAAATGCCTGCGTGCACTCACAAGTGCAAGCACATGTGTCCCCGTAACAGGGTGAGAAAGGCTTCTCCCTTCTGCAAGGCAGTCTCCCCGCGCGTCCTGCAGGGCTGGCAGAGCTCGGAGTCTCCGAGTCTGCCTCTAGCCCTGGCCGGAGCAGAAAAACAAGGGAGAGGTCACCACTCTCTGCGAGACGTTGCCACCCTCCCACTCTGCTTGGGAAGCATCTCCAAGAGAAATGCCTTTCTGCAAAAGCTGCAGCTTTATTAAAACCAGCTATGAACACAGCGGAGGCGGCCAGAGGCGGCAGGCGGAGGCTGTGGGGCTCTCACTGCTCGCTGGAGCAACACCCCTGCCAGCCCAGGACCAGCGCACACCCGTGCCCGGCTCGCCAGCGCCAGCAGGGCAAGGGTTTACCCCATCAGTGATCCTGCAGAGATCACTGGTGGAGTGAGGGACCTGTCTTTGTGGGAAGAGGAAGACAAGATCTCGCCTGCAACAGGAGTAAGTGGCAGCCATGAAGCTGGACAGGCAGCTAAACGCTGGGCACGGGCTTGGGAAGATCTTAGCTGCTTACAGGAAGGTATTTGGAGGTTGGGGAGGTGAATACACCACCTGGATTGTGCATGCAGGCAGGGAGGGGTGAAAGGAGAGGATCACAGTTGTCCTTACAACCTTGAACGTTGAATAATGGATGAATCACACACCTCTGTAAGGGAGAATTGGAAAACGAAGGTAATTGTTCTTCAGTGCCTTGGGGGCAGAGATTAGGTTGTCTATTCTTCTCTCTACTGCAGCTTGGTGCTCTCTGAGGGTGGGTGCAGGGAGGTCACATTCATTTACAGCCTAAATTTCACCTCGGTCCTTTCATCCTACCCACCCCCAGCTCTTCCCCTAAGTGCTCTTATCCCCTCTGGCAAATGCAGAGAGAGAGAGTCATGGAGGGGTTTTCTGGCGGGGCGGGGGGGGAGAGAGGGAAGTTGCTGAATAAGCTGGAGACCTGGAAGGATTTGCTGGTAAGATCAGACTTTTGTTGAGCCAAAGCAAGAGAATAATAAAAACATCTGACAAACGCACGTCATTTAAAAACCATTTCCTCCTTAACATCAAGCAGACCGGGAGGCCACTCCAGGGCCAAGAGGCTGCAGAGAGCTCAGTAAGAGACGGTGCCTGGGGCCAGGTCAGCGAGTTCAGGTTGCCACTGAACCATCCTCGAGCCTGGTGAGCGGCTCCCCAGAGCAGTGCTGGCACCGCAGGGGGCTTCTCCTCGGGGTGTGTCCTCCCAGGGGCAGGGCAGGAGCTCAGCCCTGAGTTGCAGCGCGGCTGAGCCGTGAAGTTCAGCTCCGTGCAGGAGCGTCCCCAAGTTCAGGACCACTGAACTCATTTTCCCCCCAGCTTTGCCCAGGCACAGAGGAAGCCTTTTCCCTCGGTCTTCCCCTTGTTGGTGTGTTCATTTTGCTTTTCAGAAATACTCATCGCCACCCCTGCAGGCATGAAAAGGAGGGTTACCCAACACCCCAGTACACAGGGGACAGACTCCTGCTTTTAGGGAAATCTGGCCTCGTCTCTTCTGGGCTCTTGGTTTGCACCAGGAAGGGCTGAAAAAATCTCTGTGGAAAAGATTCCTTGAGAAATTGTGATTTAAAGGATTTTTAACAAAAAACCCCTCTTAAATATTCTCTTAAATGTATAAATTTAAAAGTTAAATACAATAAACTAATTTTTTGTGGGGTTTCTCCAGGCTTGTCATGTTTTAACAAGGCTTCCTTTATTTCATTGGAAGGAGCAAACAATGTGGGAGGGTTGGAGTGGGATCTGTTTTCTAGCAAGTTTTATCTCAGTGGGACTGAAGGAAGAAAAACTAAGGGAAAAAAAGGCAAGTGATAGAGCAGAGGGAGGGAGGAAGGGGGGAGAGCGGCATTTCCAGCAGAGATGAGCAAAAATTGACACAACTGCTGGAGCCTCCAGCAAAATCCCTGTTTACCAGAGGGAGATGCTTTAGAAACTGCTCCTTGTGGAGATCCAGTGTGAGGGGGAACCAACCAACCAACCACCCTGACAGGAGGGAAAGGCTGAAAACTGGAAAGAGATGGGAGGTTTCTGAGGTGGAGAAGGGAGCCCAGGGCTTGGGTGTGGGCTCAGGGATGGCTGAGGGACCCCTCCTCTGCTGAGTGCTGTGCTCATCCCACTTTGTTCTTGACAGGATTCAGCCACCAAGCCTGGACCCCACCATGCTGTGCCCTGCTCCAAACACAGGTCTCTGGCTCCTCATCCTCACTGGTGAGTGCTGTGGCTGGGGAGGGTGTGCAGGATCAGGGGATCCCTGGGGCTGTCCCCTGGCAGCTGTTCTACCCACCCATGGGGACACCAGGGAGGAGCACATGTCCCAGCCCCACTGGGACATCTAGACAAAGGGTGAAGCAAGGAAGCTGGGAGAGACACAGGGAGCCATTCAGGAAGACCTTGCCTGCTCTATTGCTTCCAAAGGATTTCCTGCAAGGTTTTGCTTTCATTCCTTTTTCACTCTCTTGTAAACTGACATTGTTTCAGCCTGCTCTGTGTCCTGTCTGACACTGTCCCTGTGGAGAGGCAGCTATCAGTGCAGGGAATTGCCTCCTCTCCTCCTCTCATCCTTGCCTACTAAATGCATGGCCTTCCCAAACCTTTGAGGGTGCATCTGAGAAGTGCATATCTCTGCTTTTACAGAGACAGGCTCATTTTGGGGTCAGCAATATGATCGTATAGACTGTCATCTCCCTGGGCCATGTAGACCAGATCATAAGATGTATAAAAGCCAAAAATGTGAGAAATATGTGTGGGAGGCCCAGGTCCCACCCATTTCCAGTTTTGTCCTCATCAAGGATGCTCCTTGGGCTGGTCCAACACCCAGCATCAGAGCATGGCTGCCTCCCTGACTCTGTTCAACGCCCCAGCTTAACACTGCCCCAAGTCCCTCCTGAGCCATCCTGATGACACTGGACAGCAGCACTGGGTGGCACTGAGGGTGCAGTTACCTTGCAGAAAGGTTGGATGAAGGCAGACTAGTTAAAGCATAAAATGGGAGGTCCTCCACCCAGCATTGCCACAGGCAATATGGGCTACTTTGAAGACTGCTAAACCTTGTCACGTATTATTTGTTCTCTGATAAGTGTTGCAGGAGGTACAAGGAATGAAGGGTGAACCTCCAAGGTCTAGGCTGGTTGGACATTTCTGAGGAGGGCATGGGTTTGTCAGTGATGACAATGCCAAGGAGGACAAATCCAGGAAGGTTATTTTTCAGTGTAAAGGCCGACACAACAAAGCAATTACATTGGCATGAGGTGGTGCTCCAGCTTCCTTCTGCTTGGATTTCAGAGGAATCCAATTTGGTCTCATCTCCCTCCTCTCTCAGGTCTGCTGGAGGTGACGTCTGGGGGCAGCAGGCTGCACATTGAACCCACAGACACTCAGCTTGAACTCGGCCTCCACAGCACCTTCTCCCTCTTGTGCTACGGGGACGGAGCGCTGGTCTGGGAACGGGAGGGTCAGCCCCTCTCTGCCTCACTGGAGCATAGGGATGGTGTCTTTGTCAGCAACCTCACCCTCACGAACGTGACAGGCCATCACACCGGGGAGTACACGTGCACCTACAGCCCTGAGCAGGCTCCAGAGCCGGCGGAGAGGAAGTCCCTGTACATCTATGTTCCAGGTGGGGAACAGCACACCCGTGTCTCTGCATTTCCACAGGGTTTAGCAACCGGGAGAAAGAGGGTTTTGAATTATTGTCTTGTTCTGTGTCCAAGCACCTGGCCTCCAAAATCCCTCCTCCAGTTGCAGGAGAGCCCTTATGGCAGGTCTTTCTAGCTGTGGCATGTCTCTGGTATGCCAGCTCTTGGAGAGACCCATGTGTGGTGTGCTGGGACAAGTGGTGGGGGACAAAGGTGGTTCTGGGTCTCTCTCACCCTTTCAGGAGAGGTTTGACAAGACCACAGCATACAGGTGTACTTTGCCATGGGGTGTATGGGAAGAAGCATCCCACTAGTGTGGAGACAAGGCCCTGTTTTGGAACATTCCAGGAGGAGCAGAGAGCAGTCCTGGTTAAGCTTCAAGCAGGTTTCTGTAACCAGTATTCCCTCTCTCCCACAGATCCCTCCCTAGTCTTCCTCCCCGCAGTCACCTCTGAAGAGGTTTTCATCTTCATCACGGGCTACACAGAGGCTGTCATCCCATGCCGTGTGACCAACCCACGGATGCAGGTGACCCTCTATGAGAAGAAGGTGGAGAACCCCATCCCAGCTGCTTATGATCCACAACAAGGATTTAAAGGCTTCTTTGAGGATAAGACCTATTTCTGCCGGACATTTGTGGATGACCAGGAGGTGGATTCAGACACCTTCTACGTCTACAGGATCCAGGGTGGGCTGCCATTGTCTTAGCACAGCTGTGTGCCTGCTGTGGCTGTTCCTTCAGCCCGATGGCAGGGGACACCAAAACTCTCCCTCTGCCTCCTCAGTGATGGCCCTGATCAGTTTGGAGGCTGGATTTAGTCCTGTCTTTCTTCCACCTTTCCCACAGTGTCGTCTGTGAACGTCTCCATCAGCGCAGTGCAGACCATAGTGCGTCAGGGAGAAAACGTCACCGTGCTGTGCACCGTGAGCGGCAACGAGCTGGTCAACTTCAACTGGGACTATCCCCGCAAGCAAGTGAGTGCTCCAGACCCACAGGATCCAGGCAGCAGCTCCAGCCTTTGCCCAGATGTCCCATGGCAATCACCCATCAATATCTCATGGCAGAATCCCCATGTGGGATGATGCTACTGCTGCGTAGGGAGGTTTGATGGGGATATCCTTGGATTGAGGCTGTCTCAATGGCCTCTCATCTGTGCATGTTCGCTGTCCCTGTGGCAGCCAGACTGGGGTACTCTACCCCTTCCTGATCCCTCCCTGTCAGCCCAGCTTTATAGCTCCAGTGGCAGAACATGCTCTTCACTCCTCAGACCATGTCTCCTGTCCCATTGTGCAGGCAGGGAAGGCTGTGGAGCCGGTGACCGACTTCCTGCCCGGATCCACCCACGAGATCCGCTCCATCCTCATCATCCAGAATGCAGAGCTGGAGGACAGCGGGACCTATGTCTGCAATGTCTCTGAGGGCTACCATGAGAAAACAGACCGGAAAGACATCACAGTCCAAGTGATCGGTGCGTTGCTGCCCAGGCACCCAAAGCCAGGAAACCATGTGGGCGTCCAGGCAGGGTGCCCCAGTGACCCCCTCTCCTCTCTGCACACTCTTCCCTCCCCACCTCTGCTCTAAGTAACCATGGCAAAGAGCAAATCCTCACCCCATGTCACCCCTGCCCACTTCTTGGCTTCAGAACATCCCAAATCTCCCATCATGGCTTTTGTGACCCTTTAAGGCACTTGAGGGTATGGGTAAGAGTCTTCTGCACTGCACAGTGCCAAGGTAATGTGAAGACATATTGTCACCTCCCATCTGCATCTGTCCTCTTTTGTGTAATTTGAGGGAACCTGCCCCATCCCTTTTATCTCCCAAGGCAACACCCACATGCTGCTGCCCTGTGAGCACCTCTGCTCCAGTGTGGCTCTGCAACCACACTCCCCTCAGACACAAGCCTGAAGCCTCGAGGGATGGATCTGGAGCTGCCCCACCACTTCTGGATGTTCAGAGAGTTTTGTTCCAGATCCATGTTTGTCCAAAAGAATGGAGAGGGGTTTATTTCTCGATCTGATCCCCCTTATCCCTTTTGCCCCCTCTCAGAGCGTGGCTTTGTGCGTTTCCACACCCACCTGCCCAGCATGGTGTACGCCGAGGTCCACAAGAGCCATACCATCCAGGTGGAGGTGGAGGCCTATCCCCAACCCAGCATTGTGTGGCTGAAGAACAACAAGACATTGACCATGGAGAGCAGCAGTGAGTTCACCATCACCAGCAGGAACCTCTCAGAAACCAGGTTAGAGCCCATAATTTCTCACCAGGGTGCAGGGAGGGGATATTTCACAAAGTAACCTCCAAACTGCTGGTTGGACACAGTGGTTGAATGCTTTTCCATGGGTGGATTTCGAGCACGCCTCAGGTGGGTGGGAACTGGTTGCCTCCAAGCATTATCAGTCCCCAGGTACCTTCCCACACCCATCACTCCGGGACTGTGTCTCCCCCAGGTACCAGACGGCTCTGGTGCTGGTGCGGGTGAAGCAGGAAGAAGGAGGATTTTACACCATCCGGGCTTTCAATGAGGATGATGAGCAGGAGCTGTCCTTCCATCTGCAGATAAATGGTGAGGACTGGCATGGAGATGCCGGGCTGAGGAGTGTGGGAGCAGTCTCAGGTGGTGGCACTGTCCTTTGCTGCAGAACCCTCAGGCTGAAGCCCTTATTCCTCTGGCTACAGCTCCAAAGTGGTTTTGGTTAAAGTAAGAGCATTCCAGCAAGAAACATGCTCATTTGAAATATCTCACACTTTGTCTCAGGGCAAGGAGGACAGGGAGATAGCATAGACATCAACAGCTTGACCTTCATGCCCTGGCCCAAGGCAGTAGATGCAGAGATGATTGCACAGCTCTGATGTCCAGGACTTTCCTCACACTCACCTATGCTTTCCAAGCAAGCTAGATGGGGCAGATCTCCTCCACAACCCCCTCAAAACTTTCTCTTTTTGCTGTTAGCTTTCAAAAATAAACCACAATTGATGTGATGAGTCCTGCCTCATCCCTAGGCTATGGTAGGGATGCATTCCCTAGTAGAATCACTTTGCCCTTTCATCCTGCAGTCAGAAAGGAGGATTAATTCCCACCACTGTCTTTTGGTTTCAGTACCAGCCAAAGTGGTGGATCTCAAGGAGAACAGCAGTGCCAGCAGTGGGGAGCAGACTGTGACATGCTCTGCTGAAGGCATGCCCCAGCCAGAGATCAGCTGGTCTGCTTGCAGCGACATCAAATGGTGAGTGGAGCGACGGATCCCAAGGGAACAGCTGGATTCTTGCATTTATTAGAATAACAGACTATTACTTACTTGTATCCTGCTGGCCTCACACCTGGGCGTGGTCCCAGCTGCCTCTCAGGTGCCTTTTATCCTCCCCTGGACCAGGTGCAGCACCAAGGGCCAGCCCACCCGGCTGCTGGGGAACGAGTCTGCCGAGATCGGGCTGCAGACCAACGCCACGTACCACGCGGAGCGGCAGGTCTTCCGCGTGAACAGCACCCTGCAGCTGCACAGGGTGGACGAGCCCATGCTCCTGAGGTGCACCGTGCAGAACTTCCTGGGCACCAACTCCCAGGACATCACTCTGGTCCCACACGGTGAGGGCTGAGGGAGGTGGGCTTTTGTCTCTGTGGCTCCAACCTGGAGGTGCTGGGAGCCAGGACTGGAGCCCTCAGAGGCAGAAAACCTGGGTGTTTCTGACCAAAATGAAGCCTCCTTTGGGTTGACCAGAAAAGGTTGTTCCAGGGGAAGTCTGGAGCCCTTATGTCCACTGGCCATGGACATCCTCTTCCCACCATTGGCAGGGTCATCTCTCCAGGGAGGCAAGACAACAGACCTGAGCAGGTCCTAGGTGTCTTGTTATTAGCCCACAAGTCACTAGATGGTGCCAGGGACTTGAACATCTGTATGCTGAACATCCCAAATATGAGGAAGGATGGTCTAAGCCCGGTCCCAGGGCTGCCAGCTCTCTCCCAGGCAAACCAGCCCCTCTAGCTCCTTACACCCTCCCATGGCCAAACCCCTCCTGCAGCAGGCCCTTCAACAGGTGGTAACAACCTATGGCTCCATCATCCCTGGGGGGCTGGACCTGGAAATGCTGGGCAAGTCTGCCCAGGAGGAGAGGACAGAGACAGTCCCCACACAGAGGAGAGCTCAGGGTCAAGACCTTGGGGGAAAGAATGTAGCAGAAGGGGGGCAGTGACCAGAGGGAAGGAAGGCGAAGGGTGTGGGGACACCTCTGTGTTGCTGTCCCCTCCTTTCCCCAGAACATGCAGGAATAGAGGAGTCTGACTGCTGTCCCTGTTTCCATTGTAGCCTTGCCATTCAAGGTGGTCATCATCTCTGTCATCCTGGCCTTGCTGGTCCTCACTGTCATCTCCCTCATCATCCTGATTGTCCTGTGGCAGAAGGTAAAAGAAGAGAGTGTTCCCAGGCTGACACAGTGGTACCCCCATGTTAGGGTGGTTGGCCTTGATGATGTCCCAGCCATGCCAGAGGCCATGGGCTTCCATCAGTGCCTGCATGCCCCTGGCATCTCCAGACTACATGGGAAATGAGGCAATGGCTGCAGGGATCAAACATTCCCTAACAAAGCCCACCGACATCCCCCATGGCTTCTCTGACCCTCAGCCTCTCAGGTGTCTCTTTTCCCTTTGCTCCCTTTTCCAGAAACCTCGTTATGAAATCCGCTGGAAGGTGATTGAGTCAGTCAGCTCCGATGGGCACGAGTACATCTATGTGGATCCCATGCAGCTCCCTTACGACTCCACCTGGGAGGTGCCCAGGGACAAGTTGGTGTTAGGTAAAGGCTCTGCAGGTCCCACTGATGGACCCCTGGGGCCCTGACTGTCTGGGGGTGATAAGTTTTGATTTGTGATCTCCAAAACAGACCAACCCAGAATAGACACAGAGATCCCTGGAGATATGATGTGATCTTTGAACAGGGGGACCATCTGGGACCATTGTGGGAGGCCAGCTGCCCACTTAGGCTTGCAACACTGGCTACCCTTTCTTGCAGCTGGTAGTTATGGAAAACAGCCCCATCACAGCTCATGGCCATGTCCATGCCCACCAGGACAAACTGCAGCAAAACTGGTGTGGTTTCAGAGAGGGGCCTTGTCTTTTCCAAGCTCCTCTCTTCACCTCTCCTCGAGAACCACTGCCACCTTCATCTCCATGCTGTTTCCTTGCAGGACGTACTCTCGGCTCTGGTGCCTTCGGTCGTGTGGTGGAGGCAACAGCCCATGGCCTGAGCCATTCACAGTCCACCATGAAGGTGGCAGTCAAAATGCTCAAGTGTGAGTTGTCCCCTCACCATCCCTTTCCCCCATCCAAAAGCCACAAGGCCAAACCGTGCCGTGCACTTCCCTCCTCGCCCTGCCGCTCACACCAGCTCTCCCCAACAGCCACAGCCCGGAGCAGCGAGAAACAAGCCCTCATGTCTGAGCTGAAGATCATGAGCCACCTGGGACCTCACCTCAACATTGTCAACTTGCTGGGGGCCTGCACCAAAGGAGGTAGATGAACCCTGAGCACCCTGTCTCCTTTTCCTGTTGTCCTGGGCTGTGCTGAGGAGAACTGCCCTCAGACAGAATAATTCCTGTTTTCTGGTTCATAATGATTCACCCTTCCCCTAAGAAAGCCTTGTGGGGCTCCAAATGCCTTTCTTCCAACCTGATTGAAACTGAGAAGGTATGTGTCAGTTAACCCCCACCTCCCTCCACATACACAAACTTCAAAGGCCAAAAATACTCAGTACCAGAAAGGTGGCATTTCCCCCTGGCCCTGCCTAGGCATTCTGCACTCTGGTAATGTCCCTGTGGGATGAAATTCACTGCTGTGGTGGCCAAAGCAGGGCTGACACTGGTGCTTTCTCCCTCCCTCCAGGACCCATCTATATCATCACCGAGTACTGCCGCTATGGGGACCTGGTGGACTACCTGCACCGCAACAAGCACACCTTCCTGCAGTCCTATGGAGACAAGGCACGGCGAGAGGCAGAGCTGTATGGGAACACCCCCAAGGAGGACCACGTGCACAGGTACCTGCAAAGCAGCAACCTCCTCTGCCCTGGTGCCTACCCTACCTTGATCCCATAAATGAGGGAGGCTACCACTACCAGGAAGGATACCTACATTTCCTCCAGACCAGTGAAATCCACACTGTGCCAGCACTGGGACACAGCTAGCTGCTCTGTTGCCTTGTCAGACCAGCTCACGTGCTAACCAGCCACCTCCAAGCAGCTCCTGGCAGAGGGCAGTTAGCAGAGGCAAACTGTGTGTCCTGGAGTCTGAGTTTTCTAGCACACATGCTGCCTGCTCCATGCCAGTTGGGAATATTCCCTCGCACCATTAACTTTATTGGCATAGCTATAGCTACGCATTGAGTACAGAGACACAGGGTTTTCCAGCATGTCTTAATCATTGAAGACCTCTACTCTGCATTTTCAGGGCAGTTTGTGCTGCTACCGAGCCCAAGAGAGAAGTGTTAGAAGGAGGGCAGTTGCACAAGAGGAGCCACAAAGAAAGGGTCCTTCATCTGGTTGCCAGCTGTAAGGGGTGCAGGCACAAACAGCACAGAGAAATAGTCCCATGGGAAGTTAGAAAGCAGCATTTTCTTCCAACACGCCAAAACAATAGTAAAACAGAGCAGTGTTACAGCTCCCCCCTGCCTTTCCTGCTTGAAGGCAGTTGAGATCCTCCTGAGCACTAAGCACAGTCCCCCCCGCCTGTGGGGATGTGCCCCACAGCTCTGGCCATGCTGCAGGTTTCCCTTATCCAGCCCCTGCATCTGGAAGGCCTCAAAGTGCTGCTTCCCAGATGCAGTTGTTGCTCAGCCGTGGGAGAGGTGCTGATCCAAACTGAGAAGATTTAGATGAGGACAGAGGGTTATATCCTGCTGACTCAGGTCAGCCTTCTCCATGCAGTCCTGGCCAGCCTGGGAATGTGCACGGACAAGGTGGAGGGTTTTGCCTGCCCACCCTCCTGCCCTGAGGGCACCTGTGGACCTGTGTGGCCCTGGTTCACTTTCCTGCCCTACCCAGTGCCAAACTCTTGTGCTGAGCCAAGGCTATGGTCCATCAGGGAAGGTGAGCATGAGAAGGTTCAGCCTGTGGGCAAGGACATCTGGAGACCCTCAGGGGAATACTGCAGGGCTGTTTAAAGCCAGCACTGAGGAGACTATGTGTTAGGTGGTAGGAGTTCTCCAGTGCCATTTGCAACATCTTTGCATCCATACTTCTTTCCCTCCTGTGTGGGGCATTTGGGTGCTGGGGTTGAGGGCTCACAAATCATTGCCCCCATCCCTTGTGTCTCTTCTAAACAGCCTCTTTGCTTCCCCACACAGTCACCTCTCCATGTCTGTCGAGAGTGATGGCGGCTACATGGACATGAGCAAGGATGACTCCCTGGACTATGTGCCCATGTCTGACATGAAGGGTGAAGTCAAGTATGCTGACATCGAGTCCTCTAACTATGGCACCCCGTATGAGCTGGACAGCTATTCCCCCTCAGGTAACAGCTTGGCCACAGCCGGAGGGAGAGGTGCTTTGGGTGCTGGATACCTCTGGGATTAGTCCAGTAGTGGTGGCAGACACCCTCACAAATGAGAGCTCCTGGCTTTGTTGCTGGAGGCAAAGCAATCCCCAGTGTGTCCTTACACTGGCAGGACACCCACCAGTGTGCTGGGTAACAACAACATCCATCTCTGCTTGCTCTCCAGCTCCTGAAAGGACAGACCGGGTGACACTGATAAACGAGTCTCCGCTCCTCAGCTACATGGACTTGGTGGGCTTCAGCTTCCAGGTGGCCAATGGGATGGAGTTCCTGGCTTCCAAAAATGTATGTATGCTGGCTGGTCTGTGGTGCCTGCTGTGGTCAGCTCTGCTTGCTGTCCCTCTGTCCATGCCAAACTCCTCCTGGGAGAACTGGCCATGCAATTGAAGAGCTGCTGACCACTTCCTTTGGAAACACAGCCCTGGGGATCAGCATGACTGTATTTGCACGTGACAGCTTGCCCTGGCTCACATCGAGCTTCAGACCTCAAATTCCCTGACTCTCTGCTCCTCCCGAGCCATGTTCAGCACAGCTGTGGCATTATATCATCCCTATTTACTGGGATGACCAAACAGTGATAATCTCCCTGTGCTGCAGTACAAGGCACTCTGCAGCAGACTGTCTACTCTTACTGGACAACCCTATTGCACCACATGCTCTGAGCACCCCAGAACTCATCAGAAGTGCTTGTTTAGTGGAAATTAAGCCACCATAGAGGACTAAGCTCTAAGGTCTGGCTTAGCCCAGGGCAGGCAGTAATATAGCTGGATCAGGTGAAGCATCACACAGGGCAGGGCTAAGAGAAGGCATCAATGCCATCAATGACATGTGGAGAGAAATTCCTGGCTCTGCCTCCAGCCAGACAGTTTGATCCCTAAAAGAGCATAGTCAGTGCTCCCCCATGGAGCATACCTCGGGACTGTTCATACAGAAACCTCCAACATACCAGGAGGCACAAGCTAGGCTGGTGTAACTCTGATGTCTTCAGACTGCTGGGTTGGATTATCCAAACAGACATGAAGACATCCCCTCCTTGCCAGCCAACCAAGCCCCCTTGCTTGGTCAGTCCCTGGCAATTCCCTCTCTGCTGGCTTGTTCAGATTCCCCTTGCCAGATCTGTGTGTCTGTTGCTGTCACGGGGGCAGCAGTCCAGGCAAGCAGTGAAAATGTGGTAGCTCTGCTAGTGGTTGAACCATGATTGTCCCTAGAGGTGGAGGAGATGCTTGAAATTACGTGAGGTGACTCCTGTGCCCACAGCCTCAGGAATGGGCTCATGCTGGAGCTGGGCTGCTTCCTCAAGCTGTCTGGGGACCCCTCACAGTGACAGTGCCCTCTCTCTCCCTGCAGTGTGTGCACCGGGACCTGGCTGCCAGGAATGTCCTCATCTGTGAGGGGAAGCTGGTGAAGATCTGTGACTTTGGTCTGGCAAGGGACATCATGAGGGATTCCAACTATATCTCCAAAGGCAGTGTGAGTACCAGGAGCCATGCAAACCCCTTCTTCCCTGAGCTCTGGGCCTGTCACCTGCTACATGGTCCCCCTGTGAGCTGTCCCCCTGTCCATCCTTTTGCCCAGAGGTGGTGACAGAGCAGGACTCCTGGGAGATGGTGTCAACAGCCAGCCATCCTGCACCTCACATGCTCTCCACACTGTGGAATAGCAGAGGTGCATGCCCACATCTCCTGGCTCTTTACAGAAGAACCTGAGCAGCAGCAGCAGCAAAAACAGGGATTGTCCCCTGTACACTGTCCCCATCACTGGCAGCAGTGCTGCATCCCTTCCCTGCTGGTACTGAGTGTGGTCCTGAGATGCAGGCAGGAGGAGAGCAAGGTTAGACAGTGTCTCAGGGCTGCAGTGAGTCAGTGGCCACTCTGGGAAGAGGTTCACAGGATTCTGCTCTAACCGCTAGACCACAGGGTAGGAGGAAGCGTCTTCCTGCAAACAGCTACTTTCCAGAGAGTTGTCTCCAATCTTTCGAGGCAGGAGAAGATGGGGCTGTAATTGAGCTTCTCCAGAACCTCCCCTGTGACTTCAACAACAGCACATCCACTCCAGCCCTGAGGCATTTGGGAATCTGCAACCCCAAGCAAAGCAGGCCACGTAATTCCCAGAGAAACTGAGGCTGGGGGAGTGGAGAGCAGAGCCAGGCCCCTTAAACTCCAGTCTCTATCTAATCTGTGAACTACTTAACTTCTCTCGTGCTTTCTCCCATTTGCATGTGCTGTCAGACGGGCACTCAGGGCCTGGGCAAGGAGTCCCTCCTGTAGAGGGTCTGAGGTTTTTGGTCCAGCCTGAGCACAGCTTCTTTACTGTCCAAAATGGGAAATGAAACTGAGCCCCTTTGCAATCCTTCCTGGAGATTATTTTGGTATTCATTGTGCAAGCGAATCCCAGGAACAGCACAGCCAGTGCTGCATACAAGCTGGTCAAGTGAAGTCTCTTTTTATGTATCACTTTGAGTAAGTAAAAACAGAAAAAAGCTGGATATATCCTTTGACTCTTTTCTAGTTATCCCTTAGTCCTCTCCAGCATGGTCTCAGGTTTCCAAAATCCAGATAGGCCTGGACTTTCTTCAGGAGTCTTTGGTCATGTTGTGCAAGTCAGTGGCCTCCTCAAGAGCTGGGAATGCACACGGTGACGTGTGTGCATTAATCATGGCAGGTCGTGATGGAAATGGATGTAACACACCCACCCTTTCCTCCTGCCTGCTGGGTCCATTCTGCACAAAGAAAGAGGCAACTGGTCCCTCCGAGAACTTGCTGGCAGCAGATGTCAACAAATGTGTTGGGCTGACAGGCAGCTCTGAAGGGTCTTCTTTCCTTGTAATTGGCTATCAGGCTCTTACCTGTTTAAATAAGTGCTGTAGATGTGGCTGACTCTCTTCTTATTTCATTTTTTATTCTCTCTCAGACCTTCTTACCCCTTAAGTGGATGGCTCCAGAAAGCATCTTCAACAACCTCTACACCACCCTGAGTGACGTGTGGTCTTTTGGGATTCTCCTTTGGGAGATATTCACTCTTGGTAAGTGCCCTGGAGACCATGGCGGTGTCTGTAGGTCTGATAACATGCTAGCAGGATCCCTTCACAGAGACAATAAAATTTCTAATTTCTAATCCCCAAGTCCCAACCTTACTAGCCAGAGTAGCACTTCATTCCCTGTCTCCTTCTTTCCCATGCTGACATTGCCATTTGGAAGTGCAATGAAACAGAAAAGGTAAATTAAGAAGGAAATTTTTGTGTAAAATGCATGTTGGCATGAGGGTGGCAGGCAATCCACCAGTCTGATTTTCTGCTCTCCCTTTACACCCAGGAGGGACTCCATACCCTGAACTGCCTATGAATGAACAGTTCTACAACGCCATCAAACGTGGCTATAGGATGTCCAAACCCACCCATGCCTCTGATGAAATGTAAGTGCCATAATTTGTTTGTCCTGGACCTGCCCTGCACAAACTACAGAAGCATTTCTGCCTCTGCTTTCCCCACCTGCCAATTCACCAGTGCTCTCCTTTCCCTCTTATCAGCTACGATATCATGCAGAAGTGCTGGGAGGAGAAGTTTGAGATCAGACCATCCTTCTCACAGCTCGTGGTGCTTATGGGAAACCTCTTGGTGGATTGCTACAGAAAGGTATGTCCAAAGGACCCTGTGCTGGAGGCACAGAAGAGGGTCAGTGCTCTGAGAAGAGTGCTGCCTTGGTGAGGGCCCTCACTCAGGCTTTGGAGACCAGTGTTCAGTGCTGCAGTGCCAGAGAATTGTGCTGTGACTAGTTGGAACAGCCAGTGAAGGTGGTTTGGGCATCCTGGGGACATTGCTGAGACAACCAGCACCACCAAACAGGCAGCTGGTGTCTCAGCAACCGCGGAAATCAGAACTGGCAGGAGATCAACTGCCTCCAAATGTTTGGTATTTTGGAGCTGTGAAGTAGTGCCACCGAGCTCTCCTTAGGAAATGTCCAGGACCTATCTTTGGTGGCATCAGAGTAGCTGAACCCAGCCCCTCTCAGAACACTCTGGCAGGCAGGGAAGGCAAACACAACACAAGTGCATTTTCCACACTCACAAGACCTTCCCTCTTTCTCTGTCAACCTTCCCTGCGAGAGCAGAGGTACCAGCAGGTGGATGAAGAGTTCATGAAGAGTGACCATCCCGCTGTTGTCCGCACAAGACCCACAATTCCTGGGCTGAACAACGCCCGGCTGGCTGCCAGCTCCCCCCCCAGCAGCATCCTCTACACGGCCGTGCACCAGAACGGGGGCGAGAACGACTATATCATCCCTCTTCCCGACCCCAAACCCGAGGCAATCTGTGAGCTCCCTCAAGAGGCCTCCGTCAGCCGGGCCAGGTAAAAACGTTGCTTCTGAATGTCATCCTTTCCCCTGACTACCCAAATCTGAAATGGGGGCCTCAAGAGGAGAGGGATGCTCTGCTGAGGGATAGACTGGTGGGAGAGGAGGAGGGCAGTGTCACCCCATCTGAGGGGCTGTGACCTACATGAGCCCACAGGGATGGAGATGAACCAGAGGAGCTGGAACATGAGCTAAGATAGGGCACCATGTCACATCCCTATACATCAGCCAGCACAGCTGGGACAAGTGACCCCATCCACAAGGAGGAAGGCACACAGAGGACCATGTTCTGCAGAATCTAACCAGCTCTATGCTGTGTTTGAGGGCTGAACAGATCCAGCTGGTACGGCCTATTCCCCTGTGGAAAGCTACTCAGATAGAGTGGGGCTGCTGGGAGCTCTGGGAATCCTCTCCCACCAGGAGACCTGGGACAAGACACTCACTTTTCTCTCCCTCTTGTCTCCCTTCAGCTCTATGCTGAACGAGGCCAACACATCATCTACAATATCCTGTGACAGCCCTCTGGGCCTCCGGCAGGACGAGGAGCAGGAATCTGACCCACAGCCAGGCTGCCAGGAGCCAACCACAGGACACCAAGAAGTGGAGGAGAGTTTCCTGTAGTCAGAGCTGGGCTGACTCTGCATCTCCTTACGGAGAGGCCAGCTGAGGGGCTGACCCACATGCCACAGAGAGCCATGCTTTACACTCCTACATGAGGACATCCCCTCCTGTCCCAGCATTCCTCCTTCCCTCCCATCTCCCAGTGTTGGGTGGGGAATTAAAGACTTTTCCCCATTGCCATCCCCTTACCTCTCATAAAGAGGTGGCTCAGTGCTAGAAACCTTGCAGATCACTGCCAAATCCTCCTTAGTGATCAAACCACTGCAGGAGGGAAACATCTCACAGACCAACATCTTTTCAAGTGGAAGATGGGGGTTTGATCTCCACAAGAGACGCTACTTTCTGCATTGCTAAGATGATACTCCAGCCTCTTCCCCCTCCATGGCAATGAGTTTCATCTCCTCTGCACCAGCACTTCTCTGATGGTCTCAGCACCAGCCACGCCGTGGTTCTGTGAAATGCCACTTGGACAGATGATTTGCCTGGAGCCCAATACTGGGGTGTAGAGAACCTGCAACACCAACCTTCAACTGCTGGAGGTCAAGAGTACATTGGATTCTCCTCCAAGCACAGCCAAGTCCTGAAGAGGCCAGCCAGTGTCTTGGAGGTACTGAATTACCATTTTCCTTTCTTGACAGAGCTTTCTTGACTTTGGGATAGAGCATCACAAGCACTACAGGTACCCACGGCTCTGGGGAACAGCTCTGCACCCACCTACAGGCTGTCACACCCTTTTGTGGAACCCTTTTGTGCCCAGCACGGCACCAGGATTCCAATGGGATGCCAGGAACTCCAAATGCTCTCACAAGACTTGGTTACAGAAGCAAAGAGGGCAGTTGATGTTGTTTGTGTTGTCTGTGTGGACACTAAGCTAATTATTCTCCATTGAAGATTTAAAGGGAACAACTATATTAATCCACTAGCCAGGGCCAGTATAAGGAAGCAATATGGCTATTCATTAATCTACTGCCACTAAGCCCAGCTCATCTGCTGGGAAATCATATAACCACGCCAGCTGCAGAATCTTTGTGCCTTATCTTTGGGAAGCAAGGGCTCACCTTTGATAAACTGTTCACCTGAACACCCTTTCTCAGGATGGAAGGTCTCACTGTTCCTTCCTGACTCACAGCAAGACTATCAGGATGCCAGAACGCCAACCCAGGGACATCTCCAAAGAAAGAGAGGGAGAGAGGCTGGGAAGCTCTTTGGTCAGAGCTGAACTGTCTCGTGCCCTGCCACCTTCTGGGGGTCAGGCATACCCAGGGCTGTGAAGTGTCATAGGGAGCCAGGCAGAGCAAAACAAACTGGGGAGGATTCCACTCTCTTGGAAAGAGTTTTGAAGACTAAACGGGCAGAGACCTTCCTCCTGCTTCTCATCTGCTTCCTCACTTCTCAGGCAGGCCTGGGGCTTCTTGTGCTCTCAGCTGCACTTGAACAAGGAAACTCAAAGCAGGAGGAACACCAGGCTTTTGAAATCAGTTGTGAACCCCACCTCTGCAGAGATGAAAGCTGGACCCTCAAAACCAGAGGTCTGACACCATTTACACTAGCAGGTTTTTCTCTGTTTTTCTCACAGTTTTTGACTGTGCCCAGAGCTCTGTTCGCTGCATGTCCCCTGCTCCCATTAACCCCTTCTTTGCCCTATTCATGCACATATTTCTGTGCACCCTACAGAAACTGCACAGGCAGGTTTACAAAATCAGAAATTCAAGCAGCATCTTGCTGGGCTTCTGCCACCTCAGAGCCACTGCGAATTTTTTTTTTTTTTCAAAATATGAAACTTCTGCCAGAAATCCCCAGCCAAACAGCTTCTGTTTTATGTTGTCTACCATTCCAGTGCTGCCATTTATGTGGCTAAAAGAGAAGTAGGTGTTTTGTGGGCTGATGTCCTTGGTAAAATGTGAACATAAGAAATAGCACTTTTATTGGCAGCCACCAGAGTATATTTTCAGCTTATGTGGTCAGATTCCCCACCATCCATAGGAAACACACTGTGAATGACAACTGTTTTTCCATGCTCTGTTCCTCCTGCTTGTAATGAAGGAGCCATCTTTTGTGGCCACAGTTCAGTAGATAATCCTCACTGAGAAGAAGCAGTAATTTATGAGATCCTTTGGGTCAGACCACTTTATTTTTCTAACATATAAGGTGCTTGGCAGAATCTGTGTCACTGCAACTTGAGCCCATAGGATGGCACATCAGATCATCCTAATAGCCCCTGTCTGCACCAGCTCCATTTTTAATTTGTCCTTCTCTATCAAAGGTGACCAGAAGTATCCAGTACTCCAGAGGAGGTCAAATCTAGACCTCACAGGGCATTAATAGTTCTGGTTTGTGCTGGTCTTGACTTGCCTGGTGTAGCTTTGGGTAATGCTGGCCTTTTCCCAGCCACGACATACTGACAGTTTGGAGTCATCCTCTGACCAATCTAAGCACCTTCGTCTTTCTACACTTCCAGCATTTCTAACCAAGATACTCCCTGCTGTTCCAGACATTGGGTCATCAGCAAATATTGTTTAAAAAGTGTTATTTTTGGGCTGGACTGACTAATAAAAATATGAAATACTCCTAGCATCAAGAGCAATCTGAGAGAGCTACTTTTACTACCTCCATCCAGCCCAAAAATTTCGCCATCAATTAACCCCTTCTCACCTTGCCTTTGGCCATTTGCTTATTTACTTTGCAAATCCTTTTCTAAACTCTATCTTGTAATTTAATTGCTAATTAAATTACTAATTTCCCACTATCAAATAATTTCTACAGTCCTGAAAGAGGAGATCTTATTCCTTCTGGGGGAACTCAAGTATCCTGTCCTATTAGCTGGGCATTAGCTACACTTGGATGCCTATGGCATTTTGTCACATTTGAAGATTTATTGCAATTATTCTTTGGATCAAAGCCTGTTCTGGCTGCTGATGGGATGATAACCCCACCCTCCTCTTCCTTCTTAAAGTAGGTACGCCAGACTCCTTGCAAAATGGTACCATTCTCCCCTCTAGAAAGATATGACCAAATGTTTGTCCTTGGCCCTGCAATTTTAAGAGCCAAGGCTTGCACTTTGTGGTACTTTCCTATCCTTACTCTATTCCTGCGTCATTCCAGCTATTCCCATCACCATTTAGCAAGCTGCAGGGAGCAGACCTTCTCAGCCCAGCACAGGCTGGCAGCTGGGCAAAGCCAACATGTTTTGCTAAGCATCCATCAAAGAGAGGGCTTGGCAGGGCTGGGACTTAGAGCATCCCCCCAGACAAGCTCTCTCCACGTGGGGAGCCAGCTCCAGCCCCACGCTCCCTCTGTCTCTGCTGCCAACATTCCAGTCTCTGCATGGCCTGGAGAGTGAGGGCCAGGAGAAATGGTTGGCTGTTCTGGGCCCATCAGTTTTGTAGCCCTACTTTTTCCAGTGAGACTCTGAAGGGAACTGGTCCCTCTGGGTTTTCAGTTTTGATGATCAGCATTTTCGTTGGGGCGTGTCTTTGTGTTCAGAGGTGGTCCCAAACTGAGCCCCCCATAAAGGAACACACGCCACAGCTTGGGCCCATCTCTTGTGCAATATCTTTTTATTTGTAGATTATATTTTACTCTACAGCTGTTACATTGTTATCAGCACCAGTATATGCATAATCCTACTGCCAGTCACTATTTCATACATACCTAAGTGTATCCCAGAAACTAATGTGTTACTCTGGTGTCTCTTTCCACATTTAAGTTGTTTCTCAGACTGATGTGTGCACAGGTTTTAATCCTTTTGTCCTTCTCGGTTTGAGCGTGTTATTTTTTTAAGCAAGAGTGTCACGTTTAGTGTTTGTTTGTGTCGTGTTAAGAAATCTATAGCACAGCGGACTTTACTTGTAACTAAATTGTCTCTGTTCACCTGCCAAGGAGACTGTGGTGGAGTCCCATGGGGATGGGAGGCAGAAGTGCAGTGCAGATGTGCAGCCAGAAGGAAGTCAGCCAGAAGTGAGAAACGGCTCTTCCCCTTCTTTCCAGTCAGGGCTCTGGGCTGGGGGAGAGGCAGCACCTCAAATACAGGGCACTGGGCAGGTAGGTTTGGCCTGTGGGGAAGCCCAGGGTCTGCCTTGGGTCTGCAAAGTTGGCAGATCTGGAGAAGGGGATTTCACAGAGTGCTAAGGAGGCAAAACCCCCTGCTCCAACACACAGGCACAAAGGAGAGCTCTGGTCGGGCTCAGTGCTTAGCTCGGGTCCCAGGACCGATATGACCAGCTCACAATCCAAACCACAGCATCTCCCACACGGGCAGGAGAGCAGTGGGCTGCTAAGCCAGACCTGGGGAGCCTGGATGTAGCCTGGCTGTGCTCCCACTTGGAGAACACAAAGGTTGCCCTTTGGTGGCCATCAGTAACCTTTTGGCGTCCTTTGCCTCGGGTGGTTGTCCAAGCAGGGAGCAGCCAGGGCAGCTGCAGGTCCTCCCTAAGCATTGGGCAGCTCCTGGACCACACACAGGTCCTCCCTGCAGCAGATCCCAGCCCTGCCCAGATGCTGAGTGGCCAGCACTGCCTGTAACAGTGAGACACCGTGTTTGCAGACCTGCCCAAAGTGGGTCAGATATTGCTAAGAACCAGATTTCCTGGGCCAGCACATGGGTTCCTGCGGTCCCAGCATAGATGATCCCATGTTACTCTCAGAGATCTGAAGTCTCTGGGAGATGCCAAGATGGATCTAGTTGGCTTTGGCAAAGGCAGGGGAACTACTCCAGTGCAGCTCCAGCAGCACTTTGGAGAGATGACTCTTGCAGGGGTAGGAGAGAAGCCAGCTTGTGCTAGGAGGCGTGCAGCATCCCAGCATTCCTGTCTTTTCCTCCTTCATTGATTGATTGCACCAGAACTGCAAATCTTGCCCAAAGAGTGCCCTTTCCCACTTTTTCTGAGCTGACTTGCTGTTACTCTGCAGCATCTCTGAACAGCTGCAGCACCTGCCTCCACACTCTGTCAGAAACCATCCAGAGGGCAAAGGGAAAAAGCAGAGCACAGACTAAGGTACCAAAGAGTTAACATTTTTCTAGGTTTACAGATGTATTTTTAGGATTTGTACTATGTCACATCTATAGCCGTGAGATATTATTTTTATGCTGTAAACTTTTACAAATACGGTTTAAAAAAAAAAAAAAAGAGTTTTAAAAATAAAGTTGTTTTTCATTTTGCAAAGTTCCATCTCTTCCTTTTATTTGCCCCGTTTTGGTTGCTCCCACTCAGGCAGGGCTGGGAATACAGCTTAACCATGTCGTGGGTGAAGGCTAAGCATGTTAATACGCTGTGCATGACCCCAGTGCTTAGTGAAAGCCAAGCTGGGAGCCAGGCAGAGAGAAGCACAGCAAGGAACAGCTGAGCCCAGAGACATGGTAAGGAAAAGGGGCTACAAACAGGGCAGGATCTGCCCCACCTCTCTGGTAGCTGGCTGATCAGCCAGTGGGTCGTGTTGCAGGTGCATAGAGGGAGGGATACTGGGAGCTGTTCCTCTGTGTATCCCCAATGCCAGGGGTTTGGGCCCCAAACTAAGGACTTGACATGCTCCTTGGGTCTGTGCTCAGATCAGGGTAGAGATGCAGGAGATGCCAGGCTGAACAGTGGCAGGGCTGAAGGAGATGGGAGACACCACAGCACTGTTGATTTTTCCTCAGAGTTTAATATCTCAGGGCAATGGGAGAGACTGGAGGTAGCAGTGGGGCAGGGCACAAGCAGGACATGGCAGTGCACAGGGCTCCCCAAGTCCAACTCTCCTCCCCTCCCTCTAGGACTTGCTGATATCCTTAAAAGATGCAACTCCAAAGTACTGGCTCCCACATCACCACTCCCACAGGTCCCCCCTCTGCCCTCACCTTTCCCCAGTCACCCCTCCAGAGACACTGAGGTGCCCCAGCCCCATGACAGACAGGCACCTCCTGAGTCCAGTTTTCTCCTCTCTCCTCTCCAATTAAACTGCTCCTCCAAAAACGACCCCAGGTTGCAGAGCAGAGCTGTTTGCAGCTGCTCTGAGCCATGTGCTTGAAAAGCACAGGGTTGCTGTGAAGAGGGATTTTGACCTGATGTTCAAACATATTGATGTTGACTGTTTTCAGGCTGCATGATGCAGCTCCCACTGGCAGAAGCTGTGCCTCCTTCAGCTCCTGGAAACCCTTTGGGTACCCCAAGGGCCCAAGGCATGCACTGCAGGAGTCTGATCCCAGTCCCAGCAAGGCTCCCCTTTCCAGCACAGCCTGTCCTGCGTTCCTGCCTTTGTTCATTTTGCCAGAGAGGAGGTCTGCAGGCTCCCTGACCAGCTCAGGCTGATTCTCCACAGATATGCTCTGAGTCACCTGGCACAGCTCGGTCAGGGCATTTTTCTCCAGGAGCTGAATCAGCAGGGGAAAAAAATCACCTCATCTTCAGAGAAGCTGCAGCAAAGGCTTAGGGTGAAGCAGAGAGGGGGAATTGATAGACCTCAGCCCTGAACCCAGTGGGCTCCCACTGCCCAATCCCTACCTGGCAGGCCTTTAGCATGTTGGAATGCACTGAGGAGGGGGTTATAGGGTTGGAAAGCATTAGGCAGACATGGGGACCCCCAGCAGGGCATTTTCCCCACCCCAAAAGAAGTCTCCTCTCCAGTGATGAGACAGGCATCCCATGGAAGAGCTCAGGGAAGCAGAGAACCTCAGACTGCAGTGTCAAACCCTGGCCTGCTGTAACCAGGGTTTGTAGCTGTTTGGGCACTGACAGTTCAGTACTAACAGGACATGGATGTTCCACACTGGATGTCCCCAGACTGCTGCAGGGCAGTTCAGGCAGGCTGTGCTCATTGCAGGGGAATAGCCCAGCCCCACTCTCAACCTGGGGAAACAAGCCTGAGCTTTGAGTGCTCCCAGCCAGGGCTCACAGCAGCCTCCACTCCCCTTTCCACAGCCAGGCTGTGGCTAACCAGGCACTGATCAAGTCTGTCCTGGCCATCAGGGCCTCCACAGACATCCCTGGGCTTCAAGTGGCTCAAAATAAGGCTGCAGCTCCTCTGAGAACATCCCTGCCTCATGCTCAGAGCTGCCTGGGCACATAAGCCCCATCAGCACTCCTGTGGCTGAGCTGCTGCTTGCACCCATAGGATTTGGAGTGCAGCCTGCATGCAGGAAGAGAAAGCCACGAAAAAGAGAGGGACACCCAGCAGACAGCTTGTCCCAGTCAGAATCCCCATGCTCAGTCCAGCTTGGGGAACCATGAGTCCAGGCTGTCACCTTGGGACCACTGCCATCAGAGATGCTCTGCAAGGGGCCCACTCAGAGAGAAGGGAGGCTGAGAGATTGTTTCCCTTCTCTGTATTAAACCTGTCTGGTTTAATACTTGTTCACACTGGTGAGTCAGTTATGTCTGAGCTGGCATTTGTTCCTGGAAAAAAACAAAAATAAAAGAATGACTTGAAAAGAAGAAAAAGGGAAACAAACATCCTTTAAAAAACCCCTTTGGCTTAAAAGGAGGAAAGACTAATCAGGCAGATGTCTCCTGTGGCCCAGCTGCTCCACAGCTCCCAGCTCTGCACAGGAGCCCCCCAGAGCACCACTCTGCCTCCAATTGGTGTTCTTCTTCCTTGCATCCTGCCAGGAAAAACTGCTGAGAGGAAACGTTCTATGGCCAAAAGCTGTCTTTCCTTCTCCCTGGACTCCCTCACACTCTCCAGCCATTCTCTGGCCAAAACCAAGAGCTCTCTCCACATCCCCATGACTCTTAGTCATCTCCAGCACCGTCAGCCGTGCTCTCATCTCCTGGCCCCAAGACCTTGTCTTGCTGGTGCCTCTCTAACTGCCCTCTTTGGAGAAGCCCGTTCCCTGCCGTTTGTGGTGTGGGAGTGTGCAGGGCGTCCCTGCTGCCTGGCACCTTGGCACTGCAAGTGCAGATTCAACAGCCACCTCTGTGCATTTTGGAGCAGCATTTCTCTTTCTGCCCACGCCGGTGTCCCGGTCACCTCCCCGCTGCCGGGGCTGCAGCTGGGAGCAGTTGGGAGAGCCCCCCTGGCTGGACCTTCCTCCCCTGTGCTTCCTTCCCAGCACTGTCAGGTGGTGGCTGTCACTTCCCACCCCAAAGCTGCTGTGAACAGCCTTGAACTTCTGCTGCAGCATGAGGTTATCCAGAGACAGAGCAGAGTGCAAGGGGCACCCGTGCCTGACTGGACCTGCTGATCCTGTTGACTTGAGTGTCCCTGGGAGAACTGGTTGGCCTCAAGGCTGCCTTCACCCCTGTCTTGGAAGGGCCACGGTCTAGTGGAGGGTTAACGAGGTGTCTAATTTACTAATTACTAACACTGCTAATTAGCTTACTAACTACCTAATTACTGATTGAAAGTGCCTGCCAGGATCTCAGTTATAAAACAGCTTCAAGCAACCTCCTCACTAGTGAAGCAGGAAGGCTGGGTGGGATGGGCTCTGGGGGAAGGAAGGATCTTTGCTTTAGCCCTGGGACTGCCTGGTGGTGACAGGGTTGCTGTGAGCTCCAGGGTTGGAGGTACTGAGAGGTTCCCAGCTCTCCTGATGGGGTGCCCATGTGTCCCCCAGCCCAAAAGGGAGGGGTCTGCAGGCTGGACTCCAGCATGTGATCCTGTTGGGGAGGGTACTGGAGTTAGCATGGGCATTGGGGATGATCCTGTGTGGCCACAGGACCCCTGTCTGCACTGGGAATCACACTCTTGGTCAACACAAAATAATTTGGCGTCTTCACAGGGCTTTTCTCACCTGGGAGCTGCTCTAGGCTGAATTGCATTTGTGTGCCTGTTGTGAGGGAGTCTGCCATGTTCCATGGGGGTCCTCAGGTCCCAAAGCCAGCAAGAGCCACTGGGCCTGAGGTAAAATGTGTCCTGTTGAGGTAAAATGGAGTCCACTGCCCTCAAGGCAGGTCCCAGTCAGGCGCTTTGTGTCCCCATGCAAGTGGAAAGGGTGTAGCAGTCCCTGTGTTTTGGGGTGGCAGTAGCCAGAGCACATTGGGATTGTCCCAAACCCCAGCATAGTGCAGTGGTCCCTGCCAGCCCTGGGGACTGGAGTGGGGTTGGACCCTTTCCTGAGGCTGGAGGTGACCCCAAACAGCAGGGGGTCCCTGCAGTGGGGTGCATGCATGGCCCCACCTCTGCCACGGGGGTGTGACACCAGTGACCTATCAAAGCATTGCCTGCTTTTTTTTTTTTTTCCCCTCCTGTTTCAAAAACAAACAAAATAGGGAATTTGTTAACTTGTGGTCAACTCAGAAAGGAGAAGCTCCTGCCAAGGGAGTGCTGGGGACGGTGCCCGCAAGGAGAGGCACCCACTGCTCGAGAGGATTCTTCAGCTGCGTCCCCCTCCACGCTGGGGACACCACGGTCCCTGGGGACATGTGTCCTGCTCTCCTCCTGCTGCTCAGCACAGCTGGCTTCTGGCATGGTAGGTACCCTGACTCACAAAGCCCCCCAGTGCCTCCATGTCACTCCAGGGGTGTTTTGGGGTGTGGTGAGGATTTCCCGGGTGTCTGGTGCGAGTGCTCCATCCCTCCTCAGGTGAGGAGTTGTGACAACCTTGGTGGGGATGGAGCAGTGCTGAGGCTGGAGTAACAGGTTCCCAGCTCCTGGAGGTGGGGGGTGAAGTTGGGCTCCCAGTGGTGTCTCCCAGGAGGCTGCTGTGGGCTGGGACAGTCCCTGTTTCCGGAGGCTGCTGCATGAAGCAGCCACTGCTGTGGGCAGGTTCAAGGAGCCTCAGCACAGGTAGGGAGAATGTGTCTGCTCTGTGGCACAGAGTGTGGTACTTAGTGCAGACTTGGCTGCAGCAGCTTTCTGAAGGCCATCCAGGGCTGGCTGCAATTACAGAGGGAAGGCAGTGGTGGAAAGAGGGTGTGTTGCTGGTCTGTGTTGCCTCTGGAGCCCAGCTGTGCTGAGGGCTTGCCCTTGGCTGCCTGCAGCACTGCCAGGGTAAGGCCAAGGAGGATGAAAAGGTGCACGTAGCATAGGAAGAGCCTTGGCAGTGGGGAGATGGGAAAGGGAAACTCTCTCTCTTTGGGTCTGGAAAGGGTATAGGATGAAGGAACGGTTCAGCAGAAAGTGTGGCCCGAGGGAAGCTGTCTCTGAAATAACCCTTTGCTTAAACAGGGCAAGAGCTGGAGGTGCTTGGTCTGCAGGTGAAAGAGTCAGAAAAATCAGCTGCATTGGCACCTCCCAAAGTACCTCATGCCCAGCTGGAGTGTCTGAGGACTGCTGATTTCTGGTGGTGCTGGCATGCACAGCAGGGGTGCAGGGCCAGGATGTGATGGAAACAGAAAGTCAGGCAGCTGAGAAGGGAAAGGTGAACACGTCTGTTTTTTGGGGCTGTGGAGGTGTGGCCAAGAGGTAATAACCCATCAACCTCAAAAGTCACTTAAGCCTGTTTTGAGGTTTACGACCAATCAGATGGAAACCAGTATTACTAATCTTGCATTTTGAAGTGCTGGCAGCCTCTCAGGTCCACTGTCCTTCATTTTCCTTTTGAGCTTGCTTGGGGAGACAAGGAGACCGTGGTGTGAGGTCCTCCCTGGAATGGGCAACCTGGAGGGAAAGAATTCAGCATGTAGCAGGGAGGCAGTGTATCCCTCTTGAGTCACTGCAGTGCCCATATTTTCAGCCCATGAAATTTGCATCCCTCTCACTGTTGCACTGCACGTTGTTGCAGTTCAAGTCCTGTCTTCAACATGCTGAGCAGGCTTTTTCCAGGTCTGCCGTGCTGAGAACTGAGTTGTGAAGGCTGCAGGGTTTTTAATTTTTTTAATTTCTGAAGTGTTTTTTTAAGGTTATAGGAACTAGACAGGTCTGATACACATTTGTGAGAAATCATAACAATAAGCTGTCAGGATCTCTCCAAAGGTTTCTTGAGACAGTGGGAAATGCAGGTCACCAGCTGTGACATCTTCATCAGGAACTGTGTGCCATGTCAGGCTGTTGGACACACATCTCTGTGAGTACCAGCACTGCTGGCCATCTGCAGCACAAAGCTGCATCATTCCAAGGTTCTCCACGGTAATAGCCTCAAGCTGGAGTCAGAGCCTGACTTCCTTCTCCTACCCCTTGGATTGCAAATGCATCTTCTGAAAGTACCCAGGGCTGATGTGGTGTGACTATTGTGATCTGGGCTCTTGCTGAGCAAGTGTAAGGGGCTGAAATCCTGGATTCAGATCAAGCAGAGAAAAGATTTTGCACCTGATCATCTCACATCTGTGTTATTGGTCATCTCGAGAGGTCTTCCCGTGGTTTTTGGTTTCTTTTTGTTTTCTTTGATGATCTAAACCTCTGAGGTAGAAAACCCAAGCAGAGCTGTGATGAGCACACTTTCCTTCTCCCCTGGCCCCCCAGATACTGTAGCTCAGTCTGGCGAAGGGGTCCTTAAAAACCAAACTTTTCCTCGCCATCTTTGAGGGTGGGACAGGGGGAGCTCAGCTCTCGTATGGGTCCCTCTCAGGGCCAGACCTTAGGCCAGTGATTCCTCAGGACCAACTCAAGATCCTGATGACTGGATTTCTTGGTAAAGATCTTGAGCATTTCTGTCTTACCAGCCTTCACTTCTCCTTCCTCACCAAACCCTCAGCAGAGGGAAGCAATGTTTTGGCTGACATGGGAGAGGCAGGGACAGAGCCTGTGGCTGTAAGGAGAGGTCAGGGTTACACAACCCGAGTGTGGCAAAACCTCTGGCCAGCAGTTACTGGCAGTGCTGCGGAAGCTGCTGGAGAGCAGCAGAGAGACATCCCTGGGCTTCGTGCAAGATTGCACACTGGTCAGCAGGGAGAGAGCCTCCCCAGCAGCCCTGCTTCCCCATTCTGGAAAAGGTCCTGCTGGTCTGACTCATCCCCCAGCACACACAAAGGAGTGGGTGCTTGGATGATGTTCACCTCACCTTGTCCTGCATTTCTGTCTCTGCTTTGTCTGTCCTCACTCCACCTGTGCTGGTGGTCGTGTTTTTGATGGGAGTCTCCAGTGACAGCCTGAAGGTTTCATCCTCAGTATTCAGGAGAGCACCTACCCAGAGCCTCTTCTGGCCACAGCATCTCAGTAGTAAGTGTAAGTTGATGACAACAAGGATGCAGAGTGATATGACTCTTGTTTGTTTTGGGTTTTCCTGCTGTGGGCAAACCAAGGATCAGTTACAACATAGTCTTTCCCTGAACTACTTTGAAAGCAGCCGTGAGTCAAAGAGCTTGGCTCCCCATTAAATGGTGCTGAAGCCCTGGATGCGGAGGGATAGCCAAAGTGGAGAGTAGGTGAGGGAAAAGGATCCACTGACAGAGAATCAAAGCAACAGAAATGTCGAGTCCCAGTAGAAATCACAGCTTAGCAAAAAGGGGAGGAATGTTGTGCCGCAGATATGTGGAAAATGTGGCTTTGCAAATGATTCTGGGATATGTTTTCCTCCACTCTGGGAATAAATGAGGCTTTTCCTCTTTCCACAGGTAGATAAAAACATAAAAAAAAAAAAAAGGAGGGGGAGGGAGATAAAATGTCAAATATTCCATCCTCTGAAGATCCTTGTCCTCTACTTCTTCCCAGAGGGCCAGTGAGTTTGATCCAGACCTTGTCTGAGTTTCCCCGTGACAGCTGTGTCACTGTCACACACCAGCAATGCTCTCCAGGGCCTTAAGTCTTATATTTCCAACCCTTTGTTGCGTGGAGAGAGGCATCAGCCCCAGGCAGCTTAAATGATGTTTTTGGAGCTCTGATGTGTGAGCTCTGGGTGTTACAGCCCTGAACACAGCTGGTAGCACAGGACACACTTTTGTACCTTGGCTATCATAGTCTTCCTCACCAAATGAGCTGTGAGCAGGGATGGAGGAGGATAGGGGTGTGCTTCTGCTGGCTGTTACAGGGGCAGTGTCCATGGCAGGAGGATCATTGCCTGCAGTGACCTCTACAAAGAGCAATGAGTTGATAAATTCCACAGCTACCTTTATGCTTAGTGTAATTTGAACCAGAGTGTATGTCCCTTTAAGATGTGAGGACGGGTTAGCAACTGGGAAGGAAAGCAGAAGTGGGAGAATAGCCCTGGATAGGGGCTGGAGGAGGGTGCAGAGCCCCCTGAGCACAGATAGCCATTTGCAATGTGTTTCCTGTCCTCCCTGAAGGCCTGGCGTGGGGGTGGCAGCACCACTTCTTCCCTGGCCCCACGACACTGATTCATTTCGTGCTTCCCCCCACCCTAAATATAGGTGGTGACTCAAAGAACTCGCTGACATGGCAAAACAAGGAAAAATATTTCCTTCTGACACTGAGGGCTGGATTAGGACTCTGGTTCCGCTTTATTCAGCCAGCAGAGAAACCATCTTCAAAGTGGAGTTGGCATCAGAAATCCAGCTGGTTGTGACGCTGGTGTCCGCAGGACTGGTGTGCTCCATGAACAACTGCAGCCATGGGCTTTCCTCAACTGTTTAGCTTTCCTGTGCCTCAGTTTCCTCTCCCCAATATGAATAATAATGCTGACTCACTTCATAATGTTTTGATGGTATCTGTGAGGAGAATGCTGTGTGTGACTCCATGACACACATAAGGAGACGACCTTCAAAATCCAGCACTTGGTGACAAAAAGCCAGTCTTCCCAAAGGACATGCACTGATCTCCCACTCTGCAGATCTGCTCTGGCTCATCACAACACCACTGCAACAGAGACCCCCATCCACCAAACTTGACTTAAACTCCAGCAAATGGTGCTATGGGCTAAGCCAGTTCATAGGGCAGCTCCAGCTCTACCACAAAAGGAAAACTGTTGCAAGAAGAGGCAAACCCCAACAAGAACAATTTCCAAGCTAACATCTGCCCTAATCAGCTCCAGATGATTATTTTTCCTGTCCCAGAGCTCTAAATGTTCACATGGCGGGAAAGGGGGAAGGGCAGAGGGGTGGCGTTTCTTCCCTGAAATTCGTTCCTTGGAGTATCAGGCCATACTGGTCAGGTGGGAGAGAGAATGGGTGGAGTGATGTGAGCCAAAAAGCCAGTCTGAATGCCAAGCTTAGCCTTTTCCTCATGCTGAGATACTCTGTGCTCAGCAGTGTAAACTCCTCTTTAGGGATCATTTTTGCATCCTCACTCTCTCTTTCCCTTGCAGGCTCAGCATCCCCAGTGATCAACCCTGACCTCTCTGCTCTGGTTGTCAACACGGGTGATCCAGTCATCCTGCTCTGCTCAGGAGAGTCTGAAGTTGAATGGATTAACCAAAGGAATGCATTCAGTAACCACACCATCAGCACACTCAGTATTCCCAAGGCCACTTACAAGAACACTGGCACCTATAGTTGTGCTCATGTCAACAGCAGTGACAAGGGCATTGCAACTGTCCACCTGTTTGTGAGAGGTAACCATGCTTCTCTCTTCCCACATCCAGAACAGCCTCCTTCCAGGGAGCACAGCCATTACATAGGTCCTTTCCACAGCTTCTGACTGTGTGTGTGTTTGGGGAGCAGTGCAGGCTCCTGGTGGGGCAGTGGCTCACCCACAACCATGTAAGTCCACACAAAATGGGGCCCATGGCTGAAGCACTGGGTTGAGCTGCATCTCATTCATATTTGGGAATGTCCTGGGTCTCTCCCTCTATCTACTGTGGCTTCCCTTCCTGAAAAAACAGGGATAAAAGTCTGTTCAGTGTTGTAATGAGCTGTGAGATCTGCAAATCAGAGAACTATGTAGCCAGCACCTCAGAGCCAGACTCTCAGGGAGAGAGTCACATGGATCACATCCTCACAACATGACCCAAACTGAAAATATTATTTTATCCCAGAAGAATTTTATGCTGTGGTGGCTCCACCACTTGACTTCATCCCTTCCCTTGTACCAGAGGTTCTGTCCTGGGCAGGGAAGCTGGAGGTCTGATAAATAAAACTAACACCATGGTGAAAAGTTTAATTAGAGGTAAGCATACTTCTCAGCCTCTCCTGTCTATGTACATTTGTGAGCTGATTGCTGTGACCTCCTCAAATGGCTTAGCTGGAATTGGGCTTGTCGTGTGAGTGTTTGGAGGCTGAGTCAGGCAGGCGTTGAACAGGGCTGCCCCAGCATCAAACTCCCACTGGGAAGCAATGCTGGAGACCTGCCTTGTCTGGAATGTGTTTCTGAGCTTCAATGCATTTTCTGATCCTGTTCTCAAGCCTATCTTGTCTCCCCTGCAGATCCTGATAATGTGTGGTACACCCCGGAATTCCGGGTCCTTGGGGCTGAAGGCGGCGATGTCGATCTCCCCTGTCTCATCACGGCCCCTGAGTATGGATCCAATGTGACTCTGATAATGGATGATGCCTCTCATCTCCCACCTGGGACCAACTACTCTTTCAGTGCTGAGAGAGGAATAAGACTATATAATGTACAAAACAAGCATAAAGGTTATTACCGATGCCAAGCAGAGATAAATGGAAAAATAAAGAAATCACCAAGAATAAGACTGGTTATGGAAGAAGGTAAAGGATTGGGGTTGTTGCTGTCCTCAGGGCCACCAATAGCTAAGCTGGCCACAGTAGATAGTTAAAGAAAAGCTCCTTACTGGTGGCAGGAAAGACCTTCTGAACCTGCAGTTTTTAAAGTGTTTAATGGAGGCCAAATTCCATCAGCCTCTGGCAAATTGTTTCCTTCAGTTGAGTTTCCATGGGTTCAGCAGTCTTCAAATCTTTGCAGGCACTATCACAGACCAGAGAAAAATGTCCACCAATCTCTCCGGTGTTCTGCAAGTCCTCAGGCCTTGATGTTCCATCTGTAACCACGGCAGAAGCTTCCCCTTCCCTTCCAACCCACAGTGCTGACTGCTGTGTTCCCCCCCACCTGTACTGCTCCCCACAGACACAAGCACAAAGGGGATCACTGGGGAGGGAGAAGGTTGGGGGTAAAGAGATTAAAGAGAATGGAAAGGAGAAGGTAGAATCATAAAGTAGAATAATAGAATAGTTTGGGTGGGAAGAGACCTTAAAAATCATCTCATCCCAAACTCACTGCCATGGGCAGTGATGCCACACAGTAGATCAGGTTGCTCAGGGCCCCATCCAACCTGGCCTTGAACACTTCCAGGGGTGGGACATCCACAATTTCTCTGGGCAACCTGTACCAGTGCCTCACCATCCAAGGTAGCCAGGTCCTGGGGAGTGTCCAAAGTACGTGGAATCACTGGACCAGCTGATGTTGAATCTTTCCCTGCTTGCCTTTCTGTAGCACTGAAGAAGCCTGTGTTGGTGGTGATGGACCCTACAGACCATGTGCGAATCGTGGGCGAACCTTTCCAGGTCACTTGCAGAGTAACTGCTCCTTCCTACAAGTATAACATCAGATGGGTGACAGCAGCAAAGAGGGTAAGTTGGGCAGCTTCAATGGGGTGTGGGGCTTTTCTGGAAACTGGGGGACATAGGGTGGTAAGAACTGCCCAGATCCATGTCACCTGCAGCAAAGCCATGAACTACCCAAGCTGTAGAAATCTGAATATCCTTTCCTTGGGATGACATTGTCAGGATCTTGCTGCAAGAGAGGAGGAGAATATGTTGTTTCAGCTGAGTTCATTGGACAGGAGCCACAGTACCTTTTAAGGCAACATTTCCCCACCTAGCCTTGCCAGGGCTTATAAACCAGCAAACGTGTTCAGGACACACAATTCTCCAGAGAAAAGACACGGGTGAAAAAAGGGAATGCATTTCAAAATCTCTGCTGACTTTTAACTGCTAGATGGTTAGATAAGGTTTGCCAGAAGTCCTTATTGTGTCTGATGTCTTTATTAAGGAGTTGAAATAACACGCAAGGACTGTTTGGATCACAGAGTGTAAGGCCAAGTTGCAGTCAGAGGGCTGACAATAGCTATAGCCTAACTGCTGTGGAATATCTGCCCTGGATACTTAGGTTTAATATACCTCTGGATCTCCACAGAGTTTGCTCTGAGTGATGTACTCTCTAGCCCAGAACAAGAGTGGGTGTGCATGCTTGTCTTAAATGTTCAGTTCGTCCTCTGCCCTTCCAATGTCTGATGTTCCCTCTCTGCCTGACAGGTTGTGAGGAGTAAAAACCTTGACTTTGGAAATGGTAACTACTTCATCAACGACACCCTGTCTGTTCCAGCCGTGACCATGGAAGATGCTGGGAAATACATCTGTATAGCTAACAATTCAGTAGGATTCAGGAATGCCTCAGCAGTGCTTCAGGTGGTAGGTGAGTGTTTCCCCAAAAGACCAGGGACACTGAATCACACCTAGCCTTGAGTATTTGCTGCTTCTGCCTCCATCCTGTTCCTAGTTTTGTTGTTGGAAACATAATTCTCACTTGTGCCTGAAGGCTCATGTGACAAGCATGGAATTGCTAGGAAAGGAAATGGTGCTCCTTTCACATCTTGAGGAGCAGGAGGACATATTTTGGGTTCTGGATGAAAAATTAAAGTGCTCTTTTCAGTCTCTGTGAGTTTATAAAAAGCTTTAAAACAATAAACAGAGAATGAGGCAAGGTTGTGCTGAAGACCAGGAAAGGCTTAGAAGGAAGGGCAAACCATATGAGCAAAGTATGGATCTTTGTCACTTCCAGTCACAGATCCACATAAGAGGATTCAGGTCTGTTATACACTTGTTTGTATCTCAAGACGGAAAATTCATCCTCACAGTTTGCAGGCTGGGGTTTGCTGATCCAAAGCTGCTGCATACCATGGCTCAGAAAGAGGGCTTGGAATGAGTAGTTTCCAAGTGGGAAGCCAGGATTTTAGCTAAAAGGGCCTGTCTTTTATGAACAATTAGGAGATACCGTTTTAGCCTCATCACTTCTTAGGATACAGCATGTAAAACCTCTTTCCCCATGAGAGTTCACTAAGGTTTTCTAGCTCTCCTCAGGCAGTGTAAACTAGGCTGCCATGACAAAGAAGCAGTTTAAAAGTACTCCATTGGCAACATAACCTGTGTAGTGTCTCATTCCCTCCTGCAGTCTCTTAGCTGAGGCTGCCCTTTCCAATAGAGATCTGTTTATGAAGCTGGTATAAGCTTGTTCCAGGTCTCTGGATGTGCCTGCTGATGTTCATGCTCTTCTCCACCCTGCAGAGAGAGGTTATGTGTTCCTGACCCCAGGGGACACCACCAGCCAGGAGGTTGCTTTGGGAGAGAGTCTGAATCTGCAGGTCCACATTAAAGCTTATCCAAAACTTCTCCACTGGGGCTGGGAACACACAAACCCCCTGAAGAACTCTGGGAGCACCATATTCAAGGGCCAAATGATCTCTGGAAACAACTGGTATGTGCTCCTTGTCTTCTACACTGGCTATGGCATGTTTCTAACAGTGCTTTCCTTGAGACAGGCAGGCCCCATTCTACAGAAAACTATCAAGTTTTGAAGAGGGGAACTGTTCTACATTTCTGTCTTCTCTTTTCAGTATCATTAGCAAACCACACTGAGGAGGTATGATCAGGTCAAGGAGGACACCACCCTTCTCTAACTTGGCAGCCTTCTCTTTAGAAAACCTTGTGGAATTCAGTATCACATTTGTGATCCGGTTGTTCAAGTCTGCACTCTCCTTGCAGGAAGAAATTGCAGAGGTGGATGATCAGTACAGAAAACTTTAATTCCCTCACTGCTCCTTGGACCTGTCCCATGCTCTGGGGTCTGGAGAGTGTGTACTGAGTGACACTGTATGCCCATGTCTAGAGAAGCCAGAAGCATCACTATGTGGATGTGATCTAACAGAGGGCACAGGCCTGGCTTTTTCAAAGCCTACAGCCAACTGAGACCAAAAGGAGACTGAGAGAAAATCATTCCATTTGTTGGGGCGTTTGGGCAATTCCCCTTTCATTTTCTTAGAAACCAAAAATAATCCACAAGAGGAAGTGTGCCACTTAGCAAGGGTGATAGCTTTAGGGTGAACACTCGCATGGGGGGCTGAGAAATGGGCTGAGAGCAGAGGGGAGCGGGCACTAAGGGAGCACGACTTCATGGAATAACTCATTCTGCCAAAGGCAGGAGGACAGGCGTCCCCTGCCCCTTCAAAAGCAATGATTTGGATGTCAAATTATTTCTGAGCATTCACCCACCTGTAGCCTTTCAGAAGTGCTGAAGTGCACTCGATGGCAAAAAAAATTTCCTCTAAGGAAGGTCAGTCCCTCCCTGCTTCCCCTGAAGAAGGAAACAGCAGGCTCCCTCATGGGCTGGGGTTAGTGCTGGAAGTGTTCACTGCTCCAGAACACAGGAAGCAGCAGCATCTCAGTGAGCACAGCCTGTGTATTCTTCACTGTTTTTGCTCTCTTTTGGTGAGCAGGTACAACAACACACTCTTCCTGAACCGCCTGCAGGAGGGAGAGGGAGGGCTCTACACATTTCATGCCCTCAACAATGAGACCAGTGCGTCAGTTACCTTCAGTATCTCTCTGAAATGTAAGTGCTTGCCCATTCTTTTACCCTGCTCTCCCCCGGGGCTGCTTCCCAGCTGGAAGCAAATTGAGCGAGGTACCAGGGTGCTTCCAGCTCAGCACCCACGGGACACACAGCCCCAGCCCAAACCTGACAATGAGTAGCACAGGGGTTGCTGCTGTTTTATTGTTGCACACGTGGAAAGTGAACCAGAGCATGGGGGATGTGCTCTTCCTCTGGTCACAGCATTCACTGCTTATGTGACTTCCCCAACAGCTTCTCCATCGGTCTGCAAAATCAAGGTGCCAGCCAATGACTCCAGCATCCTTCAGTGCTTGGCCCTTGGCTACCCTGCCCCACGCATTGAGTGGTACCAGTGCCCCGTGCACTCTGACAGGTAAGAAATGCCCAGGAGACTGAGCAGCTCCAAGGTGGGCACTTGCCCTTGCCATGCTGGTATTTGCTGAGCACCACCACGTGTAACAGCAGTAGGGATGTTGCTCTGCTAAAAGAAGAGGTTCTCAGGGACTGCCTGAGTAGAGGGGGCACATTCCACTCCTGAATGTCTTGAGCTTGAAGAGATTGGTCACCAGTGATTCGTGTTCTTCCCATGGTTTTCTGAGGAACATGTGGATTCCTTAGAGAAGTGCCCTGGCGTACGTTGCCGTAGAGCTACATCCTGACTGGTCCAGTCATCTTTCTGGGACCTCCAGAGCTCTGAGGCTCTGCAGAGCACAGGTTCACTGAGCTACAGCATCATGGGAAGCTGCCTGGACACAGCTGTCGTGTCTCAGTACCAGCCCCACTGAAGGGACTGCTGGCAGAACGCAGCTAAGGCTCTGTCTGTACAGGGCTGTGGTGTTCAGGGAGAGGAATTTAGCTGGGGAGAGAGCAATGTATCTTAGAGCTGGCAACCCTAATTGCCCATGTCTCCTCTCTGATCTGCCACAGGCAGTGTCTGTGAGCTGCTGTGCTGCAGGGGAGCACTCATTCTCTCCTGCTCACTGTCTCTGCAGATACAATGAGGACTATAGATTGCTACGGAATGACTCCAGACCCCAGGTGGTGAGCATGCTGCCCTTCCAAGAGTTGGAGGTGGAGAGCAGCATCCCCTTCCAGGAGCTGGATGCCAATTTCACCTTCTGCTGTGTGGCCATTAACGGAGAAGGCAACACTTCTGACATGTTTCACTCACTCACCATCACCAGTAAGATACAAACTGGTAACTTGGCACAGTGGGGGAGAATGTGGGGGCTTTGAGGGCCCGTCATCCTATACATATATCCCCACTGTCTTGCAAGAGAGGTGGAATAGATTCCACAAGCCCTGTACCCTCACAAGTTGTGGGAGGCTTTGGCGTTTGCCAGTCTTAGGAGCCAAGTGGGAATTTCTGGCTGGGCTGTAGCCTGGGACCAAAGGCTCAGCCATGCCATGAACATCTTATTACTGCAGGGCTCGGCTCCAGGGCACGGTGCAGCCAGCAGTTGCTCAGCCTGCCAGTGTTGGGGTTGCATCTTTTGATAGGACTGTTCTTATTGCACAAATCTTGGCCCCCAGACCATCTGACCTGCACCTGGTGCTGTTTGTGTGGAAATTGGGGTGCATTGGGGGAACAATTGCGGCCTTGAGTTTGGCATCAAGAACTTCCCTCAGTTCCCAGTAGCTCCCAAAAGGGTGTCTCTGAAGCCAGTGCTGGGGTGTGTTGCATACAGGGGAAGCTGAAGTGATTAGTGGGCAAGATGTTCCCAGAGATGGGATTGAAATGGGACTGTTTTACTCATTCTTCTTTTCTCCCTCTTCCAGGAAGCATCATGGCCCCTCCAAACAAGCTCTTCAGCCCCATTCTCTCCACCTGCATAGGTGCACTGGTGCTGCTGCTCCTCCTACTCCTCTTCCTCCTCTACAAGTACAACCAGGTCAGATTCCCTGTTGCATAGCAAGGGCTGCAAGGGCTGTCCAGCCTCAGAGGCCACACAGCCTGCACTGGCAGGAATCATTCAGCTTGGAGGTACCAGGCAAGCTACCTCCCACACCTCCACTGCCTCCCAGCTTCCCCCAGGAGTTTCGGGCTGCAGGACAAAGCTCATGCACCAAAACCAGTGTGTTAACACCTCTCCTGCCCTGGTCCCTCAGTCCTGTAGCCCAGAGGTCAGTGTGGTTATTGTTTGGTGTCAGACGAAGGTGCTCATTCTGTGCTGTCAGTTGCAGCTGGTTTTGCTTTGGTCACCATAAATCCATGGAGTGAACTAAGGAAGTAAAAAAAGTGGTTTGCAGTTTGCATTCACTTTTTATTCTCCTCACTGCTTTATAAAAACTGTCTTTATGGGGAAACAGGATGATGTTAGGAGGAGTTTGTCTCCAGGAAGACTTGGTCACTATTTTTATATAAGAACTTGGCCCATTTTCTCTGCAAGACTCATTTTCAGAATTTGGATTCCTTCTCTGTTGTTTCCATAAACTGAACCAATCAGTAGCCACCTCTGCTTCATCAGTGGGTGAAAGTCACCTGGTTTTCAGCTCTCCCTTTTGGCACCCTTCCTTTGACAGCCTAACAAGGCTGCAAATTTTGCAGCAAAGTTCTGGTGCTGGTTGTCAGACAATCCATCAGATCCCTCTCTCAGACAAGCATCTGCAGCTTTGCAGGGAGAGCTGCCTTTGGCCAGTGGTCCAGAGACAGAGGGAGAACAGTCAATCAGTGTATAAGCACATATCTGAAAAAAATAGCTTTTAGGAAGGGCTTGCAAGCCCAAGAGAAGCAGGACAGGGTTATAAATAACATGGTTACCTATCTCAGCCATGGGCTCAAGAAGCTTCTCTGCTCCAGCACTGCCTTGCCTGCTTACTTCTGCCACGAGATTCTTAGAAAAGAGAAGAAATTTTTACTTCTCTTTCTCCATTTCTTTTTTTTTTTCCCCTGGAAGGGAAGTGGGGCTGGGCCAGCTCCACTGTTCTGCTGTGCTCAGCAACCAGGGTACCAAGGAAGGAGACACAGTGGGGACATCTCCTCCCAGCACCAGCTGGGCACTGGCAGCCACTGCTCTGGTGGGATGTGCTGGCTCTCCCAGCTCTGCCATTCCAAATGGAATGCTTTCAGTGAAAGAGGCAAGAGAACCTCCCCCAGTTGTGAGTGATGACCTGGGGGAACTTTGTAACAGCAAAGGGACCAGCCTGTCCAGACGAAGGCTCTCTCATTCAGTCCAGGTTCAAAGCAAGAACTATTTGCTGGGCTGAAATCTATCTTCCCTCTGTGCCTGCAGAGTGAGAGCTAGAGGGGGTGCTGGGGCTGGGGAACCCTCAGAACTCGAGGAACACTGAGTAACTGGAGCCTCTTCCTTACAGAAACCCAAGTACCAGGTGCGGTGGAAGATCATTGAGGCCTGTGAAGGGAATAACTACATATTTATTGATCCCACTCAGCTGCCATACAATGAAAAATGGGAGTTTCCCAGGAATAACCTCCAGTTTGGTAAGAAACCTTCTGTGCTGCTTGCCTGGGGGTGTGAAGCTCATCACAGAGCTGAAATGCTCCAAGGGTCAGAGCCAAAGCTCTGGGCAATACCCAGAGCTGCATGCAGGCATTAGAGCAACATCCTTAATCAGGCCTGGCTGCCTTCTTCCCCACAGGGTGGCAAATGGTAGGGTCCAACCTCCTTCCATCTTCCATTGCTCCAAGGAAGGTTGTCAGGGTCCTATCCCTTCTTTTGCATATGGGGTCATTCCCAAGGCATAGATCTGGTGAGGCATGTTTGGAAATGGCCTTTTTCCCACCATTTTTGTTCACAGCAGAGTTCCCCATGGATGTTAGCCAGCTCCTGACTAAGGGATGTGTCATCTTCTCTGGGCCCAGCAGGAATCCCCACCCACCAGGCATCCTTCTCAAGGCTGTGTGCAGGACAACTGCTCAATCTTTTTCTATAAAGCATCTTAAAGGTACCTTTTTTTCTCTCTACAGGAAAAACTCTTGGAGCAGGAGCCTTTGGAAAAGTGGTAGAAGCCACTGCTATTGGGCTGGGCAAAGAAGATTCGGTCCTCAAAGTGGCTGTGAAGATGCTGAAGTGTAAGCACAGAGCAATTTGTGAAGGTTGAAATCCCCCAAGCCCCTTTGGACAGGATGTATTGTGTGTTCACCATGTGTTGGTGCCCCCAGTCTGCAACATCTACTTTTTAAAGATGTTTCTGTGACAAGTACCAGGTGCTGGAATCACATTACTGTCATTTTTGTGGACATGAGAGGTCAGAGGAACAGAAGACAAAGTTTCCTCTCTGAGTGTCTCCTCCTTTTATTCCAAATATCTGTCTACACCTTTTTCCATCCTTCCCCGTTATGTCTTGCTTGTCCCTCCCTCACTCCTTCACAAAGACCTTCTCTCCCCTTGCAGCATCAGCAGACACAGATGAGCAGGAGGCTCTCATGTCTGAGCTGAAGATCATGAGTCACTTGGGACACCACAAGAACATTGTTAACCTGCTGGGAGCATGTACCTATGGAGGTAGGATCCGACAGCCCTGCTTCCCCCATGGCCCCCTACCATGGCCTGCTCCTCTGAGGCTCTTACCTGTCCTCACCTGTCACACCACAGAGCAAGCTGATGAGCTCTCTGGGTTCTGCTGCCCACCCAGGGACAGAAATCCTCAGGATAGGTCACAGTAACACCATTTCTTAATGAACCCTTTCTGCTGCTCTCCCAGGCCCCATCCTTGTCATCACCGAGTACTGTCGCTATGGAGATCTGCTGAATTTCCTGAGGAAGAAGGCTGAATCCATAATTATCCAGGATTCTGCCCTGGATACCTCTTTAGACAGCGCTGCTGATTACAAAAACATTGACCTAGAGAAAAAATACATCCGCAGGTAAGAGCAGAGCTCGGGGGGCCACAGGGCTGAGCAACACAGGGCCTGGGTAGAAGTGTGCAGAGCACTGTGCTGGGGACAGATCAAGGTCTGGGGACTGGCAGGATACCAGGATGTAAAAGTCACTGGGGTTGCATGTGTTTAGACCTGGTTATAGTTCTGAATTTTTCAAAGATTTTGACAGCAGTCATTGAACATCCCACAATAAATCCAGGTTTTTGTCCAGTCTGTCCTCTCACAATCTAGAACCAAAACTTTTGGGCTTCCTGCACTGTTGGGCACATGGGTTTTGTAGGATGATGCTCCCCATCAGCCAAGAGCTTAAAAATGAGGAGCAGTACTTGGAGCCCCATAACACAGGGCACCAGGGCCAGGTTTTTCTCCCCTTTCTGAATCAGCTCCAAAACTTTCCCTTTGCCCTTGATCCTCTGGCTAAGTCACCTGCTGCAATCAGGGATGTGGTTTTTCCTCTCACTGGATGTGGAGCAGGCAGAAGGTACTGCTGGAGGGTGCTAACAGCCTGCCCCCATCTCTGTTGTTTCTCATTCAGCGACAGTGGCTTTTCCAGCCAGGGTTTGGAAACATATGTTGAAATGAGGCCTGTGTCGTCATCATCATCTTCAGTAGCATCAGATTCTGCGCAAGTCAGGGGTGAGTCAAAGCCTCATTCCTGAGATTTCATGGTTCCTTGCTTTTGGCCATCCTGTTTGGTTTAGCTCTGGGAACCACAACACACCACAGCTTGTGTTGCTTGCCAGGTTTGCAGCAAGTCTAAATCTCTGCTTTGAATTTCAGGGAGAAGCTTGGAGGAGGAAGATGAAGCCAGGGAGGATCTCCGTCCCCTCAATCTCTCTGACCTGCTACAGTTCTCCAGCCAGGTGGCCCAGGGCATGGCATTCCTTGCATCAAAGAACGTGAGTGCCAAGAGGACAACTGCCTCAATGCCCCAACTGGGAAACACCAGTCCAGCCAAGCAGGAGCCAGCCACCCTGTCTGCAGAAAGCTTGGGATGTCTTTGGATGGGGTGGCCAAGCTCAAGCAAGCTGCTGCTGGAAATGGGCCTCTCTGCTCTGTTTGTTGGGTTCAAACAGCCTGGGCCATGGTGACTGGTGTTCCCTCCAGAGCCTTTGTCTCCCCCAGCCATCACAGAAGGGCGGTGTTACAGGGGGAACCCAGGGCTGTGCATCATGCTAATCTCAACATTTTCTCCCCTGCTTTTACATGAGGTCAGGAATTTTGTTGTGAAGCTTTCTTGCTTTGGCAGCGTCCCTGCTGCCCCAGGGACAAGGAACTGAAAGTGGCCGTTGAGCTGTCTGCCAGAGCTGGCTCAGAGAGTCACTGTGTGACTGTTTCAGAGATGAGGACACAGTGTCAGCAGCCCCTGGTTCTGAGCCTCCTCAACAGCCCCATGAGTGATTAAAGGACATGGCATGAAATGTCAGTGTCTTAACATTGCAAATGAAGTGCTTGCAAGAGAGCCCATATATTCTGTACGTGACACGGTGCCTCTGACAGGGGCTTTTCAAGCAGTACTGCCAAGTGTTCTCCTTGCTCCTACAAGTTTTGGTGACAGGCCTGGACTGCAGGGAGTTATTTGGGATGGCTGGTGGCTGCTGCCTGGGTCTCAGTTGTGGTTTTTTCTCCCCAGTGCATCCACCGTGACTTAGCAGCCAGGAACGTGCTCATATCAGATGGACGGGTAGCCAAGATCTGCGACTTCGGCCTGGCCCGGGACATCATGAATGACTCGAATTACGTTGTAAAAGGCAATGTAAGTGATTGAAACGGGCACAAGAGAAGGTACAATGGCAGGGTGGGGCTGGAACATGAAAGACAGGGTATAGCATAAGCTGCCAGCTTGTCCTAGCCTGCAGGACTCTCTGCTCTTCCAGGCCCGCCTGCCCGTGAAATGGATGGCCCCAGAGAGCATCTTTGACTGCATTTACACAGTGCAGAGCGATGTGTGGTCTTACGGCATCCTGCTCTGGGAGATCTTCTCCCTTGGTAAGAAAGAAGCAAGCTTGCAAACCTATTTTGTTTTCCACGGCTCACTACTGCCCTAATGTCTCTGCAAAAAAATTTCCAAAAAAAGGAGGAAGGTTGACAAAAATCTAGGTTTATCAGGGCTATAAAACACTGTGTTATGCTTCCAGAGGGACCATTAGAAACAATGGATTCTGGATCATCTGCTCTAACTTATAACCAAGTAGCACCTGCTCAAGTGATGCTCCAGGCTTCCTCTTCCCACCCCTCAAGCCTGGAGTGTTAAAGCCTGTGTCTGAGAGCCACCTCTGCTTGTGTTACTGCCACAGGGAAAAGCCCATATCCTGGCATGGTGGTGAACAGCAAGTTCTACAGCATGGTGAAGCAGGGATACCAGATGGCCAGGCCTGACTTCGCTCCCTTGGAAATGTGAGTGGACAAGGGCCTGCTCACTACTGGGCCCTGACACATAGAGGGCTGCAGGGAAGAGCCTGGGGATCAGGCTCTCCAGCAGCACCATGAACCTGCTCTATCCCTGTCTGGCCCTGCAGGTACAGCATCATGCAGGCCTGCTGGAGCCTGGAGCCCACACGGAGACCAACCTTCGACCAGATCAGTTGCTTCATCCAGAAAGAACTGGAGGAGCATAAGGAGCAGGTGAGGACCTTTGGAGAAGAGAAGGGGGAAGATGTGCCTTCCCTCTACATGAACACAGCTCCTGGACAACTTTTGTGATGTCTCTTACTGTTAGCTGATGGGAGCAGTGTAGTGCTGGTGGGAAGTGCAAAGAATCGTCCAGATTTCCCCTTGCTAAGTCACTCCCCACCATGATCAAAGAGAGCTAGACAAAGAAATGCGGCTGCTTGGCAGAAACCTCACCAGGGCAGTGATACACTGCCAGCACAGCACCCTGCCCCACTCCCCTGGCTTTGCTGTGCACTCCCTCGGGACTGGCTGTCCATAAAAGCACAGGCACACGCCTGCCCTGCCCTGTGGGCACTGCAGAGAGGGGCAGTGTGGAGTGAGCATCCCCAGCTGGTCACCCGCATGGAAACACCATCAAAGGGACCAGAACAACTTGGAGTGATGTGTTTTTTTCTTTTCTTTCAAGGACTACACCAACCTCCCCTCCACTGCTGAGGAAGACAGTGGCTGCGATACCTCTGGCTGCTGCGAGGAGTCCTGCGAGCAAGAGGAGAGTGGGCAGCCCCTCCTCAAGAGCAACAACTACCAGTTCTGTTAGCTGGGACCATGACCCTGGGGTTGATCCTTGTCCTGGCTCTGCAGAGCTCATGGTTCTGCTCTGCCCTAGGACCCAGATGCCTTCTGCTTTGGCCCTCTCTGTGCTTTCTGAAGTGTGAGTGTTATCGACTCCCTCACCAAAAGGAGAGTGAAGAAGTGACTAAAAACCACAACTCACCATGGGGTCCCTAAGGTCTTATCTTACCCTACCCATAGCATAGGTAGGATGGTAACAGGCTCTACAAGGTACACAGAGGTCCCCATCACATGCCTCACCCCTCCCCAGAGGAGGCTGTGGGAGTTTGGGTTGTGTAGGGTTTTTTTAAATACCAGTTGCAGCCAAGTAAATCACTGACCCCTTGTGTTTTATAAGCACATCTTGAAGTAAGTCCTGACACTGGAACTGCTCCACAAACCCTCTTTCTTGGTGGTCCTGCTCTCTTCCTTTTGTCCGTCTGACCCTGGATGATGCAGAGTGAGTGTTTAGATATAGGTGAAGCTTTTACATAGCATTAAATATGCATTAACCCCCACACTTCCTCATGAAATCGACCTCTCTACAGCTGATGCTTCTGCAGGGAGTGTTTGGGTGAAGTGAACCATGGAGCCAATCCCAGGGTTATGTGAACTTGTGCCCCAGTAACAGGACAGAGGGGCAGCTCTTTCTCAGGTAAAATACAGCAAGAAACCAGTGCTCTTTCATGTGAGCACTGAACACAATCCCAATCCAGGAAAGAATGGCAGCTGAAACAGGTCTGAAAATTATCAACATAACACATATCCTACAGAACTTCTGAGTTACTGAACATGTAGCAATCACTGCCTTTGTTACGATTACAGACACACTCTTGTATGTAATTTCCTAAATGTATTTTTAATAGAACAGCTGAGGTGATTTTTCTTCATAAGCTAGGGCCTAATGCCCTTCAACTTACTTCTCAGCTAGCTCTTGCTCAGGGTTACTACGGCCCCATCCACCCAGTCTGGTGTAGCTACCAGAAGTAGCTAAAGAACCTTCTCAGCTTCACCTGCTCGGTGGGTAAAGGATCCGTATTCCAGGTACAAGCACTGACAGGGCTCAGGCAAACTACAACAACTGCATTGCAGGTGGCCTTTGTCACACTGTGAGCAATTATACTGTGGACCATTTCTGATTATATTAAACCTGGTTTTATGCTAACACCAAGTGATTCATTCCTCCTTACTAAATGAAAAGCTAATGTAACTCTATCTGTCAGCATTATAAAAAAAATAAAATACTTAACAAAATGAGTCCCTTCCAGGGCTCTAAGGACTGTTCTCAGAGGGGAATGGCTCAGGGCATGGGTGATGCACTGACCTACCCACTCACCCTGCAATTCTGCTCCAGCTCCTCATTACCAGTTTTCAAAATCACTCATTCTTGTGTAATGAAAAAACTTATTAAAAGCAAGGTTTTAAAGCACTTTGCTCTGAAGTAGTCCCTGTGCATGGATGTAATTTCAATTGTGATGACGAGACATCTGACAATGGTCACTGTGGGAAAGTGCAACACAGAGGGCAGGGTAAATGCAGCAGAAACTCTGACAGTGTTTGTGCCCATTCCCACTGCAGCCCTCTAGAGGTCCTGTACACAAAAACAACAAGTCACTTAGCCACAGTTTCACCCCAAAAATTGGAGATAATTTATTAAACTTTATCACTGACTGAAAAAAGTCACTAACGTCTCTTATAATAAGTTAATGTTCTTAACAGAAAAACCCCAAGCCGTGATTACTGCATTTGCTCAGACTTTAACATTTACTTTAACAGTACGGTACTCGATTGGTTCCCCTTCACAGAAGGGAGTTTTCATCTACACCGCAAGCCTTGGAATCTTCCCCACTGCTCACTCAGGCAAAACAAACTCCCAAGATGGCAACTCAGCAGTCTGGCATCCTGCTTCTCTCCTCTGAGGGTCACAGCAAACATCCACCAGCCTTCACCACCAGCAACGGCCAAAGGGAGCTGCAGCAGGTGACATGCACAGATTTGTAACTGCAGGCCAAGGTGTTCTTCAGGTTTGTGCTACAGCAGCAGAGGTCTCAGCCTGACTCCTCTCAAGGAGCTGACAAGGCAACCTGGGCAGCAGGAGACTCCTCTAACCCTCAGAGTGCTGGGAGGACATGGGCAGGGCAGGTTTGACACCTGACAGTGCCAAGATTGCACACGTGTGTGCAGCTCTCCCAGTGCATCCATGAGGGTGGAATATGGAACCCTGCTTGCTCTGGTGATACTGCTTTCATTGTTCCTCCTTGATCCTAAAGAGAGTCTTCGAGTGTCCTTCCCCTTCCACAGCCATCCCTTTGGCACAGCACTCATACTGTCCCCCAACCAGCACAGCTCCCCTGGGGCTCACCTGGTCAGTTCTTACCTTACCATGCAGAACACACTTCATTCATTGTATGTTTTGGCTTCTAAATTATCAGTGCTCATGGGAAGGGACAAACAATTCTCAAAACTTTCTGCAGCTGAAACACCCACAGTCTGGGACCCAAGAGAGCAGCCTCCAGGGAGGCTCCCCAGACACAGCGTGTTAAAGCAGCACGGCTCCTTCTCCTCCTCACCTCAAGACTCCTGGCAGCCAATGCATATGAGAGCTATGCAAGATTTCCAAGCAGGAGTCAGTGTCCTAAATTCATCTGTTCAGAATGTTTTGGGGGGAAAAAAATCTTTGCAGCCATCTGCTTTTCATGCCTGCTCCCACACCCCCAGCCCTGCCACCAATATGCACAAAGAAGTCAGCAAGCAAGATTCAGAACTAAAAAATCCTGTGTGCTTGACCACACACACTCCCTGCTACCAGCAACACCTCTCCCTCCTCCAGCTGCAGGGAGGGCAGCATCCCACACCCCTGAACAGCAGGTCCATCCCACGCCTCAGAGGCAGTTGCAGCCTTCAGCAAGGGGGGTGACAGACCCACACTCACAGCAGCCACCACAACACTACGGAAGCACAGAGCTCTTTGGTCAGTAACAGCAGTCAAAGCCACCGGCGTCACATCTCCAACCTGTAAAAATAAACTCTCAAGCCAGACAGCTGCAGAAGCTGGCTCAGCCCACCCATCCACGCGACCAGAGAGAGAAACCAACAGGCCGTTTTGTTACTCAGCAACCTCTATCATCCTCCTGCTTCCCCTCTTCATCCTCTTCCGTCTCAGTTTTGATCTGGGCCACCCCAAGCCGGTAGAGCGCGTCGCGGATCACCACCTCCCCCGGCTGGCAGCTCTGCACCACCTCCTGGATCTGCCGGTTCACGATTTCCCTGCTGGTCAGGAAGTCCATGAGGCGGTTGTAGAGGTAATAGTGCGTGGGGTTCTCAAAGGTGATGGGCCTTTGGCGGATGTTGCTCGTTTTGCTGTCGCTGATGGCGGCGATGACGGTGCCGTAAGGCTCCAGCTCCCGGCACAGGGAGATGCAGTGATGCCGCGCCGTGGGATCCCGGGAACTGTTCTGCTCCGACCCCGTGTGCACGATGCGACGCGCCGACGACTTGGTGATGGGGTGCTGAACGGAGTGCTCAGCCACCGTCATGTCCACACTGTAGTGCTGGTCTAGCAGCTCAGGGCAGGACACGTACTGCGGGAGAGACACGCTCCAGGTAGAACAAGAAGCAATTTGCTCACAGCTAAGAGGACAATACTGGTTGGCTGAATTCAACCAGCACTATGATTCAGGACAGAGGCATGGCTAAACAATCCAGGCTGACCCTAAGTGCCACAAAGGTGGTCTGTACACTCCCTCCTCACTTGTACGCCCTCAGAGACAATCCCAAGGCACTAGCAACCCTCTTCCTCTCCCATTTCTCAAGAAATAGCAGTAGTTTGAGAGAAGTGAGTTGCTGTGTCAAAATAAGTGATGTGCTCCACAGTTCATGACCTGAACTATTAAAATGCACTCCCAGCACAGCTCTTCCTGTTAAGGACCATTAACTTAACACAGCGCCCCAAGCAACAGGTAACGTGTTCTGCTATGCTCAAAAGTGATGCACTGGCAAAGCTTAAGTCAGGAGACACTTATCAAGTCAAATTCATCCCTGGCAGTGTTCAAGGCCAGGTTGGACAGGGCTCTGAGCAATCAGGTCTAGTGGAAGGTGTCCATGGCAGGGGGGTGGAACTGGATGATTTTTAAAGGCCCTTCCAACCCAAACCATTCTGTGACTCTATGAAATGATCTTGAGGCAACATGCAGGTTATATATGCTTTTTTTTTTAAATTTTTTAAATCTCGCTTCAAACTTTTCCATACTGGACTGGCATAGCAGAGAGCAAGGGTAAGACATAACTAACCGTTGGAGGATCCATGGGGTCAGAGAAGCAGCCCTGGTTTTTCCCCCACATCTGGGAAGTCAGGCCAGGCCAGCAGAGGTCTGCACACAGTGCCACTGAAGAGGCTGTATCAACAACATACACTGGAGGCCAGTGACGTGAGGAAACCAGCAAGTCCACATGATCCCGGGCACTTTCTCCTCTTACTATGTACTTTGAGCCACACACAACCTGGAAAGAAAAGGATTAATAGCATCAGCCCAATAAAACTGAAAATTTACAGAAAAAAATTTAGACTTAAAAAAACTAGGCTTCCTTTCAGATATTCCAGACTACACAGTAACCAGACAGTCACTTTCTCTAAAGATATTCTGTTTCTTCCTCATATACATTCACTTTATCTTGTTCAGGAAGAGATGGTTTTAAATTCCACTTCAGTAGCAACATAAAGACCAGGCTTCAGATCGTGAGATCTCCTGCAGGACTGCTCATACTCCAAGCCACAAGGCAGTGTGTTTCATTCCTGAGGCTCAGAGAAGCCAATTCCATTGCTTCTATTTAATGAGGAAGTTCCATGCTGGCAAGTCAAATAGTGAACAGCAAGGTAAGAAAATAACATTGCTGACTCCAGCCTTCCTTACCTGATGTGGACACATTTTGTAGATTTTCCCTCCTGTGTGATGAGCAGAGGGTGGTGTGATGCTTGTCCCATTCTGTACAAACTCATAGAGAGCAAGGAGGGAGTAGCAGAGTTGGTCCTAGAAAAGACAGGCCCCAGAAAAAGTCTGTATGTGCCTAACATTAATGGACTCCTCCAGAGAGGGAGAAGGCTGCAGGCAAGGTCTCCCAAATCCTAATTGCACTTCACCCAATAACTTCCTAATCCCACACTGAGCACCATGAGGATGACAAGCAATTACACAACACTGAGCCAGTGACAAGGTAATTACAGCCTTCCTTTCTTCTAGCCCACAAAGGTTCAATTTACTTCACCATGTGTAAATTATCCTATAATTTGCTGGCACCCACCCCTGCCCTTAGTGCAGTCAGATGAGAAGTTAATTACCTAAGATGGCAAGAGTGGATGAGGGAAAGACAGTGAAGAACAGCTCCACTCCTGCAGGCTTGTGTGTGGGCAAACAAACCATTACCTTTGTATTTGAAGCCTCCCAGGGGATGCCACACTGTGTCAGAAAGCTCTGCAGCTCTTCCTCACTGTAAGAGTTTATCAGCTCAGGCCTGAAGACTTCGTCCTGAAGGAGCCTCACCAAGGCACTCCCATTACCTGCAAAGGCAGGAAACAAGTCTCAGCACTCATTCTCAGGAAGGGAAGTCACCAAAATAATTTCTTATGAAGACTACAGAAGCAGAGATTGTACAAGCCACTGCCAGCATGAGAAAGCTGTGAACAATCCTACTTCCAAAGCACATCACAGCCCACACTTGTCTCGAGCCCTTCATTGCTGAGGCCAGCAGACTGAGCCCAGTAGAGCTGCAGACTCCACAAGCACTTGCCTATCTTGTACTTTGTAACCTTTAGGTGACTCACAGAAGAGCACAGAGAAATGTGACTTCAGCCTTCGGACTGAGCAGCTCCAGGCTTACCCTTCACATTTCCTCCCTGGTTCCTTCTCTGGAGCTTCACTTCCACGAAAGCTCATGTAGCCCTTCTGCAGCTAAACTCTCTAGAACAGCTGCAGCCCTGCCTGCAAAACCAACTCATACACTTGTTAAGCTTGCAAAGCCTGTTTTCCTTCTTATACCTCATACCTAAATTTTTAAGGGAACTAAACTTAGCTCTCATACATCTGAGCTTGTTCCTTTCATGGTTTCTGGTTATATGCAGTCAATATGCAGCAGATATACTGAATGTTGACAACACTGACAAGGACTAGCACATCCCTCTCCTACTCTTTTCTCAAGTTCTGTAAAAACTTATTTAGCCTTTACTGAGATTGTGACATTGAGATACCAAGCACTACCTGTAATTTTCACATGTGAGTATCATGAAACAACATGAAACAAATCCTGACTGGCATTCAAGACGTGCACATATCCCTGTGCAGTCAGACCCTATCTCATTTAGGGTACAGTGTTCTGATGTCCCCCATGTCTCAAATGCATCAAATCACATCAGTGAATTCAAGCTTCACAGGACAAGCCAAAGCTCAAGCAGCAAAGTAGCCTGAGAACAGCCAAAACCACCCCAGCATTCTTGCCTTTTCTCAGCAGCCATAACTTTTAAAGAGACATGCAATCATCAATTCTCAATTCAACATGACCAAAAGACTGAAGTCACCAACACATGAAGCACTCCTTTAACAAGCACAACCCGAGCTGTTACCTGGCACTGGCTGTGCATCCAGGTTCTTGTCCTTCTCTGTATTGATCACCACTGCTCCTCTCATTAGTGGAGGGAAGAAAGGAGCAACAATAGAGGCATCAAACTTTGTGATGGGGATGCTAGAAGGAAAAGCCACCTGCTCAATCACCTCCGTCTCCATCGTGGACCAGAAGTCTTCTACATTCACTTCACTTGATGGCAAGTATTCTGGCCAAGTAAACTAGAAAGAGCAAGGAATACAGTGGTCAAATACAAATAACCACAGTTCATTTGACAGTTCTGTGTCAGCCTCAATTCAAGGCATGAAGACAACTCAGGAGAGTGCTCAGCCCAAATGTAACAAGATGATTTCAGTCTCCTAAAGTTCCCTACAATCACTTTTTGTTGGAAAAGCCAGACATGCTGCATACTCCTACTAGGGCTTTTTTCCCCATTAGAGAAGACAGCACCTCAAGGCAACTGTTATTGGGGAAAAAAAAGAATGCCTTCATGTCAAAGGAAGAAGGCCAAGTTCAACCACTTTAATCCAAGGTCCCTACTGTCTGAGGCTGCTGGACAAAAGCTGTGGCCCAGGGAGAGAGGATCTCCTTTTCCCCAAGCTATACATCAACACCTACAAAAAGAAGCTCAGGCATCACACTCCAGCCACATCCTCTTGTCAGGCATCAGCAGAAAACCACTCACAAAGGTCTCATGTACTTATCGTGCACCACGAAGACCAGAGTCAGCAAAAGTCATGATCAGCTTTGAACACAAACAGGATGTGAAGTGTGGGAAAAGCCTACCTCTATGTTTTTCAGTGCCAGGACATTTTCCACATTCCTCTGGGCTATTTCCACCTTAGGGGTTATGCCACAGATTCCACAGATCATATCATTGTAATCCCGGACTGTAAGGCATTCAAAGGCCCAGTAGCCATTGCACAGCAGTTCCTGGAGCTGAACCTGCTCATCAGGGCTCAGTTTTTTTTCTGAAAAGGAAACATGCCACTGTTACTGCTTTCACTTCCTAAAGTCAGTGGAGAGGTAGTAGGACTCCTGTGCAGAATAAAACCAAATCTGTCCTCCAGAGAATTGTTACAAAGAACTGGTCATGGAGGTACTGCTGGATTTAGGAAGTGATTTCATAGAAACATACCACAATAGAATAGGTGAGGTTTGCCTTTTTATAACCTAACAATCATCAGCAGGTCATAATTTGGTGTCTTATGGTAAAAAAAACAGAAGGAAAACCCACCAGTTTGCTCCTGAACAGAGTCGAGAATATTGGAAATGGCCACTCTGGGATCCTCTCCAAGTTTAATGTGGTTTCGGATTGCAAACAGAAGATCCAAACTCACTAGCAACTTGTTGCCCACATTAAAAAGGCCTGCAGTTAAAACAAGACAGTTATTGTCTGTAGGGTTCCAGATCTTTCTCACAAAGAAATACATTCCTTACTGATACACAAAAGACTCATACAAGTACTGTTCAGAGGATAACGGAAACACAGATAGTACTTCTGTACTTCTGAAGTGCAGAATTTCCTGCTAAAAGATTAACTCCTTTCATGGACTTGCCTTTGAATTTAAAAAGCTACAAGGAACAGCAGCCAATCCATCTCCTCACTAGCCAATGCTGAGAAACAGCACTCTCCAAGGATATCTCTGACTATGACCTCAGGGATTGCCTTGCAGAACTCGACATTCACCATGCACACGGAGGAGACAAGTGAACCAAGGCACCATCTTCCTCATCAGAGCATTCATATGTGTTTTTCCTCACAAATACAGATTTACTTGCAGAAGAAATGGAAGAATAGTGCAAGTAAAAAATAATTCGAGTTCAGTACACTGGGGATGGGAACAAGCCCTTCTGTGCAAAGACAGTGCCCTGATACAGTCTCAAGGCTTCAGACTGTAGTCATGCTGTAGGTTGGCAGGCTCACATCTTTCCTACCTGTGTAAATATCAGTGAAGCTGTGGAGGGCCAGACACTGCAGGTTCAAGCACACTTTGACCTGAGCTGTAACCACCTGCAAGCGGTTAGCTGTCAGCAGCCAGCACTCCTGAGGACCAGCAAGGGAACTGTAACAGACAACAGAAGACCACTCTGAGTCAAGTCAATGGGTTTTTCAGTCCAGCCCTGCAGTAACTTAAAGAATTCTTGTTGAGATGAGTTCATTAGTATGTCAGTCTAAGCCAGTTCACATCATTTACACCAGAAAAAAAAAAGTTATATTTTAAAACAGATTCCCCTGGCAAAGTTGGGTCACTGCTCAAATTCTTTTAAGAGCACTACAGCATCCCTCCAGCTCCATATGCTGGGCACACAGTATTTGAGAGGTGGAGAAAATCTCAGCTGCCCTGGGAGAAGTGTCTGTCCCATTGCTGTGGGACAACAAATGGTGATCACTAACACATTCCACCCGACAGCCTGTCCCTGCACACACAGAGCTTCTGAAAGGTCTGCTCCTCTGCAGTGCAGCTGCTGAGGGGGAAGTTCAGACAGGAGAATGCCAGTGGCAGAAATACACCTGTCCACCTGAGGAAACAGGAATCGAAATCATATCCACCTCCCTCCCACTGGCAGAGGTTCAATTAGAGCCTGAGCAGGCACATGTGAGAGTCCCACATGCAAGAGCACTGCAAAGCAGCCCAGCATAGACAAGGATTTACAATGCACAGGCTGGTAAGTCACAAGGTGAAGGACAGGGTGCAAGACAGCTCTGTTCTGAAAAAATTACTGAGCGTAAAAACTATCTCTGCTGGAAATATCTCAATTAGTTCTAGCCTGACCAAAGCAAACATCCATCATTTGTATCAGGAAAGTATTTTTTATGGAAGAAAGAAACCACCTTAAACTCCCCAACATTTTGCAGTGGGAACAGGAGGATGTCTGGCAGACTCAGAGAGGAGATACCCTACAGGCTTTTATAAAAACCTAGTTAAGGTAATCTAGCCAATGCACTGGGAGTTTCTGAAAATCCTTCAGGTTTCCATTTGGATACTTGTTACAAAAAAGGATTCACTCAAGCACACACTAAGTCATGAAAAGAATGAAAACATCATAAGCAAAAAGATCCACACAGGAAATATTCAGATCAGGAAGAGAGAAAAGGGAAATTACATAATGCACTGTAATAACCTGTAAACCCACACGTTTTCCTCTGTCAGTCTCAAAACATCAGAATGGAAAACAAAGAGGGGATGACTAACGAAAATACTCTGTTTCAATTTAAAAAAAAAAAGTTACACCTAGACTTAGCAGCCACTCTTTGAACCTGCTAAACCCTTTCCATGCACGTGTAGGTCAGTCAGTGTTACCTTCACCATCCTCAGTGCAGGGGCTAAAGCAAATATTTCAGGCACACTTGTAACACAGAAAATCAGCACGAGGTGGAAAGAGTCACAAGAGAAAAACAGAATCTTACTTCTGTCCCCCTTTGAACAAGGGGCTGTTACAGAGGAGGCACTGTGCAGATGGAGACTCGTAGTAGTTTGACCAGGATGTCTGCTCAATGGTGACTGTCTCCTCGCTCACGTTGGACAGGATGAGCCGTGAGCTGTTGAGCTCGTGGATGAGCGTGAAGATCTCGGCCAGCTCCGACTCGTTCTCGGGGATCTGCATCACCTTGCGCAGCAGCTGCAGGGTGGACTGACGCTGGATCTCTTTTTGGGATGGAGTTAGGGGCTTGCTGGTGTTCAGCACGTCATTCTGACCTGGGCTGACCTCCTAGAAAGCAAGCAAAACAGATATTCAACTCAGCAAGCACAGGGATGAAATACTAAGAAGACCAAAGAAGTCACAAAAGGTAGTAAAAACACAGTAACCTTTGCACTCTACTGCTCAATCACTGACTCTAGACAAGAGCTTCAAGCCAAGATACTTCACCAAAAACACATTATTACACCCCAGCCTTTTGGGAACTCCTACTCTGCTAGACCATCACAGATTTGCCATCAAATTGGAGTGTTAGTGCAGGGATTGGGGATAGGGTGAGGATAACCACCAACAGGTATATAAACACTTTAACAATCCTGGCAATCATCACTGCCATTCTCCATAGGTTATCAGGCACAGTGTCCTGTATAACAGGCTCAGCCAGCCATGGCAGCCTGCACACCTCTTTAAAAGCTGGAAGACAAGTATTAAATGAGAACTGAGGGCTGTGATATACAGAACACACTTATCAATTACAATTGATCACCTACAGTCCTTCAACACTTTCCTCTCCAACACACAAACGCTATCAAGACAAAATACACGAGCACAGGAGAACCAAATTCCAGGTGTCCCAGGAGAACAGTGAGAACACAAACAGGCTGACCTGTTTAATCACTGAAACTCTCCTGCCAGCATTTCAACCTGGTTTTCTGACTAGTCTAACAATGAGGTAAATGATCAGTCCAAAGCCCAGAGACAACAACAACATGTGTGACAGGAATGCTGAACACATCTAGAACCAGAAAATAAGAAAAAAACTAAATGAGGAAGAGACAAGCCACATGCCTCTCAAAATGCAAGCTGAGCTAAGCACACTGCTGTTCCTTACACAGCTGTTCTGTGCTCACACAGGCCATCTCAGTTTGTTTGTGTTTTTAAAGAAAAACCAAAACCACTAAACAAAATTATGTTCTTCAGAATAAAAAAGGCAAGTGGAAGAGTCATATTACCATATAGACTAAAATTCTGTCTCTATGCTGAGTGGGCATTTCAGCTTAGAACAGGACAGCTCCTTTTTTTCATTTATTTTCTTAAAACGTGACAATTCTGTATGAGAAAAGCTAACCCCTGAAACTTCAAAGGAAAATAAAATAAACTCGGAATTAATTATTTACACCCATGCAGAAAAACAGACAACTGACAAACATATTTCTTCATCAGAGAGAAACACAACCTACATACAGAAATAAATTCAGGCAGGAAGCAAAGTTGCACTACAAACCCTTAAAAATAGGAAGCTCTAATACAAAATGTACTAACTTAACTGACACTAGCCCCAAACTGATCACAAAGCACAGCATACTTGGGAGTTTTTTGATGAAGTCTGAAGTTCAACAAAGCTGACACAACAAGTGTGACTTCAGGGGTGATTTCCCCAGCACGTACCAACATACCAGAAGCATTTACAAGCTAAGGAGACACCCAGTGGTAGCATTGAGTGTGCTCAGACTCATTCTCAGCCTGAAGCACCACTGCTACAGGAATCTGACAGTTCAGATGTTATCACAAGTATTTTAAATTGGACATTATTCTGTTAGAAAAGATTACCACAATGAAAAAAAACCCAAACCATGTTCCCATGGGCACTTGCAAACTAAAGTACTTCCCTGCCCAGCCCACGAGAGACATTTGATAGAACAAACCAGCCTGAACCTTACCAGGGATTTTGCTGTTTTCTCAGTCCTGTCTTTGGCAAGGTTGTATCCACAGCTTGGACAGATACGTGGCTTGTGCCTGTTTGTATACACGTAACTGCAAGAGGGGTTCTTGCATTTTCCTCTGCCACGTGATGTCGCCAGTCCCAAATCCTGAATGACACAAGAAAGATGTTTGCTGACCTTGACTTTCAACAGTTGGACTCGATGATCTTAAACCTAAATGATTCTATGATTTTATGCCAAGAAGATTCTAGACAAAGTCTAAAACAGATTATCATACATTTTTTCCCCACTTCATAGCATCTTGTTCAAAGGTCGAACAGCAAGCCCTGTCACTTTGCACAGAGTACTTCAACTGGTACTTAAATATTTTTTGGTCAGTTCCAGAGACCACAAGCACATTAAATTCATTCAGAAATCCCTGATCCTCCCTGGAGGAACTCGAGGAGGGGACGGGTATTATGCTAGGACACGAATGAAAACCTAGCTCTTAACAAGGTCCCAAACATGACTGCAAAACAGAGCACAGTCACCTGGGATTAGGTCCAGAGATGACACACAAAATACGGACTGTTTCATGTTAAAAATGAGATATATTTCTGCAAGTTAGTAAAACAAAAGTCACGGAATGTTCTCATCCCAGAGAGGACACTCCCCACAAAGTCACACTGTTTGAAAAATTCTCACCAAAGTTACGGTGCAGCTGTACTTGCAGGAAGGGAATATGTCTGGTTTGACCTCCACTACTTTAACCTGAGATGCCCTGCTGGCCACAGCACTGTGGAGCTAGAGATTGAAAGCAGAAAAAACACCCATGAGACACCTACTGCTGAATACATGTATACATCCTGTAATCAATATCTATTAGCATTCCTGCTCACAAGAAATTAAATAATGTTCATTTAACATCAAAGTAAGACACTGTGTTTTGCAGGTTAAGGCATCAAAATTCACACAGATTTATTCCAGCATCTTGGCATACTCGGTCATATTTTACAGGTGAAGAGCTCAGTATTCAATACTGCATGCCAGATTATCAAAGCACCAGCAGATCCTGAAAACATCTTCTGGAAGTAGCTGGGAGGTTCTTAAAGCAGCCAACAGCAGGACTGTTCAACAGCATCTCTCACCCACCAAGCATTTATGCTGCTTCTCAGCCGTACCATAAAAACTGCAAGTCACAGATCTCATCATCATAAGGCTGCTACCTTTTTATGCTCTATTTCTTACTCAGGTCGTATCACTCACCTGGGAGAGAAAAAGACCCAATATGGACAAAACCCTCCCCCCAAAAAAACCAGGAAAATAATTTGCATTTGAAGAACAACCCATTAGGTACCTTTCGCTCGTCAGCACTTGGTGGCTGCAGAACTGACTGGCCCAACTGTTTCAGTGTACTGGGCTTCAAGCCTGATGTTCTCACAGGGGAATGCTTGTCTAGAAGGAGGAAAGGGATGCAGTAGGTTAAATGTGATAAAAAAGGCACAGTTTCATTCTGACATATTTCGTAAATGCCACCATAGTCATGTGAGATCTTTCCTCTGAACTTGAAATGACCCAAGCAGGTGTTTCATGGCCCATTTACTGCACTCTCAGGCAGAATGAAAGTGGGGGTTTTTTTTTCTAGTATAGGTCACCACCTCCCTTCAGACCTATCTTATTATTTGACAGAGATGAGTTCAGTGTGGTGAGGAAAGACAACAGCTCCCAAAGTACACCAGAGAATGCTGCTTTTACCAGTACTGGCAAAGGCCTGCCTGCTGCTCGGCTGCTCAGTGCTGGCCTCTCTCCCCACGCTGGCTGGTGCAGGCAGAATGGCTCTCATGGGTCTGGCTGCAGCCAGCAAGGAGGGCTTGGGTCTTGGTTTACTCTTTACTTCTTGTCCTTTGTGTGTAGCAGTTGGTGCATCAATTCTGAAAGACAAGAGCTACAAGTGGAAAAAAATTCTATCGATTCCTCCTCAGCTTCAGTTTTCTTCTTTTCCCTGAATTGTGCTTTATTAGCACACTGATCACAGCTATTGCAATAAAAGGAGAGAGACTGCTAAGGATACATCTGTCCTGTGACTATAATTTAGTTGTCACTTTAAAAAACATTAGCTCTCACGGACAAAGTCTCAAAGGAACAACTCTGGACTGGCACAAAGCACACAGCAAACAGAACAGAACAGGTCTTACAGGAAGCACTGCCAACTGCCTTCAATTTCTTGCACTGATTCCATCAGCACACAATAGACATCATACACACCCATAACATGAAAAACTGACTCACCCCACTGGCTTTTTCACACCTGCACTTGGCACCTCAGAGGATGGTGGCACCCCCAGCCCCACGCTCTCTTTCTCCGCCTGCTCCGAGGAAGCATCTCCTTGCCGCTGGCTCTCCTGACCCAGCACCACTCCAACAGCACCCTGCCTGTCTTCAGCAAGCACGTTGTTTGGAAGAAAGTGAGCCTCAGAGATGATCACTTCCTCCCACTCCATCTCTGGCATCTGCCCTCCCGTGGGCACAGCGTTCAGCAGCTGGCTGACGGCTTCAGAGCTCTCCAAGGCACACTTGGAGGGACTCTCGCTGACGGCTGTCGGCTCCGTGAGGACTGACTGCTGACCTCTTTTAGTTGCTGGAGTTTTAAGAGAGGTGCCTGAATTTGGCTCAGATTTGGTTTTTGGTTGCTTTTCCTGGAAACAAAGAGAAAGTCGCATTTCAGAGCTTTAGGCTTTCGCAGATAAGTAAGTTCCCTGCACATATGCCATGTTTCCCATGGCCTATTTAATGCTGGATCAAAACAGCAAAATCCCAAGTGTTTAAGCTGTGAATTGTACCAGAGCAGACAGACAGCACCTCCTACAACAGCATAGGTCCTGGTAACACTTTATCTGGCCTCTTGGCCCTTCATGTATTATTTTTAGGCACTGTTTACTTCAGAGAATCAATCTTCCTTAAACTCCCTCAAATATCACCATTAGCATCAACATCACAAAGTCACCCACCACCTTCCCTACCAAGGCCCCACCTCCTACGCTCCTCTTTCATGGCTTCAGCTCTCTGATGCTGTCTGTTCTTCCATATTATTGAGAAACAAGAGGAAGTTGGACAGAGAATTTGCAACTTTTGGATATGTGCATTCAGAAAAGCAAACATTTAAGCAACTCAGGAAACAGGACTACTTAGGAAGGTTTTTTTGACTTTAAGAAAAATGTTACTTCCACAACTAAGGCTACAGAAGTCATTGTACTGGGGACAACGAAGGTACAATGAACACTGAATTGCTAATATGCAAAAACACATCAGAAATGGAATCCAGAGTTTTTGGCATGACAAACACATTAATTCTAAGCTCACTACAGAGTTCATATTCAGAAGGATAACCTAGTTTTTTCAGAAAAGGTATCTTAGAACCTTTCTAAGGAACAGGAAGCTTTGTATATATTTAGTTTCAGTTCTACTGATACTATTATTAGTTAAAAAGAAATTGCTAATGCATATTTTTCCAAAGGCATGACACCATAAAAACCAGTGGACCTGTTTATGCAAACGTGTTCCCAGCAAAACAGAGTAAGCCTGAACTACAGAAAGAAAACTCCCTCTGAAATGTTTCAGTTCTAATCAATGTAGGATTGAACAGGAGCAGACATGTTACATTCAGGCAGAATCCAGAAACACTTTTTGCAGTCAGCCATCTCTCTACTTCAGCAAACAAAAGCTTTACCAAACAAAAGTGAAGACACCCCCATCACTATTTGTATCCTACCACACAGGAAGCCCAGCCATCAGCTCAGACACCGCAGAGTTTGTAAGCTGCCTAAAAGAATTCTTGCACCTCCATGTTTAATGGATCCAGACACAAAACAAAGGAGGTCCAGAACAAATCCACACAAACCCACTGAATTTCAATGCCAATTTTCACACTAAGAACATCCTTTAAATTGTGCCTGAGGAGCCTTGTTTCAGACAGAAATTTATTTAATGAACACACATCTTTTCAGAGCTGACTAATTACCATGACAGTGCCAAGGTTTAAGCAGCAAGTGGGTTTTGCTGTGCATAGTTAATAGAGATGCCAAAAACTTAAGCAGAATAGGTATCATGTCCACTCAGACAAGCTTCCGAACTCCACGTACATCTGGGAATTTCCTTCCAGCCAAAGGTCAGAACATCGTGAATGATCAGACACATTGCCATGAGACAACAATACTCAACAGCACTTCAGCTTCCACTACATCAACTTTATTAACAAACTCCCAAAGGGTCATACATCTACTATAGCTGAGAGCTGTTCTTCCTTTCTGTTGAAAAAACAATGCTGAAAAACCCCAGGAAACCTAAAGAATCAGTTCTGGTATATCTGACCTCCTATGCTAGATCTACAGGTCTAGAAATACCACAGGCACTCACAAAATCAGCACTTTTTGTCTGAAAGTTAGGAAAGGAAAGATAAATTTACCTTTGGGATCCATTTCCCTCCCAGGAAGTTCCCACATGTTGGGCATTTTGGTGGCTTATGCCTGGTGACATAAGTGAAGGAACAGCCAGGATTGGTGCAATTTCCATGTCCCCTGCGAGTATAGGTGGTTGTCTGAAACAAGAATTGTAAAGAATTTCTCTACAGATCTGAAAAACACAAAGCTGTGCTCATCACTCCCTTTTTCCTCCTAAGCACTTTACAAACGTTATTCAGCAAAACACCAGCTTTGCACTATTATTCCTTTTACTGAACAACCACCACACAGCTGGATCAGGGTGAGTCAGCACCATAACTACTCCAAGTCTAAACTCTCAGTCTACACAAGAGCCTTTGGTATAACCAGAATTAAGATCAACCTGCAGAGCAGAGATGAGCAATGCACATAACCTCTGGAGAAGCTACTCTTGCATTTACAGTGATGCAAGTTCTCTTTGAACATGGAAAAGTCATAATAAGATGATATAAAAATGATTCAAACAGCAGTCCACAGTGAGACGAGATGTGATTAGTACTCATGACAACGGGGTTGTTGTATGCAGTGGTCGAGTACTCCCTGGTGCTTCACCAACCTGCTATGAACTACTGAAACACCAGCAGCACCACCAGGCAGTATTTATAAAAACAACCAAAGCAGAACCTGTCATCTTTGCCAGGACAACTGCACCAACACGTGGGAGTTTTTGTCAGCACAGCACTTCCCAATATCCTGTTCTCAACACTCCCGAGCGAGCTGTTGTACTGTAACTCCTTAACTAGGTACGGATTTTTCTAGAAATGCAAGAGTTGCTGTCAAAGAAATGAGCCAATTTTAGCCTGACACTTCTCAGGAACAAAAACCTGAGGTACTTCCATTCTCCCCAAGACACCTGGAAGAGCATCATGCTATGTACCACTATAAATACCTGCAGTATAGAGAAGCATAGAGAAACTGGAAAACAGCATTTGATGCTAGCTTATACAACACAAGGAGCTGCAGTGCTGACTGTACAATGAAGTCCCAAAATGACTACAGAAACACAAGTGGCTGGAGTGGTTTGATTAGAGAAGTAATACTATTCTTCCTCAGGCCACACAGTCTTTTACATGTCTTTAAAACCTCAGGTCACTGCTCCTCTCCTGTCACAAGGCCCAAGTGACAGCCATCCACGAGACTGAGGAGTTCATGTTTTCCTGTCACAAGAGCACAATCTTGCCCTTAAAGGGATGGACACCAGCTGGGATGAAGGGATGAAAACAAATATGCACTCAAGTAGAGCATGTAGATGGCTACATACAAACTGCTGTTGACCAGATGTTTTGTGACAGCTTTATCTACTCCACCTGTTTCCAAGAAGTTCCTTGAAGAAAAAGGCAGCAAAACCAGGCCCCTATGAGACACTCTAGGAAGTCACAGACCCCCATTAGCTTATGCAAGACATAAAACCAGGGACAAAGGAATATATCAACTGATATGATGACTCCAAACTGGATTATCTTTAAGAACTGATTCAGGATCAAAGCCCTCCCATTCCAACATCTTCAAGACAAACCTATGCAATACATCCAAACCTTAAAATACCACAAGACTCTGAACTTCTTACCAATTTAATTGATGCTGGGTTCTCCACAACAGAATGAGCTGGCAAAGGTAACATGATGAACTGTGTTGCAGGTGTGGAGGAGCTATTCTCTTCAGTATCCTAAAATGAAGTAAAAGGGAAAATACATGCAGAAAAAAACAGACATGGTGACCCATATCCCTCCCTCTCATTAACATTACCAATAAACACAAGTCCTAAGGACTGATGAGACCAGAAGGCAGGACAGAGCAGTGACCATTTCAAAAGCAACGGCCTTGCCAGGTTCATTCTGGAAACTACCAAACTCTTCACACCTTGAAATTGAAAACAGTGAATCCAACTTTTCACTGACTAAGGTTTTCTATAACTGATCCCTATCACCTTTGCTTAAAAGGACTCCCTTCTACATCTCTGCAACCAAGAAAACACCTATCAGGACCAGAGAGACAGCCATTTTTTTCTCCCCAAAATCTTGTAGTCCAACTGCAGAACTCAATTACTGGCACTGCAATACCACAACTATTGTTATAAGAAACAATAAAAAAAAACTCAAGGAGTCATCTTGAGGCACAAGTGATACCAGCACATGGCTGATTCAACCCGGAAGCAGAGACACTGTGGTCACCAAGTTACTTTTGTATCACTGATTACAAAAGTTGCTGTTTTCCTCAGCACTGAGCATCCCCACCCTGCTGGCCAACAGAAGATCTCCTGCACCCGCCAAGGATCTTAATGTAACATGTGACAATGTGCACAGACAAAGAGGCCTCGGACATTTCAGGTGAGACTCTGGCAGGAGTCTGAGTGTCACTAGAAAAACTTACCCTCCCTGTCACCACGGTCACCACAGACACCCCATCGGGCACCTGGGGACGGGCCACAGCGATGCTCCCATTGGAGATGTCCGTGGAGCTGCTAACAAGAGTCTCCTCAATAACCACCCGGGCCGTCTGATACGGCTGTCCTTCTATTTCCAAAGAAGCCTCATCCAAGAGGATATCTCCGGCCACTTTTTCTGTCACAGGGCCAACGTAGTGAGAGAGAACCTCCGAGGCAACGGCTTCCTCAGCAGGCTCGGGCTGGGCAAAGGCTGCAGCCTCCTCTGCCAGCCCCTCGATGGCAATGCACTGCTCCGAGACACCGGCCTGGCCCGAGTCCACGGAGAGGATGTTCTGCACAGCCTCACGGGACACACCGGAGATGTTCCTGGGAGCTGTTAACCCCTCGGGGGCTGCTGGGCTCTGTGCCACACATAGTTCCACTGACTGCCTGCTCCTGTCCTCCTGAAGAGTGGTTTTGGGAATAATTATATAGTCAGAGCGAGGGAGAATCTTGCGGAAGCCTGGAATGTCTGGGACTACTGCTGTTCGTGTGGACGCCTTGGAGTTCTGTTGGGAAAACCAGAGGATGGAATAAATGAATATGAGAAGAGGAAGAGATTCAGCTCTCAATCCTGCTATTTTAGTGCCTAAAGTTCACATGTTTTCCTGAAGCAGTTTGCTGGGAATTTCTCCGCACGACAGAGCCTGCAGAATCCCTCTCAGTCCTGGTTTTATCACCCACTTTCCCATCACTCACTCTGATGATACAACACAAAAATAACTACCATGAGCGGGTACTAGACATATCCATCTTGAATTTCCAAACATTCTCCCTTGACTGAACAGAAGGCAAAGGCAAGAGGCAGTGGCCTCACACAGACTCTTTACAGGCAGGAATACAAACTGGGATCTGCAGTTAAATGACACACAGTGCTGTGTAAGCAGTGAAGGTCTTCAGCTGCCACAAAGACGACTTACCGGGTCCAATCCCTCTTTCTCTAGCTTGGCTTTCTCCAAGTAATAGCTTTTTTCAGCCACGCTGAGCAGCCTCCAGCTCTCACTGATCTTTTTGTTGATTTCAGACTGAGGGAGGTGCGGGAGCTCTTGCTGGACTTTCAAGTAAATGTCATAATAGTAGAGAAGGTAAGCAGATCTGGAACACAACCAGAAATTGAAACATAAATTCCTTAGGAAAAAATAAATCCACAAGGTCTATGTTTGTCTTGAGGTAATTTTTCATTCAATTCTACTTGTAAATCCATTTTTTAACTAAATGAAAAGTAAGACTCTGGGGAGAACCTCTGAAGGAAAAAAGAGGAACCTCCGAGAGAGAGCCTCAGGCAAAATGTTCTGGGGTACATAAACTCTAGACTGAGCAACAGTGGCACCTGTAAAGAACATCAGAGCAGGCCCAAAGTGTCAAGTTGATGTTTCACATATGATGTTTTACACTGTGAAGCGTTCCAAGTGCCCTGCAAAGTTCACTCATATCAGAAACAAGGAAAACTGGTGCAATACCCTACTCGGGAGCTGAATGAAGGCAGAAAGGACTTACCGAGGCTTCTTGGCTTTTTCTCCATGATCACCAGCACTTTTATGTTTCTTCTTCTTCTTGCATGGCACTGGTGATGCATAAGTGTAAGTGCTCTCTATCTCCTCCATCACCACAGTCACTTCAGCGCCATCATAGGGAGCCTCCATGGCTAAAACACACTCTGTGTTATGCTCTTGACAAGTTACACAACATTTCTACCAACACAGACTTTTTTCATCACCTTAGCAAACTGGCAGCATCACTGGCACCTAATTTTGACTTTAATTAAGCCAAGGTAACTGTGTGTCACCTATTTACCTACTTCTAGAAGAAAACACCTCCTTTTCTATAACCTCAACACCATCAGCTCAGTGCAAACACACTGCACCTGCACTTCCAAAGCTGCAGTTCCACAGGGAACTCTGGGGTAAGTTTGGTGACCCAGGACAAGCCGTGCACGCAACAAGCACCTGCCTGGCTACAAATGTCACACCAGGGCCAGAGGCTGGACAGGCAGGAAGCCTCACAACCCTCTCACCCACCGGCACATCCCCGGGGCTCCTCCCTTGACAGCAACAGTAGCTGCAGCCACTGGGGCGTGGGGAGGACATGGGAAGTTCTGGGCCCCTCAGTTCAGAAAGGACATTGAGGTGGTGGAGCAGGTTCAGAGAAGAGCAACGAGGCTGGGGAAGGGGCTTGAACACAAGTCCTATGAGGAGAGGCTGAGGGAGCTGGGGTTGTTTAGCCTGGAGAAGAGGAGGCTCAGGGGAGACCTCCTCACTCTCTACAGCTCCCTGACAGGAGGGGGGAGCCAGGTGGGGGTTGGTCTCTTCTCTCAGGCAACTATCAGTAAATAACAGGGCATGGTCTTAAGCTCTGCCAGGGGAGGTTTAGGTTGGATATTAAAAAGAAGTTCTTTACAGAGAGGGTAATCAGACAGTGGAACTGGCTGCCCAGGGAGGTGGTGGATTCTCCGTCTCTGTAGGTTTTAAGGTGAGACTGGATGTAGCACTCAGTGCCACGGTCTGGTAACCACGGTGTTAGTGGCTCAAGGGTTGGACTTGATGATCTCAGAGGTCTTTTCCAACCCGGCTAATTCTATGATTCTGTGAATAAAGGCCCCACGCACCGTGCCAGGCGAAGCCCTGGCGTGACCTGCACCTCGGCCCCGCTGACCCCGGCAGAGCCGCAGCCCAGTACCCGAGCCCGGTCCCCCCTCGCGGCCCACGGCCAAATGGAGCCCCTCCGGCCCTGCCCGAAGCATTAACCGGCCCCCTCCTCAGCTTGCCCGCACTCAACCGGGCAGCCCCGGGGCCGCGCGGGCGTGGGCGAGTGCTGCCGCTTCACTTTGTCCGCCGCCGGTGGGCGCGGACGGCGGCGGAGGAGGCCAAGGCAGGGCCGCGTGGGCAGGCCGTGTGTGGGCGGGGGGGCGACGGCTGTGGGTGTGCGGCGGGTCGGGCAGCCCCGGGCAGTTTGCTGCGCCGGCTGCGGCCCGGCCCGTGCGGAGTCTCGGCACCGCCGGGGACTCCGCGCCGGGGCCGGCCGCTCGGATTAAGTGGCTGCCGGGACGGCGTCCGGTGGCAGGGCGGGCAGGGACGGCGTCCGGGAGGGGTCATGATTCCTGCGCCTGCGCCGTTTCCCGAGAGGGCGCAGCGCAGTTAGTGCTTAATTAGCGAAAGTCTGTCGGTGGTACCTGGCGGGCGTGTACACCGAGTTCTCGCAGCGTTTCTTCCTTCACAGCACGTGCCAGCCTGCCTCTTCCCCTCATGGGGGGGGCGAAGCTCTGCTCCAGGCTCCAGTGATGTCCCAACAGTCAGAGTCACAGGTTGGGAAACACCTCTGAGGTCATCGAGTCCGACCAGTGACCAAGCACCACTGTGTCACCCAGACCATGGCATTCTCGTCCTGTCGCTGGTTGCCTGGGAGAAGAGCCCCACCTGGCTACAGCCTCCTGTCACGGAGTTGCAAAGAGCGATAAGGTCACCCCTGAGCCTCCTCCAGGCTGAATAACTTCAGCTCCCTCAGCTGCTCCTCATCACACTTGTGCTCCAGACTCTTCATCAGCTGTGTTGGCCCTCTGTCGCCTATGGCGACTTTTAGCCTTCAAAACTCTGAGGGAAATGCTGATAAAGTTTCCATAGGCAACAAAGTAATTGTTTTCTGTTTTCATGAACACTAAAACTTAAGTGTTTTGCTCCCCAGGGAACAAACAGCCCCACTGGGCTCTCTACCCATAACCCTCTTCCTTTGGACCTTCCGGGAGGTGGGATATTGTGCAGTTCTTGCTTGAACACGTTTTTCAAATTACACATTTTGGCTTTTTTTTTTTCTGTATTCATGTCTATTTCTGAGTTTTACATCATGACTTCTAAGTTTAGAGAAATGTAAACCACATCTATTCTGTGCCTTCTCTGATGGCAGAGGAGCAGAACAAGGGCTCCTCTTGCTGAGTAAGTCATTAATAAACCCCACAAAGCAGAGATACGACAGGCAGCATTAAATCTGCAAGTGGTTATTTATTCTGCTGAAGTCCTGCAGCCTTTTCTGGGCTCTGTTAGTGTTTATGTGTGATAATTGGTGGCAAACTGTCTGTTCTTCATCAAACACTGCACAACTCCATCCAACTCCTGCACTTTTCTGAAGCTCCATGCTTTTATTCAGATCAATACACAACCACTAGAATTTTGTTGGAATTAACACATAGCCAAATATTTGGGTCAAAATGGCTGATTGGCTTTGCAAGACTAATGAGCAACTGAAAATAATAAGAGAAAAAATCTTGAAGGAAAGCAGTCATGTTTCCCTCATCATTCATGAAGACGTGCATGCTCTCAGTGGCATTAGAAACTCAAACTCTTTCCTAAATTGGGCAATTCGACTCTTCCATGGACATATATATGGCTTTATCTCAGAAAAAAAAATTATATTAACAGCATGTAAATTATTTTAACTATGCTGTAATAGCACTTTGAGGATCAGGGGAAGCTGCTGCGTAGGGGTGTCTATTGTAAGCCTGAGGAGGGTTACAAAGGAGCCCCTGCTGTGACAGGGGAGAAAGGTACTCTCCCCACAGGACACTTTATGCATCATTACATCAGGAAATGAAAAGTAATGATGGAGATTACACAGGGATCTCCCTCTTCATTTCCCTGATAAAGTACAAGAGCCTCTTTGAAGGAGTTCAAAAGGCAGGCACACAGAACTGCAGCAGGTACCAGCCTTTACTTCTGAAGAGCTGACTTCAGAGCCTGCTTAAATAGATGAGAAACTAACAGATTATTGTTAGTTTTATCCAGCTCCAACTCCCTCATCTGCAAAGCCTTCCAAGGCTTCATCTCTGCTCCTATTCAATCAACACAATGTTGCTGTGTGAGTGCTATGGAGCTGTGCCATCATTTCAGAGAGCAATTTGACATCCTCTCCGTGTCAGCCCTCAAACAGCATCAGCTTCCAGGAGGTTTCATGACCCCATCCTCTGAAACAAAAGCCACGTGAGATTAAGTCAGCAAGGAGGAACACACTGCCAAGGGTTTTGGTGGGTCATGTTCACCGTGGAGGTGGAGGGCTTAAACCCCCATGGGACCTACTCTGGTGAGGGAGGTGTGCAGGTGGACCTGCTGTCACAAATAGTCACCAGGGACAGTTTCCATTGGTCCTTCCAAGTCAATTTAGGCCTCCCAGAGATTTGCTCAGACACTACAGCGAGGGGGTCTTGCTTTCCTCTGAGAGTAAAACCACGCTGGGGAACAGCCCTGTGGCTCTGCACCATCAGCTCCAGCTTTCAGGTCACTCTGCCCGGGGGGGCTTGGTGCTGACAGTAACTGCAGCAGCTGGAGGGCTGGAGACAGAGAAGGAGCGTCTGTCTGTCTGTCGAAGGGTAAAGGAGCCCCTTTCCCTCAGAGATGTTGGAATAAAGATGTTACTATTTTTAAAATGGCACCAGGGGAAAAGCAAAAATGAACTTCTTGTATTTCTGATGAATTCTGGTCTGTTTGGGAACTGTTTGCAAGAACAAACATCAGGAATCTCAGAAATGTTAACATTTTTAGTGTTTCTAGTTATATACACGGGTTTTGGAGGGGTGGGAGTTACAAAACAAAACTTGGGCTCTTAAATGTGGCTGACTTTATTGAGCAGGTAACTCACAGCATAGAATCAATAAGAAAAGGGACCAAAAGTGATACATTTAATTTGGGCAGCAAAGGGTCTCTTCTTGTTTTATCCAAAACAAAGCATTGTTAAACCAATAGTTAGTTATTCCACCAACCTCTCATTTAATCTTCTAGGAGCATAAAAATTTCAATTTCTCTGTGAGGCTGTTCTAGCCATACACAGCACTTGGGATTTCTGTGTTTATAAAACAGAGCCCATCTCTCTTTGAAATTGCTTTGGCTCCTGAGCTGCTATCCAAGCAATCTGTTCCACAGCAGTCAAACAAGCACGTCTTTTACAGCCAGTGAAATACATTTCTTTTTAAAAGGTTACAGAAAACATTTTCTAGACATTTATTCATTTTTTTCCTAAATAATAAAAGAGGAACAATGACTCATATTACCTCTCTATTCTGGTTATTTCAATAAAATTGTTAACAAGGCTTAGAGGTGACCTTCGTATTTTAAGCTGAAATTTGGTCTTTATGCAGTTTTCTACTAAACGAGTCATAAAAGTATTATATGTTAGGTACTGAAAATAATGAAAGCTATGAGAAGAGGCATAGTTAAAAAGCCTATCTGTAGAGACTTCACGAAGGAGAAGAGAAACCTAGTGATACATTTGTGTAAAATAATGAACAGTACAGAACAGGCTAGGCAAGCGTTCCCATTTCTTCTTTACTGCTGATAAAGGAAAGGGGAGAGCTTTTGAAACTGAAAATTCTAATTTCGTTCAGATTTGGAAATGGAAACTTAACCATTCAAAGCTCACAGGAAGAAATACCTCCAGCTTTACTGACAGTTGATCACAGAGCAGCATAGGATGTCAGCAAGTATCCAAAACCCACTAGAACTTCCAGTGGATAATGCACCCATCTAGAAAATTGTGTCAGGATAAAAAAAAAAAAAAGGAGCTAAATATCTTATGTTTAAAGAATAAACTCACCACTGTCTAGAGGAGTAGGAAAAGTTCCCCGAGGCCCTATATCACTGTAAGAGTCTATTAGAGAGGATTGAATACAGTGCTGGTGGCCATTAAACGTGAAGCCTTGGCAAAGTCTGACATTTTATAGGGTCCTGAATATATTTTCTTTAACTAAACATTTCTGTCCTACTCATTTCTTTCCCCAGGAACATCAGGAATAATGTGGCATTGTCCCTAGTTTAGCTGGACCTCTCCCCAGTGAGCCAGAAAAATGCCTCAAGAAACAGATTCTGAGTTTTCTCCCAGTGTCTGTAAGCTGTGTTCACTATTTGCTTGCACAAACCCCAGTGGAGCCCTGAGATGCTGCATGGTCTGTCTATGGCACACTCATGACATTTTTCTGAAACCACTGCTTCTCACTCCCTGTTTGAATGATGAAAAAACTGAAGTGAAGAGATTAAAAAGAATACCTGAAGATGGATATCTCACAAACCCAGTGGAGTCACTGTTCTACACAGATGAAATCTGATCCCATCTCTGTCAGCTTGGGGCTGGGGAGGGGGTAAGATTCCTCAGGAAGACTGAGCCTCACCATCTCCCAGCAGTGCTGGTCCTCACCCCTGCCTGATTAAAGCTTCCTCAGAAAGGCTGACAGAAGTTATGGAGGCACTTTTCACTCCAGCATGGACAAGCAGCAAAGAGCAGCACAGTGTCAGGAGTGAGAGCAAGAGCCAACAGCTTCTCTCCTGGTCCAGCACAGCTGGTCACCTTAATAAAATGGGTGGGAAACAGCAGAGTCTTCTCAAAGCTGAGGTGGGAATGCAAAATGAGCTCCCTCAGGACCTGGGATCCATGATAAATTCCATTAATTTCTGGTCCCAAAGCACTGAGACTGGTTTTTCAATCTTGTCTCCGACAAGATAATTAAATACATATTTTTTAGGAGATAGCCACCAGAACAAACCACTCCTTGCACTCACATCTTCCCCTGGAGATACAATGAGCAACAGGAGAAATGTGAATCACTCAGTGCTACATTGGAAAGAGCTCAGATACCACTATAGCTGTCCTGGGATATATAGAATACACGAGTCCCTCCAGAGTTTTGTTCATTCTCCTGCTCTGCAGTGTATGTGAAAACTAAGGAGGCTCAGGTGTGCTGTCCCATGTCATGCCTGAGTATGTCTGGGATGCTGACAGCATTGCATCACTGCTGGACTGCTGAAATCCTCCAGCTTCCCTTGCAGTGGGAGCTGCTGGCTTACACCACACTGCTGCTCTGGGATAAGTGTGAAATGCCACCCCAGCAAGGAGGCACTTTACCTGAAAACAAAATCCAGCTCCACTTGTCAAGTATAAAAGGTGCAATCCTGGTCTCGGATGTTAATCTCGTTTCAAACAGAGCAACTGAGTGGAGAATTAAGTACCCCGACAGTTCCTGTTTTTCAGTGACATTCAGAACAACTGCATCTCCTTGTGTTTTGAGCAGCATAATGCCATTACTGAGCACAATGCTGCTAATCTCGTCTCTGCTCTTTCCTCTGAAGGGGAAAACATCAAAGCTTTAACATTTGCACCTCCTACCTGGTATCTATCTACTGTTTCTCTACTCTTCCGCCCTGTTCCCTAGTCCATTTTGAGCTGAAATCCTTGCCTTATCACATTCAGCAGTTGTCTCTTGACTGCAAGAATTAAAAGGACTTGGAGCTGTGTCTCAGTTTGTACAACAGCATTTCTAAATGTCTGCATGTCTCTGGCAAGCAGAACTCGGTGCCAGGGTCTCTTTTCATACAATACCTCAGAGTGACTTGGCATATTCATCACTCTGGAGGGTCCCTGAAACAGACCTGTAGCAGCACAGTTTGCATGCACAGTCAAGCTGCCTCCAGCCTTCAGAGCTCCACTGTCTTAGAGAGGTTTTGTGGAATGTAAAGTAGGATGACAACCAGAAATGAAGTCACATCCCTATGCTTCCTTCTAACAAGTGCTGACTTGTTTCTACAGTCCCCTCTGATAATATACTGCTGGAAAGTCCCAGCCCAATTTGTTTCCTTGCACATGGTAGGGCTGCACCTGTTTGTTAATGCCAAAAGTATCTAACTTCTATTTATTAGCACAATGACCCAAAATAGCATTGTGCTAACCATGAAACCCAAGAAGTCCTGGATGTTACAAGGGCACTACAGACACCCAAGAGCCAGTTTATTAACCCAGCAGGTTGAGCTATCCCAATGCCTGCAGTACAGCAGACATAAGGATTTTAAAATCAAAATAGACTGATGAAAGAGTGCACACCCTTGCAACTCTGGATTGAAAACATCAAATTATTCATTTATTTCTCCTAAAACCGTGCAGGATACCAGAAATATCAGAACACATGGGGGCATGACCAGACCTTGTGAGAACACTGTAACAAAGGGGAAATATGTGCTAAGAAACAGAGAGCAGCTGCTCATTCATGTGTGGAATGGCCCCATAAGGATCCAAGGGGAATCCGTGACTTGAAATAGAACTTGAAGAGACAAAACAGTAACGAGTGCACTGGTGGGAACAAGGAGATTCTGCCCCAGCCCTTCCATTTGACGGGACACCCGTGTGGCTGATGGCATGAGAGTTACTGCTTGTTAATGATAAGTCTCAACAAGAGCTCAGACTTGTGATTTGTCTTTAATAGTGAAGAAGTGGGTTAAAAATTCGGGGGGGGGGACACACGAGCATAGGGGCATCTAAGGAAAAGGGGACATCTTTTGGGCTGTCCTGTGGTGAAAGGTAACTTTAAGATACAGTTTCCTAGAAAACCAATTACCCTCTTGCCCCCTGGCTCCAAAATCCACAAAGTGCCAGTGGGGGTAGAAAGCCCCACTGAGCTTTTAAACCACTTGATGAATCTCAACAAAATTCATCAGAGGGGTCAAGGTCTCCATGATGTTGTGTTTGAAAAGTTTTGTGCAAGAACCCAGCAGGTAGAGAGTTGTGTGAGCTGCCAAATTGTTAGACACCAGAGAGACAGGCAGCAGGCATAAGGCCATGAGGAAAACTGGCTTTCCTCATCCTGTGGCCCACTGAACTACTTGCAAATATATTTGCTATGGGTTGCAGATCACCTTCCAAAAGGAGCAGTTCAAACACTTCCCAGGAAAAACTCGAATCTCTGAGGAACATGAGCCGCTTTGAGACCCTTGAATACAGGAGTCACAAGTGTGTGGAGGAAGAATTTTGTTTAAAAAAAGAAAAATAAATGTCTCCACTAATATTTGTGGATCACAAATTACTGAAGACATGACCTGATCATAAAAGCCATGACAAAAGGTTGCTTTCTAGCTTCTTAATCTGGCTGTGATGGCTCTTCTGCCTAGGAGGTCACCTCTGCTCTGCTCCTAAATTTACTTTTCTACCTTGCTGCTTGCCAGGTATGTGCACAACGATGTAAATTTGCCCTGCACCCAGAGTGCACCGTCCTCCTCTCCAGGCTGTTCACAGATGCTGCAGCCCAGAGCTTGTCCTCTTCCAAAGTGGTTTCAGCAGAGGAAGCTCCTTCCTTGCACATCTTAGCGATCATCAGGGAGGGAAGCACAAGACAACAATAAAAACTAGCTAAATACTGCTTATTTTTAATTAGCTTCCTTGGAACAGAAAACAACCATGTTGATATTTCTTTAGAATCATTCTTGTCCAAACAACTCAGAAATGCAGTGGAGCAAAGCCTGTGGTCGTTCTGCAGTCAATACTCATACTCCACATTGAAAGCAGTAGATGCAGCCAGAGAATTACAGGCACTGTCACCATTAAAAACCCTCCCACACCTGGATTCAGAAATCATTACTTAAATTTTGAGAGTCTGGAATAAATATTTATCCGTGAGAATTCAAAATTTGCTTTTCACTGAGTATTTAGCAGCACTTTCCAAGTAAAGTCTGCCTCCTCAATACACAACTGATGACAACACAATTACTGTAACATGTGTTCAATGACAATGCTTTTTGCTGCAGCAGCACTGTTCAGCTGGCACAGAGGACATGTTTTACAAGCCTCTGGGTGCTGCACTTGTTCTGTGTCACAGAAGAGGAAAGCAAGGCTCAGCAGTTTAAGATCAACTCAACCAGGATTTGACAAAGCTGGAACAAAGAACTAGCTAAAAAGAGCTATACTTTCTATCCACAAGGAAATATGGTATAAGTGCTGTTCTTCAAGGCAAAGTGGAAGAAGTAGCAATTAAAGTTTTCCTGAGGGACAGTGAGAAGTGAGCACTGCCCCTGTGTTGCTGGTCTGCTGGCAGAGCTGTTTGCTCAGGCACCTCAGTGGGGCTGTGGACCGAGACCTCTGGAGACCAACGGTGCCACTGGATCCAAGAGCAGAGGTCCAGCCACAGCCTGAAGGTTTCTTGGGCTTGTTTGTAAATGAAAAGGGGTAAGCAAGTGACTGTTGCACTCACAACAGGGATGAGGAGGGCAGAAAGGTGCTGGGCAGCAAAAGAAATAGTCCTGAGGTTGACTCAGAGACAATTTGCGAGGCACCAGATTCCTGGGGAAAGGCAAGTTTGGACATGATGATTGTGGCCTCCTGTCACTTGTGTCCCTCTGTCCTGGAGAACAGAATGACAGGCATGGTCATACTGTGGTCATACCCAGAGCTGCACACACGAGGCAACACCCACAAGGTGAAAACCCCCATGTGACTGATGCAACTTTTACCTCATAACTGTTTTCACCTGTGAGGGCTTGAACAATGCTGCAAAGTGCTGCTGCTTTTACCCATGCAGCAACAGCCCTGGATGAGTCAGAACATGGAAATAGCTCCACTGACAGTGAAACAAAGACCCTGGTCTCCTGCCATAGTGTAGAGTCAGTCACTGTGTTTGGAAAAGAGCAGTTCCAATTATGCATTTCAGTATACAGAGTGATTGCTCAGAGAACCTAACATTTCTGCAGAGCCTTGTTACCTCCTTCAGCCCTTTTGTTCCCTGCAAAACTTCCTTCCAAAGACACTTCCTTTCCTTTCCCTTGTTCAAAGTACTTGCAGGGCTTTTTCCCCACTCTCTGCTTAAATGTGTTAGTCTGCTCGTTTTATTTCTCCTCCTCTTCTACCCAGTACACACTGGGAATTACAAAGCTGGATATAATTTGAATGACAAACATGGCACTCTGGGCAGGACTTGATGATGGGTTTCCTGAACTGCTTGGCACATCTCCATTACCAAATGCAGGGCAAGGAGCACATGTCCCAAACCTCCTCTCCGAGGCTGATGGTTTCTCTTACACAACTTCCATGCAGATGCTGCACACCTTGTCCTGACTGGCCTGGAAGGTGAAGGCCTTCTTCATGTCATGCTCAAGTGCACATCATCTCATGAGCCTTCCTCTGTTCTTGGCTGAAAGACTGAAGCACTTGCAGCCCATATATCTCACACATGTCCCTGTGGAGGTCCAGGCAGTGCTCTCCAAAGAGCCACGCTCCTGCATACGGACACGGCTGCTCCCCATCACCATAGGAACTTCCAGCCACTGGATCTTCCAGTCCGCTCCAAATGGCTCCCAAGTAGGAATGGGGCTTCACTTCCAGGTTGTTATTTTGGTCACTGCAGCACATCACATCACTGGGGGCATCAGGCTTCTGCTTCTCTTCATTTCAAGCCACACGAGTTTCTGTACCTGAGCACCAGCATCCTCTTCTTTGGCAGTGGGGCCGCTCCTGGGGGGCTGCCAAGGGCTGTGGGGGCTGCAGAGGGAGGTGGGGATATCATGGGGAGATTAACTGATGTCCTTTTAATGACATAGTTAGAAAAACCAGGATTCCAAAGAAACTATTGGGCATTAACAACCCAAATCTCACTGATTTTACATGAAGCCAATTGGAATTTCACACAACAGACTGCAGTGCCAGGCAGACCTTACAAAGACTGATGAACCCTGAGCTTTAATAAGACATCTTTGCCTCTGTAGCAATCTCGTGTTATTGCACTCCTTGAAGCAACAGACAGTTTCAATCAGTTCTTGCCATGCTAGTTTTGCTATCTTAGTTCTACTTAATTGGTTACTGCAGGGTTGTCTCGGACAGTTCAGATCTGCGCTTTGAAACCACTAGATTCTTATATCCAACCAAGGAAAGAGAAATGGGATTTCACACAGCAAAGTTGTCAGTAACAAAACTGGAGCAAAAATGCTGAACCACTGCATAAATGCATTAGCTGGGGTCCACTGACACAACCATCTCCTGAGTTCAGCCTTGGAGACTGGCTCCCAGCAACTGAAGCCCTAAGTTATTATTTTAATAGTCATGTCTGAATTCTTGTCTGAAGTCAACTGCCACTGCACAAGGCAAGTCAGACTTTACTGTGGCCTCATCATGTGGGTTTGTTGTCCCTGTGAGTACACCCACCAAGCCCCCAGGTTTGACTGCCCCCTCCCCAGTTTTCACATGCAGATCTCTTGCTGATTCCTCTTTTGAAGGAATTTTCGTTTCTGGTGCTCAGATCTTGGCTGACAGGAGTGCAGCCATGCTGTGTGCTGATTGCAGCTGGCAGGTGGATTAGAGGCCATTCAGATGGCTGTGAAATGCCTCTGCGAGACAGAAATGGCAGAACAATGGATTATTTCACCATGAAGAGCCCAGAAACTGATGCAGACAGTCACGTTGAGGAGACAAGCTGAGGAGCATGCAGACATAAAGCAGTTTTTGCTTCCATAAGCCACAAGAAATCTTCCCAGCTCAAAGTTTTGGTTATCTGCTGCCAGTTCTCTTCCTCCTCACCTAAGCCGGTTCATTTCTCCGAGGTACAGGATGTTCTCACAGTTTTCCAAAATATGTGGGAGCTACAGTTGCCAAGTAACAAAACCTCATCACTCTTTTCCTGAAATGCATAATTCCTCATTTTTCTGCTTCATGGAATGGACAGATGAAGCTGTGATTTAGGACACTTTTCCGGGATCAGGATCATTTAGATTCCTGTCTTGCCCCTGGATAAATCTATTGGATACAGAGTTCAAGGTGAGGAAGGGATCTGACTGCCCTTTTGTCTCCTGTCTTCAAAAACAAAACTGGGGATGCATTTCATGATTCACTGAACTGACTCAGTGACCAGTGTAATGAGATTTCATTAGGAATGCAGCGATGCTGCAGCCAGGGAGAGGCAGCCTGACATTTTTTCAAGAGGTGTCCTTCCCCCTCATGGTTGATCTCAAGCAAGGCCAGAACAAAACTGATAGATCCCACTCCTTCACAGGAATTATGAGCAAAATTCAGCTCACTGTGCTATATGTGGAACTAAAGGAGGTCCACAGAAGGACAAACAAGATGATGAGGGATGACAAAGCTGCCTTTGGAGATGTGACTTGAACCAGGAGAGGAGAAAGCTGGCAAAGGAGGACAGCATCAAGATTTACAATGTGAAGAAGGCCCTTGGTAAGCTCTGGTTCAGCTGCTGTTCAGGAAGTCCCGTAGTACTGGAAGCAGTGGGCATTTGCTGAATCTAATAGGGGTTTGGTTTTAACAGTTAAAAGAAAGTGCTTTTTTACACTGTAGGGAGTGAACTTCTAGAACTGGCTGCCACAGGAAGCAGACGGAATTGTCAAAGTCAGGGAACAATTAGACAAAATCACAAGCAAAAAGTCTAGAGAGGGACACTAAATGTCCCGGGCAAGCATGTCCCCTCTGACATCTCTAATACCACAGTCGTGGCTGCTGTGAGAAGTATGAGGGGAATGGACCACTAAAGTGACCAAGCAAGTGTGCTTTCCCTAAATAGCATTTTTTATTGCCTGGATCTACGACAGAATACTGGACATGATAGATCCAGGTTTGATGTTATTTCTTACTTGTCTCTAGTTTGATAGAGGATCTGTTCTTCCTGCACCATGGCAGAGTTCATTCCCCTTTCGATGTGACTCATCCTGGTCCCAGTAGAGCCAAGAAACTACCCTAGGTTCCATAAAGAACTATATTAACCTCAAATTTCATCTAGAGGCTCATCCTCTCCTGAATATCTTGAAATCTTATTCTGTGTCCTACTTTCCTTCTTCCTTCCATGCAGCAGCAAGAAGCATCTTGTAGCTGAACTGCTTGTGAATCTTGAAGATGAACAGTGTCTGAAAGTTGGTGACACATCAGCAGGTGACACAGTGACAACTCCATGCTTGTGCACTTCAATAAGCTAGTTATAAACAAGAGGGATTCTGTTCTAATGTTCCCAGTCTTTGCTACCACACTGGAGAGGATTGGACTAATGAAGATCTCCTCCTGTGAGCTCCATGAGGCATCTGCACTATTCCTTCTGCACTCATTACACTGAGCAGAACATAGACCAGAAAAAAGCATTCTTTGCTGGCTATAAATCATGAGTGACACTAAGGTATTGCTATTAGCAGCAGAAAAATGCCTTCCTCCCCCGACCTCATCCAGCCTTGTATACATACAACACTTTGGCAAAGGGTGCTGGGGTGTCTGAATGGAAAATTAAATAGAGGTTGTGTTGTCTGAAGATAAATTGGTACCTCCCTTGGCGTGAGTGACTTTGTCTTTTTCTGATTTGTCTTTTAACTTACAAAACACTGAGGCTAGAGATAAGGATGTGCTTTAGAACCCTAGCCTTCATCCCCTCCCAGGCCCTCCTGAGCAAATCCCATCTCTGAAATGAGCTCAGACAGAAGATAAATGTTCTGGCAGTAATACGCAATATTATTTTTGGCACTCAAAGAATCTCAAGCTAGATAAGGGAAAACTGAAAGGAATACAAAGCTCTGATTTTTTCAGATGCAACAGTCCAAATTCTGCTCGCCCATATGAACCCAGAATCCTTTCTATTTTTCTGGATTATTGCAGTAATTCCTGATGTTCACCAGAGTAGCTGGTTACAGGGCCTTATTTAAAATCCAGCACATTAAGAGACCCTGCTGAAATCACACAATAACAGAGCTGAAAGACAAAGGCATGCACAGACAGCACCAACTCCCCAGCTCCTGCCCAAAGGCTGATTTGGTTTCGGACCATTTAGCTGTAACGATGATAAGATTAACACCTGATACCAAGGGAAAGGCTGAGCTGTCTGTGACCTCCTTCAGAAGAACAGAATAGAACTCCAGCCCCTCTGGCATATTAGCATATGTTAGAGGAACAGCTTCTTTCCTGGTCTAGTATGTATTTCCCTGCAGAGCCTTTGTGCAAAGCTCAGAGCAGTGTTTCTGCCAATACGTCTGTGGGTATTTTGAATAAAACATGTGCCATTTGACATTGTTTGCCTGGGCTACCATGGATAATGGGAGAGGGCACCTGTTACTGCAGGGCAGAGAGCCACGAGGGGCTGGATCTAGCCTTCCTAGGAACAGGATGCAGCACAGGCAAACACAGGAATGTGTCACGTCTTTGTTTCTGACTGAGCCCTGAATGAAGGACCCAGCTCACCCCGCATTCATCTAAGTGCCAGCTGTATTTATTGCCTTAAGACAAGCAAAACTAAAAAGCCCAAACCTTTGCTCTCTGTGCACGCATTAGCTTGTTACAGACGAGTATGCTTTGGAAATGAAATGGGGAGGGCTTTTCAGAGCAAACTAAGTGTTTTTGAGGCAACGTTTCTAGTGCTCAGAGAGGCTCCTGTGTCCAAAGCACAGCTGTGCCCTGCAAGTTTCCACGTGTTTTGTCAAGTCTGGAAGCTTGATAAGATACTCTCAGTCTTGAGAGCTCTCAGAGCAGCCTGTCATAGGGAACAACAGTTATTGAAGCTGCTGGTTTTAAACTACAAAGTTGCCACATCTCAGCAGTTCTTGTATTTGAGTGGCATGTGAGGAATGGCTGCATGGAATAGCTAGAGGCATCACCACCTGTGGTGTCTACTCCAAGTTAATAATTTACTAGGGGTCATTTGGTAATTAAGAACTGTTCAGTGGTACATTTCATAATACAAGATTTGTATGATATGACCAGAAGGAGTGTCCTAGCATAAGAAAGGGAACTCAGAATCTCTCTCCTAAATGCTGCGAAATATCATCAGGTCAGTTCAGAGAAGCAGCATTTTGAGAAGGATGTCAGGAAGAATCAGGAAGAGCCCTTAGAAGAAACTCATTTGGCCACCAGGAACAAAAAAACTGTCTGTCAGACCAGCTTTAATGAAACACTTGTTCATTTTCATTTCTGTCACTGTGTTTCTAACTGTAATGAAATAACCTATCCCTGTCAGCTGTTGTGGCAGTGACAGAAGTCGCTCATCTCTGCAGAGAAGAGCCCAGCCTGGTGGGCATTCCCTGATGCACCACTGGCAAGGAGCAGGCAGTGGGAAGATGACTCCAAGATTATCTGTAACTACTAAAGGATCTGCCTTTGACACCCATAGACCAGGGTCATACCCTGTCCTGAGCTCTAAAGAGTTCAAAAACTTAAAATGCTGCTGGTCTTTGGTTTCATGAGGCTGATCATGGCAGCAAGGCCATCTTTAGTGGGGTGTAAATATTCAAGGAACCATCATCTCCAACAGATTTCTGTTTCATGGCAACAAATTCATTCCTGTCCTCTATGCAGTCACAAAAATCCATATCATACTATTTATTTGCTCTGATCATCCTTTGGTATGAAGCTTTGCTTCCTTGCTCTCCACCTTCTCTTATTCTGTTTGGCACTGGACACTATGGCCACTCTCCCTCAATAACCATCGTGGTTTTCCACAGGGACATGTATACACAGCTGAGAGCTGGTTTCCTTGCTCAAAGTGGCTGTGGAAGGTTGTAACTTTTTCCAATGGCAAGGAAAAGACAGCAAGCTCACAGGCACATCTATCAGTGAAGCTGCACAAGTGTATTAAACAGAGCAAACAAGAACTTCGCTGCTATACTTCAAGTAAATAGTTTCTCCTTCTCAGTTTGCTCCAGGATAAAAACCCCTCTGCCCTGTAAATGCCACTGCCAGTATTTATTTGTAAAGAGCTTGGATCTGTTTATTTACTTATCCATATTTAGTTTAAAAGTCTGGGCTCAAAATTAAACAGTCATTCATTATGTCATTATCTGCCATGTTCTGCAGTCAGATACTGTGTGTGGTGTCACAGGACAAAACCTTTGGCAAGGGCACTAGAAGAGCAATTTAGCTCCTCATCCATCTTGGCTGGCAGCATGATTGGCTTCCAAGCTTGCACTGCTAAATTTGTTATTTTACTCTGACATTATTGAGTGTTAAATCATTTTCTGAAGTGTTTATTGGTAATAGTTGAATTCTTTCCACCCATTTAAGCTGCTTTTGAAACACAAACATTTCCTTGTATCTTGGAGTTTGATGGAAAGGTGGGGAAAGTTCTTCAGGAGGATGGATTGTAGAAATGACCAGCTCATTAAGTAGGGACAGAATTTACCAGTGCTGTGGAGGAGAATATCCTCCTCCTTCCACCAGGATGAAACAGTAAACTCCCACTTCCACTCCACAGCACTCACACGAGAAAGGTTAACTTGTGTCTTGGTTCTCCCATCAGGAAGCAGATCACCCTTTTACTGGAACATCAATGACTTCCTGACAGGATCTTCGTAGATCCTGAAGCTCCCTGAGAAGAAAGACAGGCTGTGATCTGCAGGATCAGATGCTGAGGAGGTTATTAGTAATCAGTGTACCCACTGTGTTATTAGTAATCTGTGTGGAGTGGGGTCTGCAGCCTCCACTTGGCATTGATGTCTTTCAGGAAGGAACCAGAAACCACTTTCTTGTACCTATTTGGGAAAATGGAGCAGAGGATCAGAGAGCAGAAATAAACAGAGAGATTAAAATCTAGTGTGGCAGTTGGAAGATGAGCTGGAGAACAAGGGCCAGAGGCAGGTCAAGCTTGGGAGGAGGCAGGAGAGAGATTTTCAAATAAACCCTTTGGCAGTTGATCTCTTGAGGATACAGATGTGACAGCCCAGCAGCCTGATCCAGGCTGATGTACTCAGTACTGGAGGTCCTCTTACCTCTTCTCCTTGCTCCAGTGAAGACCCACAAATCAAAGTTTTTCTTTTCTTTTTATTTTTAATGAGCATGTCTGTTGAGTTTCTTTCCTGCATCTGGGAGTTACTTTCCAATCTGATGAACACTGACTTTTAGAGACAACACCAATGACTGGCTGCCGAGATCACAGTAGCAATCAAGGCTCCTTTGATGGCAGAGCTAAAAATACGCTCCCCAGCTGACACAGCCTTCAGGAGGAGAACATATAGTTTGGTTTGAAAGGAAACATCTTCGTCTCCATGTCTTCTTCTGCCAGAGGACACCACATCTGTGGCCACCATGCAAGCAGGTTACATCTGTGTTCTGAACTGCAGCACCCATATACAGACCCATACAACCTCCAGCCTCAGCAAGAGGAAAGCTGTAAACCCTCTGAGTGCCTTGGAGAATGGTGTCGTTGGCAGTTTTGCCTCTCTGGTCATGTTGGCACCTGTCAAGTTATTGCATGGAAGGAGCCACATCTTAGGGCCTGGAACAGATTGCCTTTGCCAATCCCTAAGGTTCAGTTTCAGTCCTCTTGATCAGCTGCCCCATCTCTTTCCTTTCCTATCTGCTTCTCTGCCTGCTCTCCTCCTCGCTAAATCCAGGGCCCCGGCTCACAAGCCCTGGCTAATGAGATATTCCCAAAGCCCTGCTTCAGCATTTGTAAAGGAGACAGTGGTAAGTAGTGCCACTGCCACCTCCTGGGCTTTCTGAGGACTAGAGCTCATCCTGTGAGTTGCAAATGCAGATTCATGCCAATGCTGGGCAAGAGATAGATCATGGATTGCCCAGCTTCAACCTGTGCCAGCCCCCCCCTTCCCAGGCCAGCAGAGTGATCTGTGTTTGCAGATCTCCCTCCCCCTGGAGGCATTAGCTAAAGATGGGTCATTAAGGCTTTTGGGTAGGAGAGGTACAGATGAACAATCACACACAATAACAATTCCACATTTATAACGTGTAATGTGTCAGGGGGTGAAAGGTTGAGCAACCCACTTTGGCAAGAGGAAATAGTGAAAAGGGCGTATTTTTCTGGCTAAATGAAAGCCTTTTCTCCGTGTTATTTTTTTTCATGCGTCGGTGTGCATAACTTGAACGCACAGAAAGGAAAAATTCATTTGTTTGTTCAGGCAGAAGTACACCAGATTTATTGTTCTGAGAGGTACAGGGGGTATTTCTATGTGGTTGTGGTAGGTATAATTGGCAGCACAATATTCTGTCAAAAAAAAAGGCATTCACCCAAGAATGTCTCTGGGCTCAGTCCCGGAGCCTCAGTCCTGGAGGGGGATGACCCATCCCTAAACCTCTGTGGGCAGTGATCCATTGCCAGGAGTCTGTTTGATGCTCCCATTTAGGGTATTGGCTCTGAAGATGTACGACCTCCCTCTAACTGAGCCTTCAGTGTGGAAGCTTTCTGGCTTGTCCTGGCAACGGAAGAACATCAGGAAGCCATTCCGGTAGTTCTTGTTCATCCATCCATAGAGCAGGGGGTTGACAAATGTAGAGCACATGGCCCCAACATGGAAGACAGTGTACAGGAGTTTGTACTCGTGGAAGATAAGAACCAGATCAAGATCAATGGCAAGCTGGAATATGTGGAAGGGGAGCCAGCAGACTGCAAATACCACAACTACCATCACTAGCATTTTGGTGGTCTTCCTCCTCCGGCACTGGTTTTCATTCCTAGAAGTGGGACTGACATGGTTTTTCAGCTTGAACCAGATCCTGGTGTAGGCATAACAAATAATTGCAAGAGGAAGAACATACTGCAGGAGGAGCATGGACAGACTGTAGATGGTGGCATCTCTGTTGTTACCAGAGGGCCATTTCTCTGAGCAGACAGCCATCTTGAGGTTGATGGAGGGGATTTCCTCATATCGGTACTCTCTGAAGATGGCCAGAGGGCCTGCCAGGACAGCTGCTGCCAGCCACATGACAGCTATGATGGTGAAGCTGAGCCTCTTGGAAATCCTGCTGTCCAGGTGGAACACGATACACCGATACCTGTCCAGGGCAATCACAGTTAGGGTGAGAGTGGACACGTGGACACTCAGAGCTTGAGCATAAGGGACCAGGTGACAAAGAACAGCTCCAAACTTCCACTCGTCCAGCAGGGTGTACACCAGGGTGAAGGGCAGACAGAGTGTGTCCACCATCAGGTCTGCCAGGGCCAGGTTAGCTATGAAGAAGTTGGTGACAGTCCTCATGGTCTTGTACTTGACTATGATGTAGATGACCAGGGAGTTGCCGATGAACCCCAGCAGAATGATGAGGGAGTAGGCAGCAATCAGGACAACCTGGACCCCCAGGATCTTGGTGCTGTCCATCATAACACTGCGGGACCCAGAGAGATCCTGGGTAGGAGTGACAAAGTCCTTGTCATGCCAGCCCTCTGGCAGCTTCTCATCTAATGCTGTCTTCTCCAAGGTGAAAGTGCTGTTGGCTCCCTCAAATGGTCCCATGCCTGGCCTGAGACTTTTCATCAGGAGGAGAAGGAGGTCTGGAACACAAACACAGCAGAATTGAGAGCATGGGAGATAGGAGAGAATCTGCAAGAACTGAGGCTCAAAGGGCGTGTCCCACATGGCATTTTGGGCTAAACAGCAGCAGCAGTGGCATCCTCCCTCCTTCTCCCTTCACACTGAATGGGCCCCTCACTTCTCTTACACCTCCTGTTAGAGTCTATGATCAGCTGAATGCCAGTTCCCCAAGGAAAAGTCAGCAAAAAATGCAACTTTTCACACAAGTTTCTGAGATTCTGTTTGTTTGAATTGGACAGGGAAAAAACCCTCAACCAGCCAGAGCCAAACTGGAAGGTCCTGAGAGGATTGCCTGCGTGGAGCCTCTTTGCACACTGCCTTTTCTGTTCTTCAAGCCAGGCTTTGCAAAACAGGCCAAACATTTGGAACCTCTTGGGGCTGATAGAAAAACTTAATGATGGTGTCACTCATCTTTGGTGAGATTTACTTGCCAAAAAAAAATGCCCTGAGTTCTAACTCCTTAAGAACTAAGGAAGGAGAAAAACAACAAGATGCTCTCAAATTCAAGATGTTCTTCTCCATCTCCCCATAACAATTTGTTTCCAGATTGTGCACCAGTTTTTTTCAGTCTCTTATTTCTCATCTCTCAAGGTGAAAATATCTGTTTCCCTGTCTCTGCATGAGTCTCTGCCACTGCTCCTGATAGTAATGCTGCCACCCAATCAACCCAGTACTGCCTGCTCTCCTGATAATATGGGTAGCATAGCTAACACCATTTTATCAGCCTCCCTCTGCGACCAAAGGTGTCACATACTCATTCTCTGACCCTCATTATCAGGCTCTCAAGGTCCTGTGAACCAAGTAGACACACCAGTTTTCTTTTTCCTTCCCCTGCCAATCTCAAGGTTCCTGAGCACCAGGCAATTATTCCCTTCTTTGCTGACCTTGAAGGTCACAGGCACCCGGCCAGGCAGGTGGTGTTGATGTCCCCATCACAGAACAGGGAAGTGTGAGAGCACACAGAGCACAGTTACAAGGCCTAAGTAGGGAACTACTGGACAGTGAGACCCATGAACCCTGTGGCCAAGGACACCTCCACTGTCCTCTGCTTCTTTCGAGGATTCAGTGAGTGACTCATTTCTTTTATAGGATTTTTGAGTCTAGATTGATACAACAGGCCATGTACTAGGATTTGGCCCAATCTGAAGAGGGTCCAGGTGATTATAAATAATAAGTTGTATTATAAATTCTGTATTACTTAGGCGATTAGAAATCATAAGTTAAGTTGTTTATAAATTCTGTATTTTGCTACTTATAGACTGTACTATGCTGATTCTGCTTGTAGAAATCTTGTGCTGCTCCAATCATGAATTCTATTCTATACTAATCCTAATAGCCTGATAAGGAAATAAAGCTTTAGTTGTAACCACAATTTAGTGCCATCAGCACTGTGCCAAAGATCCCTAAAAGAACCTCTCTGTCCCCTCGTTGTTGGTCACACCCAGGCATCTGCTGGCTTTTAAGAGGAGGGAGCTTCTGCGAGGACGTGCACGTGCAGGGCACAAACCACTGAAGCTGTGAACAAGCCTCCAGTGGAGCTGGTGCTGAGCATCCAGGCACAGATAGGCCCGAGACCCAGAGCCCCAACATCCATCATCATCCTGGTGCTCAAATGCCTGCATGAGATGGCTTTGGGAGCAGGAGCCTGAGAGCCAGAACTGACTCTGCCTGGAACCCCTGGCTGGCGTTCGGTGCCATTGGAACAGCAGAATGTTGTCACGGCTGGGTTTCCATCGAATCCAAACACAGCAGGAGAAAAGCCAGCTTTGTTACTGGCTCCTCCTCAGCCTCTGTGGCTCAGAGCTGCTGCCGGGATATGTGGAGGGGGTGGAAATGGCCCCTCACATATCCTTTGTCCCTAGCACTGTGAGTGGGGCCCCCGTTCCCACTGCAGACTTGAACAAAAGTGAGCAAAAGTCATCACTCTGCCCAAAACAGGGAGGTTTGCAGAGCATCATGTGTTTGCAGAGAGGGAAGAAAATGCCCTTCCACTAAGGGAGGAAGGCAAAGAGCTTAAATCAAGTGGGAATTGGAGGCAGACTGCTCGATACCTTCTCAGCCTCCTTGAGGAAGAACTGGTCTGGGTTTGTACCAGGAGGGGCAGGAGCACTGCTGACTGGGTGCTGGTGGCCTTCCCGCAAGTCTTGTGCCCTGCAAGCCAAAATTTTAAGGACAGCCTGTCCTTGGGAAGGGAGAACACTTTCCGTGCAGAACACCTGCATTTCAGCTGGTTACTTAAACAAATTGCTTAAAATAATGGTGTTGAGGTACTGGGGGTGACAGCAATTACATTGCAATAAAAAATAAATGGCTGCTCGTTCTGTCTTTGCTCCTCAGAGCATGGGTTGTGCTTCCCCCTCAGGACCTGCTTCCAGAAATCTGCCCAGCCAGTTGCAAAGCTGAGACCCTGCAGAGGCCCAGAAGAAGAGCTGCCTGCAGTAAAACCACTCCTGCTTGCACCCTTTCTCCTGCCCCCCTCAGTGTCTGATTGCTTACCTAACATCTCACTCTGCAGACCAATTTATGTCAGTGGTTCCTCTAAATGAGGTTGTTGGGCTCAGATACCACAAGACTGGAGACCACTAGGGAAGTAGAAAGCTGGGGGGGGAAATGGGTGGATCTTCTGGGGTGAGGGTTTGCTTAAAGGGTGACCTCAGACCTCCACAACATCACTGCAACAACCCTGGAAAGGGAACCCTAAAGACCAAAGAGAGGTCCCGACTTCTAAGAAGGGACTGAGGAGTTCAGAGCCATGCCATGCAGTGGATGCAGTGGAAAGGGGGGCCAGGGAACAGGCTGGGAAGGTGGCACAGCCACAGCCTTTTCCTCAGAGCCTAACCCCCAGCAGCAGCAGCCCTCAGCCACCTGTGCTGCAGCTGAGCAGAGCAAACCCTACTGCCAGGAGAGCAAAATCGGGGAAGGAAACAGAGCAAGTGCTGGGCACACTTTCAGTGGCTGTGCTTTCCCTGCTTGCTCTCTGTCTGGGTTTTATACCTTCCAGATTGCCCAGCATTACTTTATCGCTTGTTATCCCCTTTTCTGTGGCTTGCCCATCCCATTTGTCTTCAGTACCCAAGTCCTGGCACAACACAGTGGGCACTCCCTTCCTTTTTTTCCCATCTCACCCACCACTGCCTATTTCCTTTCACTGGAGACTGGCAGCTACACACCATCTGAGAGGAGCCAGGAACATCATGACTATTGGAGCTGTTTTGCTTCCTAACAAAATGGCCTTAATGGAGTTACTATTTGATTTGGTTTGTTTTGTTTGTTGTTTTTTTTTCCAAAGGGGAACTATTGCAAATCAATTAAGACATTTTAATTAAGAGACAAAATGGTCATAATAAACGTTCCCACTCCAGGGGCTGCCTGGAGGTCGCTGGGATGCTGCTAGGACTGGACTGAGGTCTGTTCCAGCAAGTAATGGAAGTCCTGGCATATGTGTAGGCTGCTGTCAGGCACACACTCCCCTGCCTAACAGGCCTGCCAGGCTAGATGGAAAAATCCTTGGAGCTGAGAGCCAACTACTTTTGGGACAACAAAGCAGCAGGACAGACCATGAGGAGGCAGAAATACTACCCTAAGCCCTTTCCTCTGTGCTGAGCTGCCATGAAGGGATGCAGAAACAGGGCGCTGCCTGTATCAGGATAACCATAATCCTCACCCTGTCCTCCAGCTGAGGTTCAGCCTGAGACAGGACTGAGGCTCCAGGATGGCTCCCAATGAGGCAGGGGGCTGTGCCAGCAGGCTTCAGCATTTGGGAAGGGGAGAAGCACAGAGGAGCCATTCACTCAGCACTCTGCTGTCAATGACTGAGAGGGACAGTGACCAGTGTGACAGGTCCAAAATCCATTCCTACAGGGGGCCTACAGTAGGTGCCCTGGGACTCATGCACTTCTGCTTCCTGGGATGCCCCAGCTCCCTCCATGTCCCTGCTGCAGCCCCAGGCACACAGCCAGCCTGGTGCAGGTCCATCAGGGCACATCCAGGCCTGGAAGAGCCACTTTCAAAGCCTGGCACGGTTCAGAAAGCAGGGCTGGAGGGGTGGGCAGAGGGCTGGAGAAAACACAGCTTGTTAATTAGACTTTCTCTTTTTGTCCAAATAGCAAGACTGATTGGTTTGATTTGAAAGGAGGTAGTGGAGGGACTTGGGCCAGCCTCTGCTCGCTGGCTAATGACAGCTACAACCTTCTTCTACAGCAGAGCTGGAGTGTGTGAGGGCTGAGGCTGGTGGATACTTCTATCACTTGGCTCACTGGTTTCTTCCATGCTGTGTCCTTCCTCCAAAGCGGCTCAACTTCATGAAATCCCTTCACCTCCACCATCCCAGCCAGGAGCACTGACTCATCTCATCCCCAGACCCATATTCAGACAGGTGTCCCTGGCAAGGAGGTCTGAGACCATCCCTCACCACAAGAACCTGGTAGTCACCCTAGGACAAGCCACCTTCTACCACCTTCACATTCCCCTCCAGCATTTGAGAGGCAGCAAAGTTCAGCCCTGCACCCCACAGCACTTAAGGGAAGAGAACACAACAAACTGAGATATGGAGGTTAACCAGCCTGCCAGAGACCACACAGCACATCCACGATAGGGCTGGGAACAGAGCCCAAGTTTTCTAACTCCAACCTCCTGCATTTACCACCAGAGAAGACTCTGCATCTCTCAGCATAAAACCTGAGCAGAGATTTCAGGAACTATGTAAAAATGGAATATGTGACTGAGGAAGGGGAGTGGGTTTTGCCTTCTCTGTGTGGGCAGGTTTCAGGACAAACAGCAGCTCTGGGATGATTTCCTGTAGCCAAAGAGAAATCGTCCCAGATCCTTCCATCTCCAGTAAAGGGGTGATTGTCCTGTTATGACACTATGGCAGAAGGCAAGACCCTCTGATCTGCCCATCCTCTCTTCCAGCTTTGCAAATTATCTATCCAGCTCAGGCCCACTGGCACAGAAACCTCATGGCATCAGACACTGATTGCCACCCAGAACTGCTCCCGGAGAGTCCCTGCATAGAACTGGCACTGGGAGACAAAGTGCAAGGAGGAGGAGAAGCACCAGGGATTTCTTGTGGTTCCTCACACTAAATATTTTCGCATCCCTGCCTAGGCTGGAGCCATGGAAGACTCTGAAGGAGACGAGGCAAAGACCCAGCTCAGGACAGGATGAAAAAGAAGGGGGTGAGAAGAGATCTGTTTGGCAGGGATGCATGCTTTCTCATGGGAATTTGTCCTACAGAAAGCAGGGGGGAACAGTGCAGGGCCCTCTGCCCTGTGGGACGTGCCACAGGAGCAGAACAAGGCTGGCTGGGAAACAAGGCTCAGCAGGTGACACTGTGATGGAGACACACTGGTTGTTGTGGATGCAGAAAGGCAGAGACACCTTGGTGGATGGATCCTGGTTAACCTGGGGAGCCTGTTAACTCCTGAAATTTGGATGAGACAAGGGAGCAGAGGGAAATAACATCTCATTAACACAGAGAAAACCCAGTATCCTGCTTTGGGACAGACCAGAAACTCTGTAGGTGAAATGCAGCTGCAATGGGACTATAAGAGGATTTCTCTGTTCAACAATTAACATCAATGAGTGCGAAGAGAAAGCATGCACCGATTTTCCTCCTGCAGTCCCCCTATCTCCCTTTGCATCTCTCTCTCTGAGGGCACTGATCTGTGGCAGCACTGAGTGCCAGCAGTGTGTGCAGTCCCAGCACAGAGCAGCTACAGGAGGTTTGTACCAAGCCACGAGGAGGCAAATTGCGGGAGAGATCAGGATTTCTCAGACAGCCACACACTCAGCCCCACACCTGCAGTGCACTGCTCCGAAGCTGTACGTGCCTGGGTTCTGCAGCCCCCTGGAGCAACCTGCTCTCCTGACTGTTCTCACTCAGCATCCTGCTTCCCAGGTTCCCTGCTTCTGCTCGCAGACCTTTCGAAGCTCTCCTGCCAGTATTTCTTGTTCACTTTCTCTATTCCAGCTCTCAGGGCTGTCAGTCCCCAAATCCACTTTCCCAAAGATGCTCGGAGCTTTTTTTGCCTGAACCATGTGGCATGGCCAAGTCCTGGCCCCATCTCAGCCCTGCTGCTCAGATAAACCCTCCCCGACCTACCTGCAAAGGCCAGAGTGTCCTCCTCCTTCAGGAACTGAGCTGCTCACCACCAGTTACTGTCTCATCACTGGCCAGGACGGAGCACTTGGTCCTCTCCACTCTCTGGAAGTCAACCTGTGGCAAAGAGGTGAAAGGCACTTTTCTGCAACTGTCCTCGGAGAAGCGTGGAAGTCAGGAGAGGATCTGGGTTGCCAGAGGGTGCTTCATTGCCAGGGGTTGCTTTGGAACCCCACCATGGGCATCTGGAGAGCCCCCTCTCGCAGGGTGACTGACAGCCCCTGTCTCACAAAGCTGGATGCTGTGTTCGCTCCTGAAGGAGAGAAAGGCAGAGAGCGTGTGTTTAACAAACACGAATGGAAAGGGGGAGGGAGCCTGCTGCTGCTGTTTATACAGTGTTCAGCCACTGAGGGGCTTCTTGCATCGAGCAGAGAGAAGCTTTTCCACCACATCCAGTTTCCTCTCTAGGGAGAAGTGGTGGGAGCTGGAGATCTGCAGGCTCCTCGTCCACGCCACTGACCTGGGCAAGTGTTCATCCGCCCTCACTCCGTAGCTGTCCCATCTCCTCAGACTTTAACTTTGTTGGGACTGGCATAGTCCTGTCCGGAGATGGATCTCCCCTGCAGCAGGAGGTCTGCAGGTCCTGCAGCTCAGCAGAGCCTTCACAGACCTCTCTCCATCCTCCTCTGCCTCAGTGTTTGGAGCATACCCTGCACAGAGAGATCTGCTGCTGCGGGACAGGCCTTCAGGTACTCCTGAGATGCAAACAAAAGTAATGCTGAAAAGTTTTAGCCACTTGGCAATGGCTCAGTCTGCTCCAGAGCCAGATTCAGTATGAACATGGAGCTTGAGTGAATTCCAATTTTAGGGTGCTGTCCACACACTTGGAGCAAGAAAGAGGGAGAGGCACAAAAGCAGCAGCATCATGTCCAAATCTGCAAAATACAAACTCACTGGAGCCCAGGAAAGCACCCTAAGATCAACACATGGATGCAGACAAGCACAGCTTCCTACCTGTCCAAAGGCTTTGCCTTCAAAGAGAAGTCATGTGTGTTCTTAGCATAGGATTTCCACCTCAGGCAACGTGTGAGTTTGCAGCTCACCTGGGCTAGGAAATGTTCCCAAAGCCTGGGGAGAAGGACACCTCTCCTCGGCTTCAAGTACCTACAGTTAGAATTTTATCAGAGAAGTTTTGCTCTTTACCCCCACAGTGGACTTTGGTGTCCTTGTCTTTGTGAGAACGGAAGCAGGGAGGCTTTTCAACCAATGTTTTATGCCACAGAAGTCACAATACACCAAGAAAAAGAAAACACTCCAATGGCTCAGCAGAAAAAGGTGAATTAGAACATTCCTGAAATCACATAGAAAGTGACACTTGAACCCAAGACTTGGACAAGGGGCCTCATGAGTCCCATCCTCCCCCCTGCTCTCACCGTTTCCCCTTCAGAGAGGAAAGAACTCTGCATAAAATCCACCAGCTGTGCTATCTGGATTTTTGTGGGAGTTTTGTGTCTTCTGCCCCTTCGTTTTCCCTGAGGCTGTTGATTTAGCTGCTAAGGAAAGCTGAGAGTGGAGGGAAGCAGGACAAGACAAAGCTGCTTGGAAGGAGCCATTGTTGTCTCCCAGTGGTCTGCAGAGAGAGGCAAAGAGCAGCTAATGGGAAGTGAGTGGTACATGCTATTCCCCCCATTCCTGGTAAATGGATATTCCTCCTCCCCAGGATCCTCATCAGTGGATGGTTGATTTCTGCTCAAGTGAGATTTTTTTCCTCCTTCTCTTCTTTGTAAGACTTTTTTTGCCCATTCCCCAGATTCCTTTGCTACAGCTCCCTACTCTTCTCTTCCCGGGGCTGGAATAAGATGCCTGAGGAGAAGGCAGTGATTGACAGGAGAGAAATTTGTGAAGCTGTGAATCTTCATCAGGACCATGGGGTGAATTCCAGTCATTTTTGGCACGTGGTGCTTGCTGGATGACAGCAAATGCAAACTCTTAAATCATGGATTAGTCAGTGCAAGTCCCCAAGACATCCTCTCCCACAGTCTCAGCGGTCCAGTGGAGGGATTAGCACCAAAACTTGCTGTGCTTCAAAACATCAGCTCACCTTTTCTACCAGAGTAGTGCAGTGAGGTACAGTTGAGCCCTCAGCTGTCACCCCAACTGGCAGCCACCAAGCTGGGGTTTGTCCCCACTCCCTCCACACTCCCCATCCCTCTCCCCGGAGCCAGGCTCCTCTCACGGCACTGCAGACACGGGCTGCCTGCCAGTCTGCCTAATCTCACCCAGCTACAACATAATTACTGCCAGCAATGAGAGCAGCACAGCCCTGGTGCTGCCTGGCCCTTGGCTTATCCCCAGGGAAGGGACACCCAGGGCCTGTGGTGCCAGAACCCTCACACTGCTGGTGGGTCGAGAGGAGCAGCCACGGCACAAACTGTGGCAACCTGAACACCAAAGTGCAAAACAAGCTCCCCCCACAGCTGACAGATCCCAAAGGAGCTGAAGGGTTTTCTAAGCTTCAAATGGCAACTACACCCCGAAGGAGGCGGATGGAGAAATACAAAGCTGGTGCCTTGCATTGTCCTGGGGCTTGGAAGGCTGCGCAGCCCCGAGCAGAGGTGCCAGGGCCCACTGAATGCACTGTTGTAACCTCAGACCCTGGGGCATTTGCACACACAGGCTGGATATGCACAAATGCCTGCACGGGTGTCCCAGGAGTCTCGTGTCCTTTCAAACATGGGATTGTTCAAAGGACCTTGCCTTTCCCGGTGGCTGGGCTTTGATTAGGCAAAAGCGAGTCTGCTCACCCGTGCTTCTGAGAGTACAACAATGAATGTTGTGCTCCAGGGAGCAAAAATTATGTCAAAAGGCTGAGAAATGGGGCAGAGGAAATGTCTGCCTTTAGGCCCATGATCTGCTCTGCCTCAGTGAGCAGGCAGGTCCTCAATCTGATCACCTTGCAGCTGTAAACCATCCACTGTAGCTCAACTTCTTTCAGAAAAGGAAGGCAGATTATCTGTTCACTCCCTGGGAGCAATCTCTAAGAAAACTGTTACCAAGGCTTCCAGATGCTCTGGTTCATCCTGCTTCATCTGGAGCAGCAACACTGACATACTTTAGAAAGCAGCTTTTCATTTTTTAAGCATCTGTTTAATTCCACCTGCATGTAACCAAAATATTTCCACTTCTCCTTCCTGCGGTGTCAAGCCTGTGTTTTCCTGAGCAGCCTCCAAAGCATCAGCAAGTTGTGGTAACACAAAAGCCCCTTTTCCATTTGAGCCCTGGAGTTCACGGATGCAGTGGATTTGAGAGTCTGATGCATTTTGGAACTAAATTAGCCACAAAGAAACTCAGGGGTGGGAGGGCGGATAGAAAGCTGTCTTCACCCTCTCTGAATTTAAAAGCAGGTTCTCATTTCGCAACAGCTTTTTGTCCCCACGTGAACATTTCTGGAATTAGTGAAAGAGCAGAGACAGCATCAGGGACGAGGTTTTGCTAAAATACCTGAATGATCTGTCACCACAATGAGAGGCACTGCAGAAGCAGGAGGAGAGATGAACTCTTCAGGGTTGTCCTGGGCCTGCCACAGCTCTGCTCTCCTTCAGGGTAGGAAGAAGTCAGGGATGCTGAGTGTGTCTGCAGGATGAGGGTCAGTGAGCCAGGAAGGAGGAGATCATATGGAAAAAGACTAATAGGGTTTGTGTCCTGCTAAAGAGGACACACATCACCGCACTTCAGCTCCTGCCCCACTGGGGTCAAACCCACAGGGCTCATTTGATTAAGTTGATTAATGCCGAGGAGGGTTTACTCCTTCCATCCCCCTCCCACCCCTGGATCTTCCTCTGACACACAAAATCCCCTTGATCATCCTCACATCAGGGCAGAAGGACTCCAGGCAGCTCAGCAGGGTTCCTCTGGGCAGACATCAGTGCCACTGAGCCCAGAACTGGCCCCTGGATTTAGCTGCTGTTTCTGCAAGTCACGGCACTCAGAGCTTTGCTAATTTATTAGAGGGTTGTTGCTTGTTGTTTGTGTACCGAGCCAGGTAGAAAACAGCTTCTGCAGAAGAGGATAATTGCAGTCAGATAAGCGCTTCAGAGCCAGGATTGCAAAAATACGATATGTTGTGGACCAGCAGTTGTCTGGATAAACTAGAAACATGGATGAATTTTTGGGTCCAGGCCTGTTTCCCCATCTATCACAGATTCCCTATCTACCTTTGGGCAAATCACTTGATGTGTCTCAATTCTCTGCACATAAAAAAAGTGATAAAAATGCTTAACTCTGGCAAACTCACCCCTGGATCAGTGGCCTACATGCACTACGAGGGACCTGGTGCAGCAGTGGCAGCTGTTTTCCCATTTTGCCCCGTGAGATTTCTTTCTAAGTTGCCCATCTCATTTAGGCAGCGTGTTCTGCAATCAGGGTCTTGCTCTCCCAGGCTGGATACTCCTGTTTCATAGTCCCACAATGAAGTTACAAATCTGTGCCCAGTCTGTCACTCACAAGATGACAAACAGTGCTATAAAATGCTGGATTGTGTGATGGGAACAGGCAGAGCTGGATGGGTTGATGGCAGCCCCAGCCTAAAAGTGTCATGACTGAAGATGATGCAATTTACTGGAAAATTCAGGGCATGATGTGTCTCCTGTGGGCTTGGTGCTGCCAAAAGGCACCGGGTTTCCAGGAGCTGAGATCCAGTGCTCAGCACCACCTCAGCAGCAGCAGGATTGTGTTTGCTACTTCACTACCTCACTCCGTATTTCCTAGTCCTGTGGGGACCCCCATCAGCTGTCAGCAGGGAGCAGTTTGCCCTAGCCACGCTCAGCTCTGTGGTGACAGGCCAGCAGCAGTGTCCGAGCACACCAGCACTGCTGGTGGCTCTTCACACCAGAGCAGGAGGGTCAGATACACTCCTGATACAAATCCAGGGATTTGGCTGGGAATCTGTTTGGCTCTGTGTTCCCTAGAGACATGACTCACAAGCCTCTGTCTGACACCAAGAGATAGGTATGATGCCGAGTGCCCCATGGGAGAGAGCAGCACCCCCAGGGTACAAGCAGAGCACGCACAAGCTGAGCAGAGACGGTGCTGGAAAGCACAAAGCCTTATAAAGGCAGTGCTCCAGGTTTGTCCTTCTCTCAGCTCTTCCAGGCGATGAAAAGGACGACTCACAGCCCTAATTAACTGGAACATGCTAATACCACTGAGCCTCCCTGGCCAGCAAATTTGGCACAAGGTGTATGGGACACTTTCCAAACAACTGCTCAGGGGAGCGCGTGCCTGCAATCTATTATTTGATGAGCAGTTTCCTCTCTGCCTTCGCTGAAGAGCTCAGACCAGACACATGAGGGAGGTGAGTCTGGAGCCTGCAAATCCACTTTGAAAGCTATTTCGTGCCGGAGGGAAAAGAGACTTATTTCTCCCCAGGTATTTAAAGTATTTAAGGTACCAGGGGAAATATGGCTTTGTTACCTCTGGGAGGGCTCAGGGCTTCTGAATGCTGCAGCTTATGGTGCTCAGCTTCCCATGGGGAAATCCACATTCCTTCAGGGTGACATTCACTCTGGGCAGAAGATGTTCAGCTTTCCACAACACTCTTATTCCAGGACCAGAGGGTGTGCATTGTCATTTTGCAGGGTGGAGCAGAGGAGCCAGCCCAGGTAGCCAGAGAATGGGGAAAGGTGGCAGGGGCCCTGACACTGCGTGTCCAGGATGGGTTATTCCCTCTTTTGACAGCTATCCTGGGCAAGGCAATGCTCTGGCTTATCCCCCTGAAAAAGTAGAGAGAAGGAGCCTTCCCGGCTCCTATTACAAATAAATCAGTTTGTGAGCTTTGGATGGGGAGCAAAGGGCAGGGCTCTGAAAAAGATCAATTACTCCCCGTGGTAAGATCATCACTCTCAGCATTTACTGTACTTTCAAAACTGGAGGTAGGAGCTGCAGCCTCCTGAAGGCCACCACGTGCCCCTGGCCTTGGTTTCAGCCTGGCTGCCTTCCATGGCAGTCCTGGCCCCAGGGCTATTCAGGGCAGCTCAGGCACAGGGTTTGGATGGCAGCAAGCTGTCCAACCAAGCACTGCCACAACCTCACCAGTACAGACAACCAGTACAGACACCAGGAATATCTCAGAAAGTTTGTGCAGTATTCCCAGGACCATACTGGTTTGATCATCCATCCTTCGCCCTCCTCAGGGCTAAAGGACTCCTCCCTGTCACCAGCAGCCTTCTTCGTGGCCCTGCATTCCTCCTCCTGGGCTAGCCTGCCCCTCATGCTTGGCATCTCCTGTGGCCATCAGCTGCGTGGTTGGTCATGACACCCTGTGCTCACTGAGGGCACAGCTCTTCCCCCTGCCTCCCCATCACATCCTTTGCAAACATTCGTTGTTATGGTGACAGCTCCAGAAGGAAAATCTTTTTGAGGATCTTTCTGAGTTTTTAACAAAGGTACAGCCACTTTAATTATTTTCTCTGAGGGAGATGGTTATCTTGCTCGATGGCAACTGAATTTCTTTCATTTTGTTTCTGGTGACCACTTTGATATTGCTTCAGGCTCCGGCTTTCACTGTGTGGCTGTAAGAAATTGGAAGGGGGAGAGGTAGAACCAGGTGCAAAAAGCTGCTTCTAAATCCTGCCGGGGGTCACAGGAGGTGCATCCAGGCTGAGGCTGCCAAGGTGCAGACAGTGTGGAGTCTGAGTTTCTCCAAAATGAATGAGATTTTGTAGCACATCTGCATCTTTCTCAGATAGCAAAGTGCAAAGTAAATAGCAAGAGAGGACATTTATTACCGATAACTTGTGCTGTGCATGAAATGCTGCACTGAGAGATACTTGTGGAATCTTCTGCAAAAACATCCCTTGGCTTTTGAAAGCTGCATGCTGGTAAATTAATTCTTTCCATCTCCACTGAATGGACTGAAGACTTTTATATGTGTCATCATGCAGAGGACTGTGCTCTGTAGCTGTCTTTAATGCAAGTAATGAATATAGCAAACAGCCTCAGATCAGCCAGGAGAAAGCAATCTGGGAATGTGATGTGACCACATGCCTGGATTTCATGGCTACTGTGTTCTGACTGTGGAATATGGATGCTCATGGACAGGACTCCAGCATCTTGAGAAGCCAAGCCTGTCCAGCCCATTTTTGTAAGATGAGATCATGAGGACCTTTCCCGCTGAGCTGAGGTCAGAAATATAAAAAACATAAAACCCAAATCCCCCACATGCTTCAGGCTCTGCAGAGGCAGCTCAACACGTGAAGGCTCAGCAGCCTCACCATGAACAAGGCATCCAAATGCCAGAGAAGAGTGTTCCAGAGCATCCTGCACCCAGTGACCAGTGGATTGGCTGGGGGCTGACTCATGACCCATGGAAGGCTGAGAGGACAAAGCTGCTCTGGTGTCATCTAGCCAAGCCTGTGCTGTATGTGGAGTGTCACAGTGGTTTCATGCTCAGCTCAGAGTAAACAGACAAACAAGCGGCAGCCAGAAATGTTAATATTTGCAGAAATCTCCTGGTTTTGGCGCCTGGGTGCAGGGCACTGAAGGATGCTGGTGGAATGCAAACGTGGTGGATTCCTGGCTGCACACAGGGGCGGCATGGGGAATCTCACATGTCAGAGAGACAGGCTGCCTGACAGGCCTGGGAAGGGAAACTGGGCTAAGGAGTTCAGCAACAAATGAAACTGGTCCCTTGGGATTGAGTTATTTGAGCATCCCCTCGAAAAAAAGAAGTCATGATTAAGCCATGTTCATCCTCCTGTGCTTGTTTCAGAACCTGTTTCCTACATGCTGGCACCAGTGGGCTGTGGGTGCCCCCTCCCACAGCCCCAGTGCCCTCAGAGCCATGCAGCATCCAAGGGCTCAGAAGAGCCCCAGTCCAAAGGTGCAAGGTCCATGCAGTAGGAGGTGGATTTGTCCATGCTGATCCTCATCCCTTCTCTCGGACACATGAGGGACAAAATGACACAAACCGTTAAACTCCTGCCCTTACTTGACCTGGCTCCTTTCATGGCATGTTTGGGATGGTTTGAACTTGCTCAACACCTCTTGCCATCCCTACCAGTCTCTTATCTGGACCGTGGCTGCCAGTACGTGGAGGTATTTGGGGCTGGTCAGACACCTTCAAAGGCTCCAGAGCCTTCAAAGCTCTGACTTTAGCAAAACAGCCATGTCATTTGGGCCTTGCAAGAAAATATTGGCAAATAATGGCCTCCCTTTTGGTCACCTTCATTCTGCAGCTATTTATCCAAAGATACCATATCTCGGAGCTTTGCTTCATTTCCTGCTTGCTTTTCTAACCGAGGCCTTTAAATCATGTTCCTGCAGCTGAGGTCACGGAGGGATGTGTAATATCCATTAACAGTGATGCTGCTGTTACCTTGATTCACCTCATCCCTTCTTCTTTTGCTCTTTTCTTTCTGTTTACAGTAATCCCTTTCCATTCCTTCTTCCTCCTGGTCTCAGTGCAGGAGAGCTGGCAGGAGCCCTTGGAAGCAAAGCTTCCTGGGATGCAGCCTGCTTTTAGGGACAGGGGGAGTCTGGGGATTTCTCCTGGTCTGGCAGCACCCCACTCCCTCCTGGTCAGAGATGCCATGGGCAGCTGGAAGGGCTGGCTCCAGGGTGCCCCATCCTCACTGCCACAGAGTCCTTCCCCTGGGGCTTGTCCAGGTCAGCACACAGAAAAGATCAGTCCCAATTCACCCCTCTGCCCCAAGCCTGCCCCACAGCTGGGCACTGCTCAGGCAGAGCCATAGGGGAGAGCATGATCCAGAGGAATCAAAGTCCTTGCTGTGTATTTGTACTCAAACCAAGGTGAAACAGAGAAATCAAAATGGGAAGCTCATCCCATGTGGAGCTTCTCTGCCTGCATTTGGAGACCCAACACAAGGGACGGACACTGTGCATCAGCAGTTGCTTCCCCTTCTACTCATGTTATCACTGAAAGCCCAGTGCAGCTCTCCAGCAGCTGAACCCACCATACTTCCCACTTCATCCCCGTCCTTCTGCAAGGCCAAACGGTTCCTCTGACACCCATCTCCCAGAATACATGTTTATTGCATAGAGCAGAGAATGGTGAAGGGTTTTGGACCCAATCCATGTGCTTTCAGCCAAACCCTTCCCAATCCACAGTATCCTTCATCTCCCCAGTGCATAATCAAACTCTCCAAACACAGCGTTCTCAGGTCCCAGCCCAGAGCTCGGAGCCTCCCGAGAGGGATATGCTAAAAAAAGAAAGAAAAACATTACATTGCCAACTGAAGTGAGTGCTGAAAGGAAAGAGATGCCAGGAGCACTTAAACAGGAATCTGAGACTGGAGGACGCTCGGGTGTGTGTTTTCAATCCACAGATGGGAGATGTGTTCACTGGGAAATGACTGCCACTCACTGCTAGTTTTACACCTCGTAGTTGATGTCCCAGAAAGTGAAATGGCCATGACAAGGACACCCCATCTGTATTAGAACTTCCTTCTTGGATTGATGGAATAGTGCAGCGTGTGGTAAAATGGTGCCACTCCTCCTTTGGCTCTGAAATCTGTGTTTGCAGCTCAAACCTGCAAAGATGGAAATAAGCAATTTTATATGGGCGATAGGTCCTCTCAGCAGCAAGGGGAGTTGTTTGGGAAAGCCAAGGCATCAGGGGGTCCAGGACACTGTTGGGTGCTGCGGGATGTCCTGCAGGATGTGGACCCAATCTGGCAGCTCCATGCCCTGGTACAGAGCATTGGTTCCATGAGAGCAGCATCCCATAGTCCTGTGCCTCTGGCAGGTATCCGCTGGCACAGGTGCCATGCCAGGGGGATGCTCTTGCTGTTCACACTGCACAGAGGGACCAGGACTAGGCCCCAGCTGAGGCTGACAGGGGATCTGATGGGGAAACCCGACATCAGCTGAGCTATCCCAAATTCTCGTCTTTCAGAGTGAAGCTTCAGTTATCTGGCTACAGAAGGACTCACCTCTCCGAACAATGGGCCTACAGCTGTCACCTCCCTGGACTCCATAACCAGCCCCACGAGGAGGGATGAGCTCTCTGAACAGAGCACAGATGCTGATTCACAGGGACATCTCCCAGCACTGATGGCTCAGGGTACAGGGAAATGTAACCTTTGGCAGCACATTCCAGATCTCTGCTGAAAAGCAATTACTGATGCTTTGACCTCTATGCAGAGCCACACAAATAATGGACCATGGTGCTGCCACAGGTCAGGGAGCAGCATCCTGACTCACTCTGGGCTGTGTGTCTTGTCTGATCATCTGTGTATCTGTGTGTCTGTGCACAGTCTGTAAAATCTCCTGGAGGAACGGTGGCAAAGCCAGGAGATCAGAGGCTGGACGCAGATGATCAAGCCATTTCGCTCTCAAAAATATGCATCTAAGCAGATGATTCAGGTCCCATCCAAAATCCACGAGTTCAATGCCAGCTGTTCCTCAGGATTGCTGGCACGTGGCGGGAGGATGGGATGGAATGCCAGCCACTCTCCTGCCATGTTGGGCTGGCACTGGCACTGCTCCCAGCAAGCCCTGGCCTGTTCACATGGAGAGAGCCAGCCTAGTGGAAGCACAAAACTGCAAACACGGGGAGTGAAGTTTTGCTGTATTAAGTCATAGCTAAGTGGAGATTGTTCAGGCATCCCTGGATCTTGGTGTCACCATCGTAGTGATATTCCCAGGAGGACTGTGCTGAGTTGTGCAGTGGAAAGGGTAAAAGGCAGCGATGGGAGTAGGTTCAGCCTGCTGGAAACAATTCCTGCCCAGCAAGCGCTTCTTGTTCCCCAGTGCCCACTGAGCAGCAGGGACTGAGCACCCCTGTCCCACTGCCACCATGGGTACTGGAGCAGGATGGTGCAGCAAACTCTCACCTCCCTCAGTGAGCTGGAGCAGGTTCTGAGCTCCCAGGATAACTGTATGGGAGCTGGAAGCCTATCTGGCCATGGCCTGACCTTGTTGCTGCCCGTGGATGCCACTTGCTTGGCCACCCAGAGGCCAAGGGGTGCACCTTGCTTGCCCATGGCCAGCATCCCCCAGGACTGATTGCAGATCATGCACTCAGCAGTGCTCCAAGTATGAACATCAGTGCAGGGCTGTGGTTGAGTGTGTGACCCTGAGGGGCTGCGGGGAACATAGGAAAGGCTGATGCCTGCAGGCAGGGCTGCTGTGGCCACATGCCAGTGAGCAAGTACACACAGTGCAAGAGAAAGCCTGGCAAAATCCCTCAGACAAGCAAATGAAGATGGGCAGAAATATTTTCTGCACTAATTGCACTGCTCTAATGAGGAGAAAGAGCACCAGGAGGAGGAGGGCAGTGGATGGACAGTGCCTGGTACATCACCCTATTGTGGACATGCTCTGATGCTAACAGTGGTTAGGAGACAGGTGGTCTCTACAACTTTTTCAAGTCCCTGTGCCCTGCTCCTTTCAGCTTTATTTGCTTTTAGTTCCAGTATTGAAAGTTCTTGTAATTTTTCTCACATGTCCGCCAGCGTTTGCCACTTCCCACAACATCCCAGGGCCCATCATCAGGTGACCACACAAGGATGAAAGGCCTTCCTTCTTTCTTTGTTTCACTAACAAGCCCACAGCCCTTGTGACTTCTGAGCTGACCCAAAGCTGTGACTCCAAAGCGTTGGCCGGAGCTGTGCTGTGAAGGTCCTGTGAGTAGGGCAGAGACAGGGAGGCTTTGGCCTGGAGCTCATTTCTGTGCTGCAGGCTCAATGTGGCAGTGGGGCAGGAGCCCTGTGGTGCAGGGCAGTGCAGGGACAGTGCGGGAGCAGTGAAGGGGCAAGGCAGGGGCAGTGCGGGGACAGTGCAGGGCAGTACAGAGGCAGTGCAGAGGCAGTGCAGGGGCAGTACACAGTCAGTGCGGGGCAGTACACAGTCAGTGCAGGCAGGGCAGTGCAGGGGCAGTACACGGT
>NW_021940620.1:5015461-5024954 GCF_001715985.3 Manacus vitellinus | reverse complement strand
TGGGGACTGCTGGCCCTGGGGCCAGGTGACCCCCTCCCTGGGGCCCTGTCAAACGCTGTGAACACTTTTGCTGAAGTGACGGGAAACAGAAAGTTGTTCCTCTGCAAAGGCACTGACCCTGGGCCAGGACTGCTCTGTAATTCCCACAGTTCGGGGCTTTCCAGCGTTGGATACACTCAGTGCGACACCTGGGCAGATCCCGTGCCTCCCACCCGAGGTCTGGTAGCCAAACCCTGCCCCAGTGCGCGGGAGAGACAGAAGTCCGCCCCAGCCCAGCGGGAAGGGGAATTGGGGATGGTGGTGACAGGAACCTCAGGGTGGGATCTGTGTGCCAGCAGGGATGGCGGGCAGGAGCCAGGACCGGAGCCTGCGGGAGGAGCTGACATGTGCCATCTGCTGCGAGCTCTTCAGCGAACCCGTCATGCTGGACTGCATGCACCACTTCTGCAAGGGCTGCATCCAGGGCTACTGGGACAGCTGTGCCCGCATCCCCTCCTGCCCCCAGTGCCGCCGGGAGTTCCCCAGCCGGGCGTTCCGCACCCACTACCTGCTGGCGGGGCTGGTGGAGAAGGTGCGGCTCTGCGGCTCTGCCCAGCACCAGCAGAAGATGCAGGTGAGTGGCCTCTGCCCTGCTGGGGAGCAGGGGACAGGTGCCACATGAGCCCTGTGCAGCCACCACGAGCCCACCACCCCCTCCTCACACAGACAGTTCCTCTACTGCGATACCTTACCTGACCCAAGTGCAGTGACATTTGTGTCTCTTCCTCATTCATTCCCTCTCCCTATTTCCTTCCAGCTGTCTGTCTGCTGAACCCTTCCTGCTCTTGCATTTGTTTCCATCACTGCTGTTCCTGATTCCCACCACAGCCTCATTGTTTCTCATGTAGGGACCCTGCAGCCAAGGGTGAGGGTTGCTTGTGCCAGGTACGGTGCTTGAGGGGACAGTCCCTGCACAACTCAATTCACAGTAAACAGGGTTTAAAGCTTCTGCAAAGAGATTTCTCAGGCTGGAGCTCCCAGTCTTAAAAATAAATGGGATTCATTACATGCACATACACGTAATTCTCCCTGTGCATCGGGTGCTTGCTCCTCCTTACAGCCTTTATATGAGATCCTGTTGCAGTCTCCTCCTAATGCTGACCGTAGGAACTGGGATTGCTCCTGACTCACAGCAGAGTAGTGAAATGGCCTCCTTACTTTCTTTTCCTCCTGCAGAAGCACCTGGAAGATGCTTTGCAAGCTCGTCAGAAGGAGATGGAGAACTTCTTGCAGAGGAAGCGTGTGGTGCAGGAGGAGATCTGTGGCCTCACGGTAATGCCCTGAGGGAGCTGCTCTTTTTACAGCCTCTGGGTCACTGTTCATAGAGGGTCTGTGTAGCACTTCAGCTGAGGTTTAGCTCAGCTTCCTGTAAAAATCTAAATGAGTAACTATGAGGGGATCTGCACAAACTCCCGTGCACACAGGCCAAAGCCCATCACTGCTGGATATTCAGCAGGGGCTTTGGAAAGAGCATTAAGCACTCATTAGTGCAGTGTTTACAAAGTGCATTGGTGCAGCAGAGCTGAGGCATGGTGAGAGCTGTGGGCTGAGCAGCCTGTTCTGGCTCTGCAGTGGTGCCTCTTTGAGAGGGTGTTAATCCTTGGCAGCTCTAAAATCCTCTCGTGTGTCTGAAGGGGTGGCAGCAAAGCTGAAGGAGTTGGGTCAGCGGCAGTGTTGGCACTACACGAGTGGTGGCCTCATCGCAAGGACGGTGTTTGGATTCACTGCAAAGCTCTGGGGTGATGTGAGGAGCCTGAACGCTCTCTGTGAGCTTGAGAGGCACCAGGCTCCCTACTTGAACAAATCAGGGAAGCAAGAACAGCCACAGACTGACTGTGCTTCCTTCTTGGGTGGCATAAAAGTATTGAAAGCTAAGGAAGGTGAGTTTAAGGAAAAGGAAAGTAGTTCAGAGGTGAGATAAAACTGATGGGAGACTGTCTTCTGACTGGAACCTCTGATCCCCCAGCCTGCACCATTTCTTACCTCTGTCCTACTGCCAGATGTGGAATAGACCTTTGAGGCTAGTGAAGAAGTATTAGCAAATAAGCACATGTTGTCCCATTGCTGTGCAAGGGCTGTGTCTCCAGAGTAAAGGTGCAAATTGGAACAGGGAGGCCCTGCATGTCCTGTACGGTTCTGGTGTGTCAGCTGCTAGAGCAAAGGGAGGCTGGTGAAGCTTCAGATGTATCTTGAGGGAGGTAGTCTTCCTGTGGGGAGAAAGGGGTGTGCATTTCAGGAAGCACTCCTTGAGAAAATAAGAGGGCTAAGGTTTTACTTGGAGATTAAAAGCTTAAAAATTGGGAAAATAAAAATTCATTGGCTGTCTCTTGTAAACAGGCAGGAAGGCTGCAAGAGCACCGTAAGGTTGGCTGGCCAAGTAAACAACTGGAAAAAAGTGACCTCTGAAAAGAGCTGAATGAGATTTTATCAGCCTTAATGACTGAGATTAGTCTGTGCAGCTCCCCAGGGCCATCTGAGAAAGAGAGCAAGTTACCAGTGTCAGGCAGCTCTGCCCACAGTCTGGAGTGATGTGAAATAAATCCAAACTAACCAGAACAGCTGAGTCTGCAGCTCTGGAAAAATTAGAGAGCTCCAGTCTTGCCCACAGGCAAATTCCTGATGATATGTGGGAAGGCTGTGGCTGTGTGCAGGGTTTTCTAGTTAAGGTGACCGAGCCCTTGGTAGAACTTTTTTTCTGTGTTAGTTTTGGGGTTTCCCCCTTTGGCTCTGCAGCCTCAAAACTTCTCCTTGTGTCCTGTTCTCCATCCAAAAAAGTCATGGCTATGTCTAAGACTCAAATTTCTAGGGCTCTATAAGCAGAGTAACAGGCCCAGCCATCCTGTGTGCCTACTTGTGTTTTAGCTGTTGGGCTCATCTTCTGCCTCTCCCCTCTGCTCAGAAGGTGTCTGGGGAGCTGAACTTCAAGATCCGGGCCGAGTTCACTCGCCTTCATCAGATCCTGGAGGAAGAGGAGAGAGCTGTGCTGGCAGAGCTGGGCAAGAAGGAGGAGCAGTCACTGGCACAGCTGCAGGGGCAGGTTGGGCAGCTGGAGGAGGGGATGGCAGTGCTGCAGAGGGACATTGAGCATGTCGAGCAGACCCTGGGCAAGATGGAAGAAGTGTCGTTGCTGGAGGTGAGATTACTTGGCTGACCCTGGTAGGAGGCTGAGGGATGTTTCAGGATCTGAATTCGGGATGGGGAGAGTCCTAAATGACAGCATTAAGTTGTACCTGGAAGTCATTCTCATTGCCATCCCTCCGGATTATCTACCCAATCCCTTGGAGATTGGAGGCTTTAGCCACAAGGGATACAGTGATCTCAGATATGATGGGTCTTGGGAGCATTATTGCTTCTCTGTCCAAGTGCCCAGTCAGTTTTCCCCAGGAAGGGGGTCCTGGTAGCTTGGTTTCCTCTCTCTGTGCTGCACGTCAGCAGGAGGCAGGACAAGAAATTTATTTGTGCATCTGCATAAATTACAGACAGTGACTGCTAATTCTCTCTGCTTCTCACTGCAGGTGGAGAGCCTGGATATCAGGTACGTGTCTGGCATGAAAGAAGCTGATTCCCTTTTCAGGAGCTTATCTCTGTCCCTGGCTGGGACCACTTGGGAGAGGCATTTTATCTCATCCCAAGTTTTTAAAGCATCACACATTGCTCAGGAACCTGCTGGTGCTGTGCAAGGGGGGAGGCTGGTCCCCAGCAAACATTGGATGCTCCTCCCAGGGAACATCATGTGTGTTGAGGTAGTTGGGCTGGAAGAGTGGGTAGAGGAGACATGCTGGTTTGGAATGGGTGCAAGAGAGGCAGGTGTGCCACAAGAGGGAACAAGGCTGGTGCAACAGACTTTGGGTGCTTCAGCTTCTCCCTACCCTTTCTTAGCTTCTTACTACTCATGAGGCTGCAAAACTGACCCTGAGGTGCAGGTTTGTCTGAGTCTGGGAGTAGCTGAGGGCCAGAATTGTCATGGAGCGTGTCTGTGTCCCCTTCCTCCCTCCCTGGGATGCAGCCCAGCTCCACAGGCCTGGCCTGTTCACCAGTGCAGGGGTGTGCTGGGTGCAGGTCTGCTCTGGGAGTCACTGCTCCACGAGCGGTGCTGCCAGATCTGTCTCGGACACCTCTGCCCTGAGCCACTTGCTGCTGTAGGGACAGGCCTGCATCGGCAGTGCAAGCAGCTGCCAGGGAGGTTTGTGTCCCATCTTTACCAAATCTGTCCCATGCAGCAGCCCTGCCCATGCTCTCCCCACATGCCTCAACAGCAGCTCAGCAGAGGGGCTGACTGCTGCTCTCTGCCCCAGGCCCCCTGTGTGTGTGGAGACCCAGCCTGCCTTGGACCTGCAGCACTACAGGGACAGCCACAGCGGCCCCTTGCAGTACATCTTCTGGAGACAGATGCTGCGCTCCATCTGCCCCGGTGAGCACATCGGTGTGAGGGGTGGGTGTTCTGGGTGGTGGCGGGCCAGGGATGCTCTGCAGAGTAAATGCCATGGTTGATGTCTCCACAGCTCCTGCCCCACTCACCTTTGACCCTGAGTCAGCCCACCCCAACCTGATCTTCTCCAGAGACCTGACAGCAGTGACAGAGAGGAATCGAGCCCAGCCTGTCCCCAGCAGCCCCCGGCGCTTCCGTCAGTGTGTCAACGTCCTGGGCTCGCAGGCCTTCGACAGCGGCCGGCACTACTGGGAGGTCTGGGTGGGCAGCAAAACCAAATGGGACCTGGGCGTGGCTGCTGAGACTGTAGACCGGGCAGCGAAGGTCAAGCTGTGCCCAGAGAATGGCTACTGGACACTCCGCCTGCGGAACAGGACGGAATACTGGGCCACCGCCACCCCCTGGGTGCGCCTGACTCCCCACCACCCCCTGCGGAAAGTGGGGGTCTTCCTGGACTGTGAGGAGGGCACTGTCACCTTCTTCAACGCTGGGAACATGTCCCACCTCTTCACCTTCCACCAAGTCTCTGCAGAGAGATACTGCCCCTTCTTCAGCACCTGCTTCAGCGACGGGAGGGACAACATGGAGCCCATGCGCCTCTGCCACCTGGCCCTGTGAGGGATGGGCCTGGCTCCTGCCTGGGGCAGTGCTGGGGGCCGGTTGTGCACACACAGACCTGATAGGTGTTGGAGGGGCTGTTTTGGTTTCAGTTTTGAGAGGAAGGAGAGGGATGAGTCTCTTCGAAGTTCCCATTTGCCCTCCCTTCCCTCTGGCGTGAGCTGTGGCTGCCACTAGGCATTCCCAGAGGTTCCTGGCACCCCTTGGAAGAACAACCTCCTATGCCTGAGCATGGCACTGTACAGTAACAGCAGCCACAGGGCTGCAGTGGACGTTCCCGAGGGCTCCTGTCCCCTCCTGTCCCTTTGTGCTCCCACCCATAAGCCCCGTGGAGGAGGGTCGCGGTCCCAGAGCACCATCAGGTGACTCTTGACACTCAGTTCCACATCCCAGCCTTGGGCTTCCTCTGCTGGAAGAGCTTCCTGGGCAAGGGCTCCGGGCCGGCAGCAGAGGGAGCTCCGTGCCCAGCGTGGGACCCGCTGGAGCCCGGGGACTGCGGCGCTGCCTCTCCTCGACTCGGTCACTATTAAAGCTCATTAGAAAGGCAGTGCTGCCTGCCAGGCCTGCTCGGGGCTTTCGTGCTGGGGGGGGATCTGCAGCTCAGGGGTGCAGGACAGCCTGGGGGCACAGAGCAGCCCCCTGGCCCCTGCACCTCTGGTGTGGCTGGGTGTTAAGGATTTGTGAAAATTGCGAAGTCACGTTTTATGCCAAATTCAATCCATCTTTGCCCATCAGCCCCCCCATGGCCCCACTGGCAGCACTGCCCCTGCAGGAGGGCAGCCTGAGGCTTCTGGGGGGCAAGTCAAGGGGGTTTGGCTGCTGTGGTTTGTTCCTGGGGAGTGTTGGCAGTGTCAGTGCCTCACTCATGAGTTAGTGGAGGTGCTGGGATGAGTCCAAGCCTGGCTCGTGGAGGTGATGGATAGGAGGGAGAATGGCAGTGCCTGGAGTGGGTGGAAATGTCATGTTTATCCAACTGAAGTCCATTCCAAGGTCAGAGCAGGGGCCAGAGCTCCCCTGATTCTGCATAGACCCCAGTGCTGGCTGGAGCCTGCAAACACCTCTGGCAGAGGCTTGGCTTTGCAGTGTGGGAAGGGCCAGGTGTGATGCTTTCCAGCTCCCACAGCTGGGCACAGGGATACTTGCCAAAGCACGTCCTTCACTGCCCATCCGCCTGTCCAGGGGGTGGCACAGGGACCCTGTCCCCTCTCCGTGCCACAAGGAACATTCCAGTTCCTGTGCATCACTGCTGCAGTGTGCCAGGGCTGGGAGTGCCTAATGCCTGTGCCAGGGCAGGAGAAGAAACCAGAGGGGAGGATGTCCCCTGCTGCAGATTGTCCTGTTCAGGGGCTCTGCGAGCCTGGGGTGCAGGTAGTGCAGAAGGGACCCAGTTATTGGGAAGCCACTGCTCTTTGTGACCTTGCTCAGGGGTCGAGTGTACTTGGAGGGGGTGCCATGGGTTTATACTCCCTCTTGGCCCCTGGTTGGCCTTTAGCCAGTGAGTGAGCTCTGCTCCCTCCCTACTGAGCCCCTGGGTTGGACTCGCGTCCTCTCCCAGCTCCTGCTTCCTCCTGTCACTGCCCCCCAGCCTGAGCTGAAGTAAGAGTGGAGAAGAAAGAGCTGTTGGCTTGGAAATGCTGCTGCAAGCGGGGCTGTTACCCCCTGCAAGGGCTGGAAGGCTCAGTGGAAAGGCGAGGCTGGTTTGATCTCAGCAGGGAGCTGCACTGGGGGGGCTGAAATCCATCAGCTCCCCACCTGCCCCCAAACTGCAGGCAGGTAAGGATGGGCAGCAGCAGGCAGCATCCCCGAGGTGTGAGGGGAAGCAGATATGCCGGGCACTGGCAGGCAGTGAGCAAAGCCAGGCTGTTGTCTGCCAGCTCCCACTGCCCGGCACTGCCTGTGCCCCGTGGGCCAGTGTGGCACGGGCTGGGATGTGTGCCAGTGCCACCGCTGCCACCTCCCACACCTCCCCAGTGCCAAAGGCAGAGCTGGGGTGCAGCCAAACCCACTCATGCCAAATCCCTGGGCTGAGCAGGCTCCTGAGGAAGCACATCCTTCCTTCTCCTTCTGCCGGGCTGTGCGTGGTGGCCATGGTGTGCTGCACTGAGGTAGAGCCACATTTTGGGGTATAATGGCCTTGCCTGGCCCTGCTGGAGGGGCAGGGCTGGGGCAGGCAGAGCCTCTGCCCCACACACAGCATGTACGGTGGCTCCTACATGCAGGGAAAACAGTGCTTGGAGCTGCCGTGCAGCATTAGCCCAGTGAGGAAATGCTGCCTGCCACTAAATGCTGCCTGAAAGACTCAATTCACTGACAAACCAGAGCACTGTGGAGTAGGAACCACAGGGATGCAGTGGCCAACTGGGCCTGGCCCTGGGTTCAGGCAGGAGGGGTTGGGGATGGGAGAGTGGGCACCATGGGGATGAAGCACCCCTGTGCTCCAGCATCCAGATTCTGCATCTCGCCATCTGCCTGCAGGACCAGGCTGTCTTTTCCTTGTGGGTCACCTCTTTGCTCTGTCCCTGGGTGTCCCCAGAGCCACCTCAGTGTCCCTCTCCCACAGCCGTGCTGAGGCTCCAGTGTCCAGCAGCTCCTGCCCTGGCACCGCCGCTGTGACCTGTCTATGTCTTTATCATGTGCTTTGGGGAAGCCTTTGCTTCCTCGGGTCCCCCCACATGTTGGAAGGGGGACAAGATTTTAAAATAAGATCCTTTTGTTTCCCAGGGCGGCAACAATGGAAAGGTCCCATCGGTCCCACAGTCGCCCTGTGTTTGTGATGGAAAATTCCCTGCCCTCCCTGGTGTCCTGCCGTTAGATGGCAGCATGGACGGGCCTGTCCTGGCCACCACCACCTGTGCAGTGCCACGTTTGGACTTCAAAGGATGGAGGACACCAAAATTCCTTGATTTTTTGGGTGCCAGAGGATTCACACCCCCCCTCAACTCTGGGTCAGACCCTCTGGTCCTCTCATACTCAGCTTTTCCAGACTGTGCATTTTGTCCAGCAGCTCAGCTGTGCAATGTGATTCATCCCCTCATCACTGTCCACCCCTCACCACCTCACTGCTCATGTCTTAAGGGCATCATGACCCCTGATGCAGTCCCCAGCATGGGCATACTGCCATGGCAGGAAGCCCCATGGCTGTCCTGTCTCTGATCACAGCCCCCGGCAGTGGGAAGGGCTCTGATCCCACAACCTCAGCTCTTCGCCCTGTAGTGGTGGCCAGTGCTCTCCCTCTGTGCTGTCCCCAGCTCTCTCTTATCATGGCAGATTTTAAAAATCTGTCTCCAGAAACTTGCAGGAGCTTGGGTACCCATCTGGGATGAAGGGACACGGCTGCTTTCGGCTCCATTGGGATCAAGGGTGGAGGTGACCCAATTTGAGTTTGCCGAAGAGTGATACAGTCAGCACCGTCAGGGTTAAAAACTCACTAATTGGGATGGGGTGTGTTGGCTAAAAAGACTTGCGTGGTGGGGTCCCTCTGAGGGCTCCAGGAGGGGGAGCGGGTGATTCCTTCCGGAGGTTTGGCAGCGCCAGCAGCTGAGCGCACCAGAAGTTTTCATGCCTTTTCGAAGCCACGAGCACATGGCTCTCATTCAGGCTCTTTCTTCGCTGACTACAAGCGTGCATAATTAATAACCCCCTGGGGCGCAGCGCGGGGCCGTGTTAATTCATCCATTCAGCGCTCGTTGGGTGCGCAGGCAGCTGGCCAGGGCTGTGCACTCCCAAAACTCTGCCATCGCCCCCGTCTGCGGCGCGTTCGAGCCGGAGCCGCTGTCGCTGTCGCTGGCAGTGGCAGCGGTGCGGGGGCAGCGCCGCTGGCACGAGTGGGGCGGCACCGCTCGGCTGCCAATGCCATGGGCGAGCGTGTGGGTTTCGGTGCACACCTGCCAGAGAGGGTGCAGGTGCCACGTGGAGCGGTGCTGGGAGGCCACGTGGCTGCCCCGCGCTGCTGGCCCTGTGCAGGGATGGACGGAATGAGTTGGGGCCCCCAGTGCACCCCCAAAGAGTAGGGGTCCAAGTGTGTGTGCGCCTTTGTGTGCCCCAGGGGGTGCAGGAGGAAGGAGGTTCAGGGGGTGTGTGCAGCACTGCGTGCCTAGGGATGTGCATGCAGGTGTGAGGTGTGGAGCTGGGGGGGTGCACAGGCATAAAGGTGTGCGTGCAGCCAGGTGTGAGATGTGTTCGTTCGCACGAGGTGTACGTACACTGAGGTGAGAGGGTGTTCGTGTGCATTCCCTCTGCCCCGAGAGGCCGGGATGTGCACGCAGGCACAGACCGGAAAGCAGGCGATGTGCAGGCGTTCACACACAGGTGCAGGGGGATGCACGCGGTGCACACAGGTGTGAATATAGAAGCAGGTGTGGGGGTGCTCATGTGCCCATGGGTCAGGGATGATGCAGACCCACGCAC
>NW_021940620.1:5000857-5014496 GCF_001715985.3 Manacus vitellinus | reverse complement strand
CGACCGGCGCTGCCCGCTCCGGGGTCACCCATCCCCGACCGGGACGCGCCGCGGCGCCCGCCCGGGTGTCCCCGACGGCGGTGACAGCGTGCTCGCAGGGAGAGAACGGGACGGGAGGATCCTGCTGCGGTCCCCGCGGGGTCTGTGGACGCGGGAAGCCCACACCGTGCTCGTGCCGCGGGTGTCTCGCTGCGAGCAGGGAGAAACCCCAAGGGACCCTCGCGGGAGGGATGTCCCTGCGCGGGGACGCGCCCGGCCAGAGGACAGGCTGGAGGCCAGTCTGGGCTCTGTTTATTTATTTTTTCACGCACAGGGTCATTAATTTGTGAGTGCCGGGCAGCGCGCTGGGGAGGAAGGCACAGGGAGGCAGGGGTCCACACCATGCTGTCCAGCCTGCCTCTCCCAGCTCTGGTCTGCCTGGGAAGTCACCCAAGGCAGATCCCAGTGAACCTCCCGTAACGCTTCTGGTGCAAAAGGCTGTTGGGCAGAGAGTCAAACCCTCGGCCATATCTTGGGCCAGGTGGGTGTGGGGCCACTGCAGAGATGGGGCTGGAACACCCTTCCAGAGAGCAAAGACCGTGGGGCAGGGCAGAGCTGGGTAGGCACTGCCACGGCAGCGGGGACAGAGCACCCCAGCAGCTACTCCCAGAGGAGCTCCTGCTTGCACAAGTAGAGCATTTACAGCCCGAATCAGAGCAAGACCGAGAGAAAGTTAGTGATGGTGGAAGCGTCCAACATGGGAAGATGAATTTTGGGAGCATAAATAGAATTTTCTGTAGCTTCTGCTCAGTGACTCACTGTCACTGGTGGCATTTGCTGCTGTTGTTGAAGTGAGCTCACGGGAGGGTTGCAGGTCTGGCTGCAGAGGTGTGGCACAGACAGCATCACCAGCAGCACCGCTATCAACCTGCTCTGCCCAAAATGCTGCTGATAGCTCTGGTGCTGTGGGGCTGAAGGACCCAGAGGGCTGCTGGAGCTCAGCAGGAGCTCCAGGAGGCCGGACAGAAAGGGACCTGCTGCTGGTAGAGTCACGGCAGGAGCTGCAACTGTTCAAAGCTCTCCTGTTAGCAATTTGTAAAGCATCATGGAGCTGTTTCCCAGGTTCTTTCATCTCCTGGAGGTGCGGGAGCAGTGCCTGGGAGGCTCTGGCCAGCCCAGCTGCGTGCTGTGTGGCCTCGTCAGCGCAGGGCTGTGCAGAGCTTTGAAGCTCTTGGTGCTGCCTGATTAGTGCAGCAACGGAGAGCAATGTGAAGCTCAGCTGGGGAATTGTACCCTTGGAATTTGCTTCCTCTTCTTCCGTTCTACCTGAGATCAATTTGCCAGTGTGTGAAGGACCCACGAATTCCTCATTAGTCATAATCCCAACTGGGTGCAAATGTTTGCTCCCCTTGAAAGTAGGGATGGAGGTGTGAGACTGTTCCACCTGGGAAGGATGAAATATTCATCTCAGCATCATGAAAGGTCTGTTCTGGCACTGCGTCCTTCTCGTTCCTGCACCCCAGTGCCTGATTAAATGGGCCAGCAAGAGCACACATTCCAGCTCCACAGTGCTCCCAGGATGGAGTGGAGCTGGGGAGCTGCCCTGTGCAGGCAGTGAGATGTGGGGAGCAGGCAGAGGTTCAGCCCCATCATCCCAGGGCACTTTGAGGTAACACTTTGTGGATGGTGATGAGAGTGTGTACTCCCTGAGCCAGCATCCTGTGGGCACAGAGCAGTGCCGAGCATCCTGCAGCCAAATAATCCCGCTGGGGACACTGGCTTGCTGCTTCCAAGAGCGTATGCCCTTTGCGTGAGGGAAGGGCCGTGCTTGTGTAGGACCTGAGCTGATTGCATTGGCTGCCGCTGCCTGCCCCCCTCTAGGATCACACAGACCCCCCGGCCGGGCGCTCGGACAGCCCCGCGCTGACCGTGCCAGCAGCAACAGTTGCCTGCGCAGCTGGGATTTGAAGCAGTCGCTTTATTGCAAGTAATAAACATGGGCCGTTTCAGCAACACTCTTTCGTGCAACAGCCAGGAGTGCACAGCAAACCCCGCTCAGGCTCAACCTGGCCGCTGTCAGCGACGAGGCAGAGCCAGGGCCTCCAAGGGGAGGTGGGTGATGGGAGGGATGCAGCCCGTGGTCCCTGGGGGGCTGCCAAGGAGGGGCCAGCCACGGCTCCTGTGCCCTGCTGTCTGCTTAAGGATGATTTCGGGTGAGTGGGCTGCAACTACCACCCTGGGATTTGGCACGGGCACGCGAGCCCACGGCTCAGTGCCTGCACAAACACCCACCAGGGCGTCAGTTGCTGAGCTCAAATTGACGTCTGGGCAGGGGGACACTCCCCCAGCAGCACAATGTGCCCAGCCAGTGCAGATGGGGTGGAGGGGGCTTCCTCCAGCGTGCCCCATTCCACTCTGCTGCTTCTCTCCCATGGGCTTGCTCCAAGTGGGATCACTATCCCCAGGGTTTCTCTTGGCCCCGTGTTGGTGTGGTGTTTTCCAGGGCAGGCGTGGGAAGGGCAGGTGCTCCCAGCCGGCCAGGAGGGAACAGGCTGTTCCCGGCGTCCCAAGGCAGTTCCTGGGGAGGGAAAGGGAGAGCGGGATCCCACGGGAACGGCATCAGGACGGGGCCGTGGCCAGGCAGCAGTTTCTCCAGTGCCGTACGAGGCATCCGCAGCACTCGGGAGGTTGCCTTGCAGAGCAGGAGGGGGCTCTTGGTGGGTCCCCAGGTCTACCCAGCTCAGCAGTTTTGGGGATCAAGGTGAGCCATGGAGACAAAGCCCACCTCACCCACCTTCTCCTCAGCCACTCCAGCTGGCGCAGCAGAGGCATTTCCAAATAAATAGGGTGCCTTTGCATTCAGCCTGCTAGGCTGAAACAGCCAGCTGAAAACATCAGAAAATGGGGGCAAGGCGGGGGGCTCCCTCACTCCCAGTTTGGGGGAACTGTATATTTAAACTAGTGAGGGGGGAAAACTGCAATAAGCCAGAGGTGATGGGGATCCCAAGGGGTCCCGAATGTGTGAGGAGAAGCAGAAATCCCTGCGATGACCGGACCCCTCAGGCTGCGCTGCCCATGGAGGGTGGGGAGCCAGCAGTCGTGGTGGTTTCCGTGTGAGGAATGACTAAACGTCACCAGGCTCTTCCGCTGGGAAAGACGGGCTGAGGCGTTGCGACTGAGGGCTGCAAAATCACAGCTCACCCAGAGAAGGCAGTTCCTGGTGGGTTCCCGTGCTGGGAGGATGTGGAGTGTAGTGGGAGGCTGGTGGCTTGTTGCACACTGCCACACAGCAGTGGAGCTCATCACCATGGGGCCCTGTGGGTGTGAGATGTTTGTCTGGGTCCATGGGCAGTTGTGTATGGAAAAACAGATGAGTTTGCAAGGAAAAAGTCCGCAGGTGGTTAGTTAAAACTGAAAGCCCTCTTTCTCGCTCTGGACTGTGAGCCAGAGGTGTCCATGTTTCTCCTTGACCTGCCCCAGCTACCCCTGCAGCTCCTGCAAATCTCCAGCTGGACAAGGGGCAGCAGGCAGCCAGGTACAAGTCCCACATCAGCTGAGTGCTGTGGGAGGCACTCTGATGTGTGCCAGGGTCTGCTGGGGGGACCAGAGCTGAGCCTTGCCCTGGGCGAGAGCTGGAATTATCTTTTGTCCTTCATTAGGAAAAGAAATACTGCTGCAGCTGCACTGGCATCTAGTGACTGGTTAAATGAATTCCAGGATTTTTATTGCCTCTGGCTATCCCAGACCTTTGTTTCTTGTTTCACGTTGTTAAAAGAGGGGGTTAGCCAGGTCCCAGGGGGGCTTTTTCTCTCTGGTCAGAATAGTTCTGATGTTTTCGGCGTTATTGCCCATCTGTGGTGCCTCATTGTTAGCACAGAACAGTGGAAGCAGAGATGGCGGGTGGTCAAGTCGGCGATGGGGCACAAGCCCTCGAGCCCAGCCTGGCCACTCATCTTGTCGAGGGGCTGCGGGCAAATCGCTCCATCTCTGGGTGCAAGTTCAGCAGAAGGAGAGTGAAAACCCGGCCCCGTGGCAGCCGGTGCAGAGACTCCCACTAAGTTTTATAAGCTGAGGATATTAAGTGGGGAGTCTCGGAGTCTCTCCTGGAGTCGTTTCCCTGCTGAGGTAGCAGAAACAGGTTTCAGCCAGCGATTTGTATTTCACTTCACAAATTCTCCCACGTGTGAGTTGTTTTTCTTGCTGTGTTTCTGCCCCCTCCTTCCAGGACGAGGATCCTTCACGCAGGCTTTGCGGCCAAGCCTGGAGGTGCCATGGAACAAACATCATGTGCTAATGAGGGAGGATTGGTTTAGGGGGTCAGTAAAAAACTGTAAACTGGGAAAACAGAGAGAATGGGATGGTGGGGAAAGGCAAGAGATACTCTGAGCAAGTGTTGTGGTCTCCCCTTATCTAAGCATGTAATAACCAGGCCCCTGCTCCTCCTCCCCTACAGTGAAAAGCAGTGAGGAGCCCAGGGCTGTCCCCAGGAAGGAACATGAGAAAGGGATGAGTGGATTGCAGACGTCCTGGTCCCTGTTACTGATGGGCAGAGCCTTGGTGTGAGCAGAGAAAAAGAGGAGATGAGATTTTACCTGTCTACAGCAGCCAGGCCAGAGCTGCTTACAACTCCTGGGAGAGCCTGGAAAACCCCAGTTCTGTTTCAGAGGGATAAGCAAGAGAATAAGCTCAACTCCACTCCTGGTCTCAGTGCACACAAAGAGGGAAGTGGTTGAGTAGATCACTGATGCTTTGGGGACCTGCTGCCACCATGCAAGGTGTAGCTGCCTATCCAAGTGCAGGTCTGGAGGGGTTAAGCCTTCTCCTGGCCGTGGCTCCAGCTGGATGGGCAAACACCAGCTGGTGCACCTGGTCTACCCACCTCGGTCTGTGGTGCTGGTGACACAGCACCCAGGCACTGTCACACCACGGCCACACTGCCCTGCACAGCGAGGCCGCTTGCCTGGCAGGCTCCAGGGATCAGGGCATCCCCCAGGGAAGGGTTAAGCGAAGAGGAGCACTGCCGATGCCAGGCTGGGTGTCCAGGTTCTCCCTTGGTGGAGGTCAGTGGTGGTTCATGGGAAAGGAAAAATTGGCAGCTGGGCCGGATGTCCCTGCATTTCCCCTCTTCCTGCAGCCGCCTGAACGATGTTCCTTATTTAGCTTTCCTGACGGACAGGAGGAATCTGATGGCGGAAACTGTCACTGCCTGATAACAGCTCAGGGACCCCTTTATGATGGGCGGCATGGCAGGGAACAGGGCAGTGCTCCCCTCTCCAGGAGGGGACAGCCAGGGCTGCCCTTTCCACCGGGTTCCTGGGGTGGCTGTGGGCAGGGCGGGAAGGGCACTCGCAGCCTCTCCCTTTGTGTTGCTTTGTGTACAAACCCCCTCAGTGCTGTTTAATTGGCTTTTTTTTTCCTTTCTTTTTGGTGAGGCATCTGAACTGATGGGGAGGGCCATGGATGGAGAGAGGGGAGGCATGGAGCAAAGCCACCCTGCCAGGGTCTGAGACCAGGTGAGACTTTGTACTCACTGGCAATGAGGACGTGAAGGGCAACCAGGGCTGGGATGTTTCAGCAGGAGCTGGGAGTGATGACCAGTGCCAAGAATTGAGCACACACATCAGTCCTGGGAGCAGCTCCCATACAAGAACCTTCTGCCCAAGCAGATAAACACTGTAAAGGAGATGTTCCTGCATATTTTATTGTCCCTGGCTTTCTCTCTATGGAAGTTGGCATCTTGTTAGTGTCTGAGCCTTTCTCTCGTATGTGCCCATGGTGACCAGCCTCAAAACCACAAAAGGTCCTGAAATACAGCTTGTATGTCACCGTATCCATTGATTTTTATCTTGCATCTGTGGAGGCCACCAGGCTGCTCCCATACCAAAACCAGCATTGTTTCCATGGCAATTAATGTATTTTAAAAGGATGGAATGTACAGTGAGGCTGTATTTTTTCAAGAGCAAGCCTTAAGCAAAGCAGCCCTTTTCACTGGACAGGGCATTGGACTCTGTGGAATGTCCAGGTTGGCATTGCTGTGCTCTGTGTTGGGAAACAGGACATGGTGAGCTGGCTCAGCTGGGCTGGGAGGCACAGGGCACTCAGACCTGTGCAAAGGCAACACCACAGTCTTGCACCCTGAGATCACCAGTCCTCTGCTGCTCAGAGCTCTGTGTTCCCTGGGGTGATTAGAGCTGCACACTCCAAAGTGCATTTCTGATGATTTTGGCTTTAGCTGAGCAATTTTAAAAATCTCACTGCAAGATGTAAGACCTCAGTAGGAACTTGCAGGGGTTATTTGGTGCTTTCTAAGCAATCCACTGTATGACCAGGTCACCCACATGAGCATCTGTGAGTTGCAGGACTGAGGTTTAGATCATCCAAATGTGCTGGTGCTGGACCAAATGCTTCTCCCTTCAGCCGAGTTCAATTTCCTTTTGTGTTTGCTTTCTGTCAGCAAGCAGCACAAGGAGGGAGACTGGTGTGAAGGGAATTGCTGTATCAGTCCCTGTGTATTCAGATACTGCTCTGTCTGTGTCACAGGTGTGTGCAAGGCTGGTGGCCATGGGAAGGAAGCAGGAGCTCCTGTGCCAAACCTCAGTGCACGTTTCAGATGGCTATGCTTGGGGATGAGGTACCCATGGGAGATGACAGGGCTTTTCATCCCCCTGGCTATTCTGAGGCAGAAAAAGCAGCAAAATTCATATTGCAAGTTATTTAAAATCATACGTGTTTCTTATGGTGTCACTTCCTAGTGTGATGCACAGATGCCACTGCAGCGAGATGAGTTAACTTCCTGCTACACCTTCCTGGGTAGGAGTCATCTCACCCAGTCCCTCACATAAAAGTTTGGTGTAGAGCCCAAGATACTTGCTCTACGCTCAGCAGGACAGGAGAAAGGCTTTTTTTGGAGATGCTCCAACCCATCCTCAAGGAGGTGTTGAAGGAATTGCCTTTCGGAAGGTGAAGGCTGAGACTGCCCCCAGCCTGCACGGTGTCCGCACATCCATGTCGCCATGTCCCTCTGCCAAGTTGAATTTAACCCCACAATCCCCCCTCTTCCTCACTGGCCACCCCGGCTCCCTCCACCTCAGCAGCTCACAGCTGCGTGAGGGGACAGGCACTGTCTGGCCGAGGGTAAAACAGAAAAGCAGCATTGACCAAAACAACTGACGGCCCCAGCCTCGGGAGACGTGGCCAGGAGGAGGCTGGGAGGTAGTGGGATCATGTGGAGTGAGCAGTAGACAAAGGAAGGAAGTTTTTATTACTGGGCCAAATCCTGAGGTCCTTCAGCTGTATTTAGGCCAATGTCTCAATGACTTCAGTGGAGACTGGTCTGAGTAAAGAGAGAAGGAAGGGCTTCAGGATCTGGCCCCTGAGTGATTGTGTCACGTGGGAAGTTTGTACAGAATTTGCAAGCTCATGATGGCTTTGCTGAGTGGCTGATGGTAACCAGCCACCAAGGCAGCCAGGCCTCCCCCCGGGTCACCCCTTCCTCTCTGGGGTCCTTCCCCACCCTGCAGTGGGTTCACCATTTTGGCTGCTGTCTGGGCTTGTCAGGGCTTGTCAGACCCTGCAGGGCACAGCCAGGTGCCCTGAATTGGGCAGTGGCTCCACAGGTTTGTGAAGGTCTGTCTGCACCTTCATGAGACCCATGGAGGTGTTTGGGTTCCTCCATCATCTTTCTGAGTTACAGAGGCACATGAGCTCTCCATGCAACAGGGAAATCTGTAAAAGATTTACTGGTTTCATTTATTCCCCAAGAAAGCACAAGGCTGTGTAGGAGAGCCTGGAAACCTCTCCATTGGTTTCCCTGTGTGTGAAAGGTCATGTGTTGGCTGGGGACACTGTGTACATGTATGCACAGACACGCACGAGTGTGCTACAGTGAAGTTTGGCTTCAGGCTTGACTCTCCATCCAAGACTTGTTTTCCCCATTTCTGAAATACTGGCATCCACTGAGATGGATGGAAGATGTAGTGACCCAAAAAAATAAATACTGACGATAGTGCAGGTCAAGTCAGTAGTTTCCATGAACGACAGTAAATCTTGACATTTACTGAGCTAAGAAGGTTGGGCACGAGTTGTGGTTTATGCTCAGATTTGGAAGCTGCCAGCTCAGAGTGATGGCAGCGAGTAAAATCACACCCAGCAGAGGTGACGGCATCCAGCGCCCGCAGGAATCCATCACTCACGCTGTGGGTTGTCCCAGCCGGAGCAGAGTCCCCAGGGAGGTGTAATTGGGTCTAAGTGCCCATCATCCCTTCACCACACTGCAGGCCCTGGCCCTCGGGAAGCAAAGGGCAGAGGTTTAATGGCATGTCCCGAAAGAATGGCAGCCAGTTGTACAGTGGGATGCTCCCACTGGAGATGCAGACGTCCACTCCAAGGAAATCCCCGCACTGCTGGGCAAGTGGTGCATGATCCTTGTGCTGGGATGAAGCAGGGGGGAAGCAAGCACGTTGCCTCCAAATGGAGTTACTCAGCAATGCCTTGTAAAGTGATTTAGCTAGTGGAGTGTGTGTCTGGGCCTGATGGCTCCTCATTGGGTTTGTTGGCTCTTGCCAAACTGTCAGAATTGATGGGTCCCGGGCTGTAAGTGCTGGCTCTGGCAGCACTGCCAGTGCTGGGATGGGGTCAGGGCATATCCTGGTCTTCATCTCCCCTCTGTGCTGTGGCATCCCAGTGTACAATGGAAGGGGAGCTACCTGTTCTGGGCAGGCCAGTGGGCTCAGACTCAGTATGTGTCCCCGTGGGTGACAGAGTTGAAGTGGGATTTTCACCACCATGTTTGGTTACTCCTGTGCTACAGGGACCAACAGAGCACTGTTAGTGCTACGCTGGGGTAGCTTGGCCTCCCCAGTTTGAACACATGGTGATGGAATTTGATGTTCCTCAAAGCCCCTGTGTTGTAGGGAGTCAAGAGCCTTTCCAATGAAATGGGTTGCACCAGAATTGCACCCAGCCCAAGATGTGATCCCTGATTCCAAGGTGCCTGCGTTGCCCCTCCACAGTGCTCAGCATTTCACAGTATTTATGGCTGCTCCTCACCCTTGGCTGCTTAGACAAATAAAGCCTGGTGCAGCCTGAGGCAGTTAATCCCTGGCTTTCCAGCCTCCCAGCAATAACAAGGCCTGGGTGGCATTTCAAAGAATGCACTGGGGGAGAGGGGGAGTGCCTGGATCTATTTTTTATACGGCGGGGGAAATCCAAGCCTGCCTTCATTGAAGATAAGCGGCGTTGGCCGGGCTGAGCTCCGGCTCAGAGGTTGTAGTGGTGATGGAAGGCAGGAGACTCCGCACAGCGTTGGCCCCACAGTAACCTTTGCCAAAAGAAAAACACTCCTAATACAATAGTGGATTTAAAAAAAAAAAAAAAAAAAAAAAAAAAAGGGCCCCACATGAACTTAGGAAACTTGTTCTGGCATGAAGAGAGATGTGCATGGTGAAATGACCTGAGTGGCACCTGGAAGGACTCTGGTCTCTGGACCCACACTGTTGAGAGTAGGAAAGGGCCAGTATCTGTCCTCAACCCCTTGGTCCAGTGTGGTGCCAAAATGGCCCCGCTGCCAAATGGCTTCTCCTGCCTCTGTGGTCCAAGCCAACGTGCCTTCCCTTCATTCACGCCTTGGATTCCCATGGGGCTGGAAAGGCCATCCCCAGCCTCGCCCCACGGCTCTGAGCACCAAGTACCTCATGGGGACCAAATAGGGACAGCCGAGGAAGTGTCGTGTTGTTTCTTTAGCACCGTTTCCCTGTGAGCACTTGTGCTCCTTGGGTGGAAGTCATTAGCATGTGTAAACGTTTCCTTCCCATCGCGTCCGCTTGCGTGCTCTTCCCACTGCGCTGCGTGGCAAGGGAAGCACCTTTGAACGGGAAAAAACAGTCAGCTCTGAGTACTAACAAGAGTAACTGGGTGTTTATGAAACTTGGTCACCCTGTTGTAAGCTATTTTTAAAAAGCAGCAGAAGAGGGTTTAGCTGACTGGCCTTCAAACAGCGCCGGAGTCCAACACTGCCATTTAGGCTGGGCGTTTCGTTGTAGGAATTGTGCTATGATATACAAAGTGTGACATTTCCAACTCAGCCTTTCTTGGAAGGGAATTAAATTAGTTTCATAGATGCACAAGGGGTGTTATGTGGAGGTGGAGAGAGAAATCTGTGCAGATGTTAAACAGCCAGCTAATCTCAAGTGACGCGAATGCCCCTATACACTTTGGCTCTCGGAGATGATGATTATCATCTCCTGCTGCAGCAGGTCCTGGCTTGTGGTCACAGCTCTGTGCCAAGAGAAACTGAGAGCGTGTGCATCTGTAACTTGCCATCAATGCCCTGGACAGCCCCATGGGGCCAGATTTCTTCCCACTGCTCCAAGTCTCTCCACCTTTAAGTCTCTTTGCCCAGCAGGGAGCAGATGGGATCACTGACCTGGGGGTGAGGAACAGAGCCCTGTGTGGGGGGAGAGATCTGCTGTGCTCTTTAGAGCCCATCTCTCTTGGGGATTCTTCAGAGAACAGAGTAAGATTTTTATCAACCACATCAGGGAAGGCTCTGGGTTTGGGCAGCTCTGGCTGCTTTCAAGGATGGCAGAAAGCCAAGCTGTGCGGTGTTTTCCAGAAGGGTTGAAATTTCTTATCTCCTACGTGCTGTAGGTGCATTTACTCCGGGGATTCCACCTCCTGTCCTGCTCGTGCAGACGCCAGGAGGGCTCTTAGATCTGCAGTGAACACTCAGAACTCCTCTGTCAGCCCTCTCTGCTTGTGCACGTCTGACCTCGTACCTGAGCCTTCCTTCCTCTGCCGCTACCTCTGATGACTAATTCTCCTTTGAAGAGTGTGTGCCTGTGATCTTCCTGCCTCCCCTCGTGCCCACCCCTCAGAGGGGTCGTGCAGACGCTGTGTGTGCACGTGCAGGTGTGCATGTGAGAAGCCGGAGGAGGGCTCGTGCTCCCCAGGCAGCAGCTCTCTCTGTGCCCATGACCACTCTTCCCTTTGCTTTATTATTACTATTATTATGATTAGATTATACTTGGTGCTTGAAACCCCTGCTTTGATAATCAGGAAGTTTAAATTCCTCCTGCATTTCAATTGTGCTTCCTACTTTCTGGACCCATCCAAGTCTAATGTAGCTTTTTCATGTTGCATTGACTCTGGGACAAATTAATTTTCTTTGTTCCCTGTTATCTTTAACTAGAAGGCATAAGGACTTCTCCTTTCTTGCACAAGTATATGTTTTTCCAAGTGAAAGCAGCCCAGTTTCTGTGACTCAGGCAGGGATGGAGGTAAAAGGAAGCTGCAAGATGGGCTTGCAGGGAGCCTGGAGCAGATGGGGAGTTGAATCCAGGTTTGCCAAGGCCAAGTAATCATCTAATTGCAAAACTATTTTTTCCCCACTTACCCTGTTCATCCATCAGCTTCTCTTGCACTCTGCATCTGGAGAACAACTTGAGGGTGGGTTGTGTTGCAGAGAACAGGCACTGCCAGCTCCAGGGCAGCTGTTTTGTTTGAGGGCTCTGAGTTGATTTTAGTTCACAGCTAAGTAGCAAACATCTGGATGCAGACTCCAGGGACATGAAGATGGAGGAGCAGGTCTTTTCCACTTGGTACAGTGCCTTCCAGCCCAGCTGCATGGCTTGCAGACCCCTGAAAAAGCCCAGCACAGTCAGCCTGGCAGAGCAGGCTGGGCAGGAGGCAGGCAGGGTCCCCAGGCTTTGCTCATATGGGGGAAACCTGCCCTGAGTGGGGTACAGGGGTTTCTTCAGTGTCCTGCTCAGCCTGTCCATAAGCCAACAGTCTTGGGAAGAGTTAAACTTCAAAGGCCAGCAATTAAGCCCACACACATCAAGGAAAAAGCAAACCTGTGACTTGCTTTTTTCCTTCCAAATGCTGCTGCCCTTTTCTCTCTGTGCTCAGTGCCGACCCTCAGGCTCCGTCTGACTTCCCGGTCAGCTGCCTCTGCCTCCTCATCTCCCAGCGAGAGTCGGATGCTGAGGCCTCATATAGCTCGAACTCCATCTTCCTCCAGCAGCACACCCTCAGTTTGCTTTGACAGGAGTTCACCTGAGCCTCTGGGAATGGCTCATGACAGCCATAGTTGATAGTGTTGAATCTGAGCATCTCCTCTCTGCTGTTTCTCGGGCTTTTCCCTTCCTCTGTGTCCATGCAGCAAAGTCTGGTTGCTGCGGGTGGAAGCCCCTGCCCAGGCCCTGGAACTGGTCCTGGCTCTGCCTGGGCTGTCGTCAGCCTCAGTGTGGGCATCTGGGACTCCAGGAAAAGGGACAGACAATGCCCTGTTGTGGGCAGGGGGATCCTGCGCTAACGTACCCACTGTATTGTGGCAATGAGTGATTTAGAGACTCCTGGACATGGATGTCTCCCTTGGATCACTGTGTGTAAGAACTGATAGTGACTTGCCTTCTGGGACCTTATCTCTCTTTTGGAATCTCTGGGAGGGTATCCCACAGTGGCAAAATCCACAGTTTAACTGAGTTGCATGAAAAGGTAGTTTGTGTCATCTACCCCATAACTCCATCAGGTATGGCATGAGAAGCAGTGGATAGAAATTTCCTTCGTCACTGATGGGCTGATGTTTCTTCTCAGTGGCCAAATGGGTTTGTACCCACTGCTGCCAGAGGTACCTCAGCCCAGCAAAGCTGCCAGGATTACACCTGGATAGTCATAGGCTGGAATTGGCCTCTGAATCCTGCAATGGTCGTGCAACTCCTGAGCAAACCCAAATAGGTGAACTGGAGGAAGCATCAGTACAAGCCTTTCCCAAGCCACTTGCCCAGGGATCCCAGGGCCCATAGGGGGGTGTCCTTGGCCCATCCTGGCCATCCATTTGTGCTGACAATGCCTGTGTGCCAGGTGCTGGACTTGGACCAACACTCGATTCACACAAGCTGTGGACCATCCTTTGCATCCACTCAGGTTAGGGATGTAATGAACAGTGCTAATTGCTGTTATCAGTCCCCTAAAGCCATTTGATCCCTCTGCTCTCTCTACACCCCGTTAATCACATCCTGCGGGGGCAGAGAATGTGAGCAGGGCAAGATTTTGAAAGAAGTAAATTAAAAGAGGAAGAGAAGCAACCTGACAGTCCTTAAGATGTGGGAGGATAATTTTAATTGAGTTTTGCAAGGGTTTAGCCATGCAGTCAATAGGGGCCACTGGAAGAGGGCTGGCTATGTATGCTAAGCAGGATGGCTCTCCCTGGGCTCCTGCAAAGCCGTGGCAGTTGGGCAGGTCTGGGGATTTCTGCCCCTTAGGGAGTGAATCCTGTGGACAGAATAGGTCCTGTTCCTGTCTGAAGGCTCTGGACTCCCCCTCCCCTCCCTGCGCATCCCGCTGAGCTGGAGCTGCCCTCTGAAATGTCAGGGAGAGGAAGCAATCCTTGGCTTGTTAGTTTCTACAAGGAAATAAAACACACAGATGGCTCGAGCATCCTCTATCTCAAAGGCAGGAAAAGGATTCTCCGGGCAGGAGCAGGCAGCCAACAAACTCGGAGCGATTCAGGGAATGGGGGACCAAACAAAGCGGCGTCTGGCCAGCCCTGGCCCTATAGCAGAAAGGGTGGGCTGGCGGCCACCGAGGGGAAACCAGCTCTCTGATGTGCCGAGCATCCCTCCCCGGAGCTAGGGCAGCAAACAGCCGCTCCCCTGGGGCC
>NW_021940620.1:4953828-5000612 GCF_001715985.3 Manacus vitellinus | reverse complement strand
GAGACAGAAATGCAAACATGGCCTGACAGCCGTGAGGCAGGGGGAGGGGAGGAGGAAAAAGCAGGGTAAACCTGGCAGGATGGAGCAGGAAACCAGGCTGGAGCGAGCAGGGCGATGGTGAGATAGTGCTTCCTGCCGAGGGAGAAAGGCAGACAGATAAACACTCCCAGACAGGCGCTCGCTGACCCCTCCTTGGGATGCTCTGCGATGACGTGGTGGCAGGTCCCTGGAACAGAGCAGAGTCTTAAAAACAGGTGAGAGCATGGTCAGGCATTGGGTGTAGCCATGCTCTGTTGCCCAGGGCAGCTGACTTGGGAAATACCCTGTTATAAATCCCTGCCTGGAGGCACCGAGGGATCAGGAATGAAGAATACAAGGGTAACTTTGCTCCTTAGGACTGCCTGTCTCTCTTGAAAGGGGCTCCCGCTTTTGAACCTCTGTTTCTGTCCCCTGATGAACTCCCAGCTTGGAAGTCAAAAAGCTGAAGGAGCTCAGAGAGCTTGTGACGTTCTCTGCCTCATTCCCCATCAGTGCAGGTGGCTGGGTCTTCCATGGTTGCAGATGCTGAGCTGGAGGAAAACCCTCTTTCTTCACTCCCCAAATGCTCTGTCTGTTTGGACACATGTCCTTTCTCCTCACCTGGCATCACTGCAAACCCAGGGTGCTCGGGGCATCTCTGAATCTGGTGCCAAGAAAAGCATTCCCACCAGCTCAGGTGATGCTCTGGTGGCCTCTTCCTCAGCCCTCATGTTGGTCTCTGCTCAGGGGGCTCCTGCCTCTACACACCAACTTGCCCACAAGTGTTTTGGGGAAAAAATAATGTCTCATTATACTTTTGGTGTTGGACAGGAAGGATCAGAGCCCCAGTAATGATGGTCACCTCTGTGTTTGTATTGACTGAGTTTCTACAATTATTTTTCCCTCGTGTCCCTTGAAAAAGGACAGCCTGTCCTAGTTGAAGCAAAGGAACAGCTGATGCTTTGGGAACGTCCTCACAAAATGGTGAGGACACAAATCCACCACACTTTGATTTGGTGTTGTTTCTGGGCTTTGAGGTCCATGGATGAAAATGTCTAGACCAAAGGAGCGTTGCCTTGCCATTGGCATTGCCCATCGTGCTGTCCCAGGCCCAAGTGAGCTCCTGGTGTGTGGGTTCAGTTGTGTGGCTGCTGGGGCACAACATCAGGCACAGTGGGGCTGATCCTGCACTGATGGACACAGCCCCTCTCTTTAGCCCCTTCTGGGGCAGTCTGAAGCAATGGTCAACCCTGGACTGCAGAACAGAGAACATCTTTCATGAACCCATAAAAGAAGGGCCCTGCTTCTTTTGACCTTGTGCATATGCGTAGTTTGGGGGGGATTTTCAGTTTTCTATTGTTATCATTTTTCATTTGTTCATTGCTTACACCTCAGCCTGTTTCCATCTCTGTTTTCCTCCCAGCCTCACTGTGGGTGTGGGTGGCTCTCACCCTGCCCTCACAGTCCTTGGGCACAGGCTGCTCCATTTTGGTATCAAGTCCCACCACGATTTGGGGTTCACTCTGCCCACTGTGAGGCTGGAGAGAAGACACCTGGTGCTTCTTCCCTATGTCGGCTGGAGCCTGACGTTTATTTCTCAGCCTTGTGCCATATCTCACCTTGTGTGAAACAAGCCTTCCTCCCTGCTGGCAAGCACCATGAGAAGGAAGAGGAGGAGCTGACAGCCCTATGTTCAGATTTCTCCTGCTGCTGTGCCAACTGCCTGCTCCTTGCGTGACGTGACACTCATGCTTTGCTACTCCAATCCACAGCTGGACGCTTGCCCTGTGCATGACAAGGAGTTGCTCCATGGGGGAACTTCAGCCCTGTAGGTGGGAAGTTGGCCCAGCTTTGCCTCCGGCATGTGGACTTCCCACATGCCTGGGGGCAGCCACAGATCCTCCAGCACCAGGGCAGTGAATTATATCAACACAGGGCAGGTGGGAAAGAGTAACTGGGGCAGAGGGGGAAGATGGCACTTGCAGTGCTGGGGTTAGTTCCCATGGGGAACATAAAATTTCACCAGCAAATACTGCCAATTTGGACAGGTCCAGCCAAGAAGGCTGGAGGAGAGGACTGGAGAAAGAGCAGAGCAAGAGTTCTCATCCCTCTACCCCAGTACCAGCTACTGCTGCTCTTTTGCATCAGAAAGGGTCGTTCAGTCCCTGTTGGTCAGCAAGGTACCAAAATTTTACTGTTAATTGTCCAGGAGCAGGGCTTTGCTCACATAGTAACTGGTGCAAACAAATCTCCCTTTTTTAGAAAATGTCCAAATCTGATCTTCCTGCCTTGCTTTGTTGGATAGATGCTCATTGACTAGGAATTTTTGCCTGAAAACAGCAAAGTAGAGATGGGGCAGTAGCAGGGTTAGGGAAACTTTGCTGGGGAAAAAGATGGTCTTTTTTTCCCTTCCAGCCTATCCAGTACAGCACTGAGTGGGCAGTGTGTGTTGGGCTGGGTGCAGGGAGACAAGCAGGACCACACAGCCTCACCTGGAGCAGCTTTGCTTTGTGCATGTTATCTTGCAGCTCTGGTCACAGAACCCCAAAGCAGTAAGTTTGGTGGCAGGAGAGTGAGCTGTGCTGGTTAGATGGGGACATGCAGCGGCTGTGGCCAGAGAGATCCAGCCCAGCACCGGGGAAGGAAGTCAGCGAGAAGGACAGAGTGTGAACAAAATCCCTCTCCGGAAAGGCGCCCCGTTAATCAGTCAGCGGGGCCGACTCAGCAGAGAGGGAGGGAAGGGGAAGCAGAGAGGGGCTGAGGTGGTGTGGGGGGGCTCAGAGGGAGGATCCGGTGCAGGGCTTCCTGTGAGTGGAAGCAGACGGAGAGTAGAAGCTGTGTTGTGCCACACTGTACCATGCTATACCTGCACCTTCTCTCACACCCAGCCTTTGACCTGTTCCCAAAGCCATCGCTCACCGCAGTGGTGCCGGCTCCGGCTCAGATGCTTTTCTGCAGGGATTCAGTGTCTGCAGCTATCGCAAGGGAAAACCAAGTCCCATGCAAGGCTTTCCCACAACATGCCCAAGGGTGGAGAGATGAGGTCTGGAGCCTGCAAGATGCCCTGGGGTGGGTGGGTAGCACTTTTGAGGGTGAGTGTGGCTTCCCCACCAGGCAGGGAGAGCCCTGGATGCAGGATGCAGTGGGCAGCCCTGCCGCCATGCCAAGAGCAGCAGTGGTGGAAGTGCAGACAGAGCCAGAGGGGCCTGAAAATGATGGAGCTGCCAGCGATAAGGAGAAGGCCCTCAGTGCAGCCTGGCCCCTTTTAGAGCTGTGTGCTGCAAGATCAAGGCTACAAAAACCGCTGGGAAATGTGCTTCTCTGGAAAAAGACAAGGTGTGAGTGGCTGTGGGATCCTGCTTCCTCTCCCCGCATCCCATCAATCCCCCCTCTGTTTATTTTAATATCCTGCTGCCAGCTTGCTTGGAAACCATCTTGAAAAAACAAAGCTTGCCGGGGCTGCCGCATGCCTTTTTAATTACATTAATGCTCTCCCCGTGCAAGGGCGCAGTTGGGTGTGCGGGAGAGAGCGGGATCTGCTCGGAGGGCTGAGGAGATAAAACATGGCTGGGGTTGGAGGTGGGGAAGGAGGGACTGAGAGAAGAGGAGACACTCCATGCTCTGGAGACATCTCCCTCACACCCTGGGATTTGCCAGAGACACAAACCATCTGTGTGTCGGTTAGCAGAGATTTAATGGCCAAACCCAGCACCAAGTTCAGCGCAGGGGAGTCATGGCAGGGCACACGCTCCCCCAGGGAGGGAAAGGGCAAGGGCAGCAATGGGGTGGATCCATCTGTAAAGCACAAAGAGTGATAGAGAATATGGTGGGGGAAAAGCTGATGGCTTTGAAGATGCTTTTGCAGGCTGGGAATAGCTCCGTGTATCCTTTTGCCTGTCCTGAATGGCACGGGTGACTCTGGGTTTTGGCACAGCAAGATGCCAGCCTTAGTGTGGGGCATTGGGGTGAGTAGTGGATCCTCAGCATGAACCAGTGCCTGATGCAGGGAGTCCCCAAAGTTCCCGGCAATCCGGGGGCGGTGAGGAGGCTGGACGGCCGTGAGTGCTGGCCCAGCACTGGCTGCCAGCAGCGGGAGCGTCCCCAGCCCCGCGCCGCGGTGCTTTCGGAGCAAGCAGTGGTTCCTTTTCCTGTTGTACTCACGGAGGGCCGTGGACAGGATGCATCTGCAGGAATCCCACAGCCTCAACCTGCACAGATCGTACTTTTCCTTTCTTCCCCTCCACCCCCTGGCGTTGTTTGCTAACAGGTCACCAGGCGGCACATGAAGGGAGGCAGGGGGTTATTCCTGCCGCCGTCCTGCTCCCCCCAAGGCCCAGCAGCAGGGCACAGCATCAGCCGAGAGGCTCCTGCGACCTTGGACCACTTAGTGGTTCAAGCAAGGGGACCATTCCAGTTTTGAGACTTAATTTGGCACCTGTCACAGCCATCCCTGGAGCTGGCCATGTCAGGGGGTTGGGGATTACCTTTCTGCTCTCTGCTCCAGAGCACGGGCATGAGGATGAGAGCGTCCGCTGTCCCCAGCCGGCCCCATGCAAGCCATTATCTTCTGCATTTTGGGTTGAGCACCGTGGGGGTGCCAGGCACCCCTGGACGCTCCCTGGGGCAATGGGCTGGGAGGCTGTGGCCATCTGGATAGCAGTGTTTGCACTGGGATAACCGTGTCCGGCATTAATAGGAAATGCAGCTTAGCGGACAGATTCCCTTCCCCACCCCCTTTTTTTAATAAACCTTGTTACATTTTGAAGGGATTTTACAAAAAATGTGGTCCTTTATTTTCACAGCCCGGGGGCACATTTTTGTATGTGACGTCTGACGTCCCCTCTGCAGGGAAAGGGGGAGGTTGGAGGCACGAGGTGGGGTGTCCTCCATGGGCACTGAGAAGCACGGGGTCCCAAAGACCACGGTGATGCCAACCCGATCCATGTGTTGAGAGACAGATGATGGCTGTTGTTGTTGTTGTTGTTGAGAGAGACATGTCTGTAGGACAGGCCGTGGGCAGCAGGACACACACGCGGGCAGAGGTGGGCCAGGGCGGCCCCTGGGCTGACTGCACCTCACGTGGGCAAGGGAAGAGGAGGCAGGAATGATGGGGGGAGATGGCCAGCACCCCGCCGTTGCCATGGGGGCAGCCACGGGGACACCACCTCGGAGCCGCGCGCAGGCGGGAAGGAAGTGGAGAACAATCAGGGAGAACAAGGCCTGCAGCCCTGGCCTGGCAGTGCCGGTGGTGCCGCTCAGCACGTCCCCCCACTGCCATGTCCCCCTCAACAGCCTCTCCTTGGTGGTGGTGGGCCCTGGGCAGCCCGGCTTCTCCACCAGCCTGGCTCCTCATGACTCCGCAGACGCCTATGTCAGAGGGGCTGGTGGTCATTTGATGTCTCCTGGGGCAAGTTTCCCCATAGAGAAGCATTCCTAGAATCACTGAATCATTGAGGTTGGAAAAGACTTCTATGACCATCAAGTCCAGCTGTTAACCCAGCACCACCGTGTTCACCACTAGACCATGTCCCCAAGTGCCACATCCACATGTCTTTTGAACACTTCCAGGCATGGTGACTCCACCACTTCCATGGGCAGTCTGTTCCAATGCCTGAGCACCCTTTCAGTGTAGAAACTTTTCCTAATATCCAATCTAAACCTCCCCTGGCACAACTTGAGGCCATTTCCTCCTGTCCTAAGGCTCATGTGGCTCTACCACAGCACTTCTGAGACCTGAGGTCCTCAGGTCACAGTTTTGGAGGAGAGATGTCACACAGGGCTCCTTCTATTTGTGAAACCCGTGGAAACTCTATGTCCTTGAGATCTCTCTGTCCTTGCCAGATCTCTCTGATACATGGGTTTGAATGTTACAAGGGAAGGAAACAGACATGCACAGAACATAGTTGCAAAAAACCTCACATTTTTGTAGAAATTCAAGCTAGCAACATATTTCTGCATTCTTTTCTTCCTTAGCATTTAGCACCCACCTGAGCCACAGCTTCACATTTCTTAACTCTTTTTTCCCCCCTCTATTTCTGGTTAGTTTGCTGTTTTTGCAGTCAATGAGACTTTTCTTTTGAATTATCTCACATCTCCAGAAGCTGGAATTTTAAGATAAAGATCATGAAGTAATGACAGTCAGCAACACTGTGTTAATGAAAAACAACAGTAGTCTCTGAAGGTAACCGGTACTTCGAGATGTTTTGTCCATGAGGAGCTCACTTAGGGTGCATGTCTGGCATGCCGGAGATGCAAGCACACAAAAAGTGGGACTCTCCCTGAAAAAAAGGTGGAAGAGGAGCATGATAATGTTTAACTGCCTGTCCTTGAGCCTGGATAATTTCAATCCTGGAATGCCTGTCTGGTGGTGCAGGGAAGGGGGCTGCTGCAATCCCCAGAGGTTTGGTCCTGTTCAGGTGACTGTACCTGAGAGTGTGCCAAAGGAGAAGGGCATTCCGTGAATGCCTGCTGACTCCAGAGAGCATCTCTGTGCCAAAGCAAGAGTTTTGCATTTCTGGTATCTGGGCATCCCTGATTTGTCCCCCTGATTACAGAAAGCCACATGTGTATAGAAAAATCTCCTGCCAGACTCCCTCCAGTTAGCAGAGGGGATCATTTCAGAGCCTTAGTCCAAGCAAACTCAATCTCATTCACCTGGTGAGGAACGGGCACACTTGGATTCCCCACTTTCTGGTCTTTCATTCTTTTTCTGGCCCTTGTCTGTGCTAGTCTGTCTATCAGAGCCTAGGGGCTGTCTGGCCCTGGCCCTAGAGCTGCTGCTGAAGAGCTGCTCCCTGGAGCCAGGAGGGCTGCAGACAAACCACTTGTGTCCTGCTGAGCCAACATTCAATTATCTTGTAGGAACAGACCCTGAGGAGATGTTTCCTTCAAAAGGCTTTGCCCCTCTCTGGGCTCGTGATGCCAGAGCTGCTGCCCACAGCGGTGGGTGCAGGCTAGTCAGTGTCTGCATCATCCCCTCTCTCCTTTCCCTCCACAGATCTGGTGAGCAGCTATTCTATGACCCCTCCTACTCTCAGCATCACCGAGGAGGAACACGTCATCAACGCCAAGGACACGCTGACCATCACCTGCAGGTAAGGCACGAGCAAGCCTGCCTCTGTCTAGACTGCTTTTACCTGGTGAGTGTTGGAGGACTAGGCAAGGAGAGCCCTCCAGGGACACCTTGGCTGCAGTACACCTGCAGATTAGCATGTCTGCTTAGAAATCTTCCACATTCACCAAGGGTGAACTCATCTAATTAATTCATTGAAAAAGAAGCAGAAGACGTCTCCGAGGAGGCAGTGATAACCTCTGCTGTAGTCCTGCAGGCAGAAGGAAGATAGAGAAACATTTGCATGATCTGATAGCTTTGTTGTAAGCTCTTCAGGGAAACTGGCCTCCCTGATTCTCCTTGTCTTTCTCTGACATTGATTATTCTCATCTCCTCGGGGCTGCTAGGATTGGAGTTCTGGTTTCTAAATCTAGTGGTACGTTTGGGGGACGTTGAGAAATACCCATGTGAGAAGGCAAGGCTGCACTTAGTGGTGTCTGTAAGAGGCTTCCAGCTTTTCTAGGAAGCTGGGATTTAATGCTTTGCCTTGTACACATTGGGGTGAGGAAAAGCCCCGGCCAGACCAGGTCAAAACCCTGTGAGAGGACCTGGAGAATCTCAGGTGGTTTTGAGACTGACTCTAAGAAAGTGATGTGCCTGAACTGATTTATCCATGCTGAGACACTTGGCTGTACATGTTTTCAGCACAACCCCCTATCTAGGAAAGTTAAAAAAAAAAACAAACAAGTGGGAGAATTGCCCAAGGTCAATTTTCCTGGAGTTTCCCTTTAGCAGCTGAAAGCAGATCCTTGCTTGGGATCTGAGTGCTGGGCCCAATGGGGCTCTAAATTCAGCGTGGGCCTCAAATGGGTGTTCCTCAGTGTTATATATAACCACAGAGCAATTACTGCAAACACTTGGCTGGCATTGTGTTCATGTCTTGTCACAAACATATTTAACTTTTCCTGGAACAGATGGTATTGCTTTTCCTTTGTGAATCAGTTCATAGCCAAGGCAGAGGGACAGAGGAAAGGTTGTTGATGGCAATACTGAACTGATTTCACCTGGTCTGGGAAGCTGAGCGGTTGTGGGCTCATTCTCCCAGTGACCTGAGGAACCACGGTGTGTGTTATAGAAAACATGTGAGTTGGAGGACTGCCTGTGACAGTCCATGGAGAACTGTGGTCAGCCTGCTGAGGGGGGCACAGAGGAAAAGGAGGGAATTTGGGGACTCCAGTGCTCTGCCATGGTAGTTCTCTCCACAGATGGATGTGGGAACTGACATTCTCTGTTAAAACCTTGGAACAGGGGAGATTCAGTGCAGTTGTTCTGAATAAGCTTAGAATCAGGGCAGATCCTTTCTCAGCAGTGGCCCAGGGAGGGACATAGAAAGTGGTTTCAAGACTGTGTTGTCTGGAGATTGAGCCAAGGCTAAAGAAAATACTGTAGTTAGAGGTGTGGTAAAAGAAAGTGTCTTCTGCAGTCAAGCATGAACACAGCTTCTTAGCACCATGAAGTGGAAAGCCTTTCTTTTTGGGTATCCCTCCTGGACCTGGATTGCCCTTTCCCTGGGCACTTGTTAGGCATTGGTTAATATGAAGGAAAATCACTGAAGTGGAAAAGAGATGCTCTGATTTCCAGTGCAGAGTGTGCATGGCCTGCCCTTGCAGGGAGCGTTGTACAAGCTACAGAGTCACTGCAAGTGGCAACAAGCTCCCTGTTTGCTGCTGCAGAGCCAAGGCTCAAGTTTCAGGCTCACTAGACAGCATCCATACAGTGCAGTGGCATGGACACAGCTGAGACAAGAAGATCCCTACCCCTGGCTCCCAGTGCTGTGCAGGACTGAACTGCCCAGCCCAAGAACAGCAAGGCCATCTGCAAACAGCATTAAAACCCCTGCAACCCTCTGCCCATGTTGCTCCTTGGCTGCCCCCCACCTCTCCATCCTGGTGTCCCAGATGTGCTCCTTCGGGCTGCGCAGTGTCCTTCACACCATCCACAGGGAGATAAGTCTCTGTATCTCCTGCATAGCTCAGAAGGTTCCCCTTTTCCCTCTGAGCTCTCCAATTCTGTGTTTGTCTGTCTTGAGGAGAAGATTTTGACTGTGGGACACTGTTACTTCATTTGAATGAAAAGTAAATCCTTCCTGGTCTCTAGATCTCTAATTACACCCAGCTGCTTCTCCAACCTCTTCTCTGGACCATGGCCCACCCTGGGAAGACCTGGCTTGGGATAATGGGAACTGAAGGGAAAAACATGCAGACCACCAAGAGAACAGGCAAAGGAGAGGGTGGTGGGGCAGGGTAGGGCAGAAAAAATACAGAATCAAATTCAGGATCCAGGGATTTCCTGCTAAGCATCGTGTTGGAGGTGACTTCAGTTTGACCCTGGTCTTTTCCCTTGAGAGCAATGTCCTCTGGCTGCTCTTCGAGCTGCCCTTGGAGCCAGGAGTACAGGCCTGCTTGAAGCAGTGCTTCAGCAGAAAGATGAGCTCAAAACCCCCCTGTGAGACTCCCTGGAGACCTTTCGAGCTTCACCCACTGAGCGTGAGAGTCCCGCAGCCAACTGTGCTCTCAGGCTCCCTCACAGCAGCCTGGATCTCAGACATCCACAGCTCTGCAGCTCCCCCAGCTCCACAGCCCTCCAAGCCTCATCAGTGACCAGAGTCCATGCCAGGCCATGGGATGAACAATGCCTCTGGAGCTGGGCAAGCTTAAGAGACCCAAGGGCACAACACATACGCAAGAAGCCACCAGATGCTGGGGCTCTGCTTTTGCAAAGGGCATCACATGCAGTCACGTTCCCTTGTCACCCAGCACAATGCACCCTTGAGAGACCCAGACAGAGCAGGGGACCAGTGCAGGAACATTCCCCAAAATACAGATCATGCCAGTGCTGGCTGAGAGCCCCAGCAATGTTTTGATCTAAGCATGTGGCAGAGCCAGGGAAGGGGCTGATGCTCACATAGACAGTGCAGCTTTTATTAGCTCCCATCCTGAGAAGGAAGGAAAGAATACCATGAATCTCTGCATTCAAGCCCTCAGCAGCCTGTGCAGGGGGAAAGCAGAGATCTTGTGCTGTTCCAGCTCATGAATATTGGAGCAGAGCCCACAGGAGCCAGCTGTGCAACAGCAGAAACCTCTGGAGGGTTCAACTGGGTCATGACTGTGCCAGCCCATCCAATCCCATCCTGCAGGTGCTGGGCACTCAGGTGAAGAGCAAACCAAGAAAAAGAAGGGCAAGGTTGTCCTTTGCTGCCCAGTGATCTGTTACCAGAGCTGACTCACAGATGCACAAACCCGTCTGTGGCAGAGGAAGTATTTGACCCCGGAGCCCTCTTGGCTCCTGTGGAGGAAATGAGCACTGTGGCAGGGCTGAAGGAGCCTCAGGATAAGGCAATGCCCCACAAGCACTGCTCCAGAGCGGTGTCCAGGGACACACAACACCTGCTGCACTTTCCTACACGTGTGTGACTGCTGCGAACATCCTTTGTGGTGCTGAGGGAGGATCTGGCTTATCCCTGCTAAGCCACAAAGCCACAGCCAGCTTTGCCCATCATACCACACATGGGAGCTTCAAAGAGGAGTGAAGAAAAGTGGTGCCAATTGCAACATCTTCCTTGAAGAGCATCTGTCCTGAAAAGATTGAGGAAAACAGCTGTGGAGAAGCCTAAAGTGCATCTTTTTCCAGCTGGCATCAGCCGACTCCATCGCCAAGAGGCACATTATCACCGAGCTGAAAGAAAACAACTTGGGAATAAATCCTTGAAGGTGACAGATAGGAGGGAGGGAACCACCCAAAACTGCTGCTTGGACCTTTCCCCAAATGCAGAGAGTAGATACAGAAATAAATCCGTGTGAGCCTGACCTGTCCTGATTCCTGCCTTCCTCTGGTCCTCTTAACCCACCGGTGATGCTAACTTGGACTCACAGTAGTGCCCACACCTCTGTGTCCCCACTGGACCTGGTTGAGCAGCACACATGCAAGGAATGCCTGGGTTAGAGCCGCCCACGGGCTGGTTGGCACGTCTGTTTGCACAGGCCCATCCATGTTTGAATAAATATGTGTCACTCAGTGACTGCAAGCCTTGATGGCTAATGAAAAAAGTAGATCTGATAATGTGTGAAAATCCCAGTGGGTAAACAAACAGAAAGTGGAAACACTGGAGACTGGTAAAATTACCCTCCTCCACGTGGAGTCCCAAAAATACCTGAGCAAATGCAAAGGGCTTTGGGGCTCCTTTACACAGTGGGGGTCTGAAGCTCTTAGCTCTGGGCTGAGAGCAGTCCCATGGCCTGCACTGGTGCAGTGGGACCATGGGCACAGCAGCAATGGCCATGGCAGAGTCCACTGGGTGTTACTGGTTTAGTGATCAGTTTTACTATTATTTTCCCTGAGCATGCATAGGATGGGAAAAACTCAAAATTCAATTTGTATTTTTTTATTGAAGTGCTCATGAGACTCTGGTACTTTGGAGAAGCCTGCTCGTGCTTCACAGACACACGCTGCTGGAGCTGCACTTACAGTCCTGCCTTAGGCACTGATGGCATTTTTAGTGAATGCACCAGTTTGAGCTGGGTCAGAGGGGCTGTGAGGTTGTCCCCAAGGGCTCGTTGCTGCCTCCAGAGCCCTTGTACCTGGTGACATGAGGAGAGTGCAGCACACTGTCTCCGAACTCATCCGCAGCAAGCTGGAAGAGAGCAAAGTCTGCAGGAAGATAAATTAACAGCTGAAGAAAAACACAAAGGGACAGGTCTTGTCCCCATGCTTGGACAGAAATCCTGTCCTCATTGCATCTGAGCCATTGTGCCCTCCAATGGCACCTTATCTCTCTTCCTCCTCGCCATCCCTTGCTGTCTGGATCCAGCTATCAGTGACGGTCACAGTCTGGCTGTGCTTTAAAAGCATCTGCCCTCAGAGCTGCCCTGGAAGAGCCCTGGCAGAGGAGCTGCGTGTGCCAGCATGTCTATTCCCAACTTGAATAATAGATGAACCCAGTTTCCCCTCATGGAGCCAACGGTGCTGACAAAAGGCCATTTTTACCCCACAGCTGTCCCTTACGATGGCTTCTTTTTCCCAGTTTGTTTTTTTTTTTGCATGTACTTAAGTGACTTCCAGCTATACTGGCAAACTTTCAAGTGGGGACTAGGCCTTCCTCTGAAAGGGACTCTGATTCCACAGAAGGAAACTTCCAGCATGGAATAAAAGCTTGTGTTGTTTGTAGTAAACAAGTGCAGTTATAACAAGCTAGGCTGGCGTGTGTGTGCACATGCGAGCTCTGGAGATCCTCAGCTATATATAAATACACACATGCACACTCTATCTGGGGGTTTCTTGTGTTCCTGGACTTTTCTGTCTGTCTTTGGGCTGCTGGTGAACAGGCTCAGTGGTCATGCCCTTAGAGAGGTGTCTGCAGTGTCTCTGCAGAGGTGGGAAGGGGTGGCAGCCCCAGTCCAGCTGTGGTTTTGAGGGGCTGCAGGGTGCTGTAGAGCAAGGGAACCCCCTCCCACAACAGCAGAGAAGGAAACAGCTGGCAGCTGGCCAGAAGGCAGTCAGCTGAGCCTCCCCTGGTTTTCCCTGTGCTGTCTTTTATCCCTGACTCCCCTCCTGCTTTTCTCTTTCTCATTTTCTTTCCAGTCTGCTCTCCTTCCCTCATTCTCCTTCCCACTCCATTCATCACACCATGAGCCCCAGCCAGCAGCTATACTGAGCCAAGGGAAATCATCACATCCATGTGTTTCCCTAATAGCTCTGGACCCTTTTAATAACAAGAGGGAATAGAGAATAAATGCAGCCTTTCCCTCAGGGCCTTGCGTGTTTCCCTGTCCTGGCATTCGTACCAGTAGGACAGTGTCATGGGACAGAGGGGTCTGCTTTTGAGTGGGCTGATACCTTACAGCTTAGCATGGCCAGAGAGGTGGCCTGGGGAAGAGGAGAAGCCTCTGCTTGCCCTGTGATTAGGGAAGCTGCTTGCCATTTCCTCATGCCTGATTTTTCCCTTGGAGGATGGTCATTCCTCCATGCCTCAGCCCAAGAGCGGTGTCTGGCTGGCTGGGCCACGTGGAGGTGAGCGCAGAGTCACCACCACATTCACCACCCTAAGCTAATGCTCCTCTTTGCCCTTGTCTAGAGGCCAGCACCCCTTGGAGTGGTCGTGGCCCGGGGGCAAGGTGGACCCTGCTGGGAAGGAGGAGACCGAGTTGGTGGCCTCAGCAGCCCCCAGCAGCGGCCGGGCGATCCGAGAAGAGGACTGTGAGGGGACCGGCACGAAGCCGTACTGCAAAGTCCTGGTGCTGACGGAGACGCAGGCGAACGACACGGGTTACTACCGCTGCTACTACAAGTACATTGATGCCAAAATCGAGGGCACCACAGCGGTGGGCACCTACGTGTTTGTAAGAGGTAAGAGCCATCGGGATGTGCACCTGCAGGCTGGGGGGCTGGGGGCAGCCAGTGCACCGTAATATCCGAAAGATTAAAAACCTCAACGTGCCTCCCAGGCTGCTGCAGGCTTGGGGAGGGGGCCAAGGGCTGGTTCCCTGTACTTCCAGGGAACCAATATCCGTCCCCGGCGGCAGCGCCTGGGATTCAATTTCGTCCCATCCTGGGGGCATCGCTCCAGCCAGGCTGGAATGCAGGAATTTAAGCAGTGAGAGCCTGGTCTCAGAGATGTTTCACCACTAAAAAAAGCACAGGAGTTATCTTCTGGGCAGCTGGGGGCACCCCAAGATGCTGGTGGCTATGGATGATAGCATTCCATGAAGCTGAGACTGAGGGAGGGAGAGGATGAGTGGTACAAACACACCATGCATCCTCCTGTTCCCTGGCCTGATGGCTTGAGCCACTCCACAGTGGCAGATCCACTCCTCTCCACACTGGCTCCTCTCCAAACTGTGCAGGGGGTGCCTGCACAGGCAGGATTATGAGATGTATTTTGGAGGAGGAGGGATGTTCACCAGGCTTTGGATTGGAACCCCAGCTCAGCAAGTGTCTGCAGGGCCAATACTCATCCTCTCCATGCCCCAGGGGTTCCCCCTCCGCTGTCTCCCCCCCTGCTCAAAGCAAGATAAATGAGCCCTGTCCCCTGGAAACAGTTGGCTGAGCTATTTCTCTTTCCGCCCCCATTTATTAGTTGGTGCAGTTGTCATGAGCCAGGCAGGTCATGACATATAAGATGCATTTTTCAGAAGTCCCAGGGCAAAGCCAAATTTGCCTCTGCAACTATGCAGAGAAAAATGCAGGGGCAAATCAGAAAAGCTGGACAGCTGCTGGAGAGGAATTGAGGTCTGTTTGGGCAATTGCCTCCTCTCCCCATGGGCTCTGCTGCCCACCCTAAAACAGGACAGAGCCTCCCTGGATCACAGGCATCTGTGAGTTGGACAGGGGTGTTCAGACCCTCTAGAGTGTTTTAACAGGGTAGAGGTAGAGAGCTTCTTACACACACTGAAAATGTGTACAGCCTAACGTACTTTCATGCTTTTGAGTGCTTTTGCAAGAACCTGATTTTCTTTGTGATCCAGCAAACACCACTTTGCCCCTTGACCCACCTTCTCTCACCTCCAGTCTCTCTGCAGCTCACTAGTGTCTCTCCTACTTACCAGAGAGCAGCAAGTGTGCACATGGTGCAGCTTAGGGGCAATAAATCCCAGGTTGTCAGGGCCCGTGGGACCCACAGTGCCTGCGGACAGCATGTGTGCAACAGATCCTGCCAACACCTCGCAGCATTGCTGTGCACAGGGCTACACAGCACATGTTCATACTGCTTCCAATCAGGCTGTCCCCTGTTATGGTTATCAGGCATGTAGGAAACCTCAGAATCTGCCTTTCCAGACAGGACAGGCTTTCAGGCAGGAGAAGGGACATGTCAGGAAAACCCAGGCATACAGTAACCACAGCCATTGCAGAACATCCAGATAAAGCCCTGCCTGTTCCTGCTGAACTGGGCTGCAATGTGAAACTGTCCCTGGAGAGCTTGGAAGGGCTGATGTAAGTGTCAGGGATGTTTGGAGACAGCATGATCAGACCACAGCTTTATCCATCAACCTCATTTCTCATGTTAAGAGCTTGGTGGAAGTGCCGGGAGCAAAATATCTGTGCTTGGCTGGAAAAATGGGTTCTTTTGTATTTTACCTGCAGCTCAGTTCTTAAATAAACTCTCCACACATATCTTTCCTTCCCATGTGTCTGGTTAGGTGTGTATGTTATTACAACTACAGATAGCACTGTAGACATATAGAATGCCTCATCAGGGTAGGATAGGATATGCACAGCCCACATCTCATAAAGCTTAGCATATATTAATGAAGAAGATGCTAAATTATTCCCATTCGACCCATTAAGACAGTCTTAAGAATATTTGTGATGTAGTCAGAGAGGGGAGTTAGTGCATGAATCACAAGCTCATTGGCAGCAGGACCAGCCCAGTAAATCAGTTAGTTCTTGGCTGCCATCTGAGCTTGAAGGGGACCTCATAGTATCTCACCTCTGGCATTTGTGCACCTCCTCCCTCTCACATGCCCAGGGCTCAGGAGAGGAATGAAGAACATGTTCACACGGGGAAACAAATCTGTGATTTCAGCAATCCTGTGGCAGCACAAGACCGCAGGAAACACAGATAAGAACTCTCTGGGCAATCCATGTTTTCGTAAGAGCTGACCAATACAGTTTTCTGAGTGTGGTTTCTTTCACCTAAGCTGTAGAAAAAAGAGATTCATGCAGATTCATACAGGTCTTTGTAGCATGACTAGCACTGAAGCAACAGCTTTATAGGTCAAAAATTAAAGTATTCCCTTCTGCAATTAACAGTGGGAGCACTGGGTTGGACTGGGTTGGACCCAATGTGATTTGAGCTACATGACCCCCAAATGGGGATTATTTCCAAATTCATCTTTGACTTGTTCTTTTAGTTGGGCATCTTTAGGGGCTGGGTAGCAGAGGGAAAAATTCTTGAGTTGGATAACCGATGTCCTCATGCTACAGTCCCTTGAAATCAATGCTTTAGCTGAAACCCAGGTGAATAAAGACTAAATGTAGTCCTTAAAAAGATAAAGGCCACTGGGATCATTTGGTCTGATTCCAGCATATCAGAAGCCATAAAATCTCCCCTAGCAGGTCTCTGAGGCAGACCCATGTCTCCCAGATAGAAGCCCACTACCTCCTTACAGAGTTGCCTTCACCCAGGGGGCAATTTCTATGAACAAAGCCAATCATGACCGTGTGCTGGGTGGACATTTACAGAGACACGACTGGCAACACCACACCTTGGAGACACCATTCCCTGTGGGAAACGGCAGGCAGGGGCTGATTCTACAGAATAAATCGTCCATCATGGAAGCTCTGCCAGAGGACACCAAGCAGCCTCACAATTCTTTGTCTCTCCCAATTCTGTCTTCATTCCCTTCAGTCACTCGACATGCTCATTCCATGTCGAGTGTAGCGTAACATCCCCGGCCTTGCTAAGTCATTTCAGTGATTATTTTTGGGTGGTTTTGCTCTTCCTGTCAATATTTGTGCCTGCAGCAGTTGGGCGGTAGTGGGGTGGCAGCCCTGGAAAGCTCAGCTCATCTGTTTATCTGGCTGCAGGATGACATCTGCATACCATTCCGCTGGGGATCACTTCCTCGCCCTGGAAGGTCGCGCTGCACCAGGGCGGCACAGCCCCACACCGCCCCTGCCGCGGGGCCACGCTCACCAGCTGGGCAGGCGCCGAGCCCAGGACACAGCACACTGGCTTCACAAAGGGTCAGACCCAGGCAGAGACCTTGAGGGGGCCAGGAAAGGGGAGGTCATTTCCAGCACTGCCCAAACGTCACACAAATGCCACTGCACCGGTGCTGTGTTTGGTGCGGAGGAGCCGGCTGACTCCCTTTGCATTCCCAAGCTCCAGGTGTCTCCTCTGACTGTCACATGTGGCAGATGGGGCCATCCAGCTCCACACCACTCCCCCTGGCAAGCTCATGCTGTGCTAAAGAAAGTCAGAAAGCCTTTTTCTGCTGGTTGATTTCTTTTCCCAGTTTTTTCTTGCCTCTGTTTAGTCGTTGTTCTTGTATCTCTCCTTCAGATTTTGAACAGCCATTTATCAACAAGCCAGAGACCCTCCTCATCAGCAAGAAGGAGAACACTTGGGTACCATGCCTTGTGTCCATCCCAGATCTTAACGTCACACTGACCTCGGTGAGAGCTCGGCCAGGGGGAGACTCTGGACTGAGATGTATTGCATTTGTTCTGCATTTGTAATTGCCTGAGTGGAAGCAGGACAGGCACTGCCAGGAAAGGAAAATGCATGGGATAAATTTTCCATGGAAAATACGAGCCATTGGCTTCCTTGTTTTATTTGCTGGTTGAAGCTGTGTTGTCCAGTTCCCTTGGGCAGACCCCACGGGTTTCCTGCCAACCTTGCTTCTCTTCCCTGGAGCTCTATGAAACAAAACAAGACTTTGTTTTAAACCCATTTCCCCACAGCATCCCCCGTTTGCCTGGTCTCTGTGATCTACAACCCCTTTAGGTGGTCGGCATCCCCACGGGGGAGGAGGCTGCAGCCCTGGGGCTCAAGACTAAAAACAGCTCTGTTATCAGTTTGCTTTTGCCTCTTTTTCCCTTTTTTTTTTTTTTTTTTACAATGCAAATACATCCTTCCAGGATGAGTGTTACTATTGTACAAAGGCCTCCAGGGACACTCTGGGGGCCAGGGGCCTTTCCCTTGCCCGGGAAGGACACTACCCAAGGTCAGCACTCATCCCAGTGGGGCTGATGTTTGGGATACCAGCATCAGTTTCCTTAGCTATCTCTAGAAGTTTCCATTCCTGGAAGTCTCTGGCCTGCTCTGCAGATGGAAAGGCTCGTGGTGCAGGATGCGGCTGCTCAGGGTAGAGGGGAGGCAATTCCTAGATGACAAACCCTCGGGAGGAGAGGGCAGGAGGCCAGCACAGATGCTGCATCATTTCTTCCCACAAAAGGGAAGTAAAGTCTGGAAGGGGTGGGGTGGAAATGTTGTTACCCTCTTATTTCAGTTGGCAAAATGTTGATTTTTCCAGCAAAATTTCTATATCCACCCTGACGGGAAAAGCATTTTCTGGGACAACAAGAAGGGAGTGCAGGTACCGACACACATGATCAGGGACTTCTTGTTTGTCCAGTGTGAGACTGTCATCGACAAGAAGGTCTTCAAATCCAATTTCTTCATCATCCATATAGCAGGTGAATATTTGGGAAGGTGCAGGGGAGCAATTTGGGTCACTCTGCTATGGTCCTCTCTGGCTACACAGACTCTGAATGGTGCTTATATCTCCTCTACTGTGTGTCAGAAACACACACCAAGCAGCAGGAGGTCATACCCAAACCTCCTGTAAGTGCACAGTCTGAGTCAAGGAGTTAATAGATCAGAAATGGTTTTTTGTTGCCTATTCTGCCTCAGGGAGCGAGCTGTACGACATCCAGCTGTATCCCAAGAAAGCCATGGAGCTGCTAGTGGGAGAGAAGCTGGTCTTGAACTGCACAGTGTGGGCTGAGTTCAACTCTGGCGTCCGCTTCCAGTGGGCTTACCCTGGAAAACAGGTACCAGCAAACAGAGCAGCTCCCCGTGTTCTGAACCATTTCTGTCTGAATCATCCCCTCCTGCCCATTCATTGTTCCCTCTTCACATCATTCACAAGGCTCTGCTTCATGGTCCTACCTATGCTGTGCCCTGGACATCTTGGTCAGAGTGTTTTCCCATTTTTCTCTCTTGCAGTAGAAGGCAGACAGAGGGAAGACCCCTTTTCCTGGCAGAAAGCTACCTCTTTGCCGAGGTGTTATTGCTCTGGGGCTCTCCTGGGAAAACACTGGATTCAATTCCACCAGTGCAAATCCAGAGCAAAAATAATTGGCTTAAAAAGAACTACTCTAGTAACACAGCCCTCGTTACCAAGAGCCTGCAAGGTGGTCCCTTCCCCACTTTGTTTTCCCCTTGTTGTAGCCTCTGGCTCTTGGGAATGGTGAGACAGGGGAGTCCCCTGATGGCATCACTTAGTTCATGTAGCTATAGGGCTCCCAGCCTGGTTCCTGGGCTGCAGATAAGAGCAAAACATGTGCTAAGCTCTGACCTCAGCCTCAGGCAGTCAGTACACAGGACATGTTGCCTTTCCATCCCTGAGGCTGGCAGTCAGTTGTGGAGAAACCTGTCCAGGTAGAGGCAAGCACTTGGCAGCAAGAATCAGAGCTATGAGGAGCCCATGCACACAGCTCCATCCCACCGATGTCTTTCATCCCCTTCCCCTCTGTCGTCTCCCGCAGACACAGCGAGCAGTGGTGGAGTCCGAGCGCCACTCCCTGCAGACACACACGGAGCTCTCCAGCATCCTGACCCTCCACAATGTCAGCCAGCAGGACCTGGGCGAGTACAAATGCACTGCCACCACCGGTGCCCAGATGCTGGAGGAGAGCACCGACGTCATCGTGCACGGTACAGCACCTTCCTCTGCCTCACAGAGCCAAAGCCAGAGCTGAGCTGCAGCAGAGCCCATCCCCAAGCTGCCTGGGCAGTGCTTGTCCCAAGGCTCAGCAGAGCAGCTCCTGCACCTCCATCCACTCTGCTGTAGTGAGACCCAGCCTTCCTCCAGTCCCTTAGCCCTTCTATGTCCCAGCACCACACTGGGAGCACGATCACATTCAGCAAGGTGCTGAGATGACAAGGGAGAGAGGTGCCAACGCCAAATTGGCCCAAATGCAGCAGGATGGCAGGACACGAGTCTCATGGCCCTGCAGCAGATGCAGTGCCCCTGTGGCATGGCTGGCCTGGGAGGCACCAGCTGCAGGAGCACAAGGCATCACTGGCACTGGGTGGCTGTGTCCCAGCAGCAGGACCAGTCTCCCTGTGTCCCCAGTGGTTCCCAAGAGGGAGGCAGAGGCAGCTCTTCAAGTGCCAGGATCTCAGCTGCCCTGCCACGACACCGTCTTGTCCTTGGTCATTGCTGCTGGGCCCTGTGGAGAGCAGCAGAGCTTGGTGACAGCCTGTCCCTTTGTGCTCTCCTCCATGCTCACTTTTTTTCTTGCAGAAAAGCCCTTCATCAACGTGGAGTGGAGGAAGGGCCCGGTGATAGAAGCCACTACAGGAGATGAAGCCGTGAAGCTGCCAGTGAAAGTTGTGGCTTACCCCCCACCAGATTTCCAGTGGTAACTCACCTTTCTTAGCCTGAGCTGCTTTGTCCTCTCCTTCTTCCCTCTGCCAAATGGGAAAGCCTAGCCTGGCCCCCTTGCTATGTCCCTCTGTGGTCACATTTTTCCACCTATGGGAGTAATTTCTCCCAAATGCCCTGACTCTCAACTGCACAGCCTTGGCTTGGCAGCTCTACACTGTCTGGAGTAGCCAAGCAGAGCACCCACAGGAGCTGTCCCTCTTGTCCCTCTGCTGCCCAGAGGTGCAAGGTAGTGAGGTGGGCTGTGTGCAACATCGTGCTGCACTTCCACCAGAGCTGGCCGGAGCTGGGAGCTTTGCACTCACTCACTGCTCAGGGCAGAGCCACAGCATCCCCAGCCCCACACGCATCCATGTGAGTTGATGCACAGATCTGTAACTTAGGTCCAGGGAAGGCCCAGTGTCCTCCCCAGAGAGGTCCTCAGTGCTAGCAAGGGGCACCTCGACTGTGCTCTAGCGGGGACCAGCAAACCCCTGCCCAGCTGCCAGTGGGACACTTCCTCCCCATGGCTGCATTTTCTCTCTGCCTCCCCGCAGGTACAAGGATGGAAAGCTAATTCCCAAGCAATCTCAATCTTCAATGCAGATCAAGGATGTGTCGGAGCAGCACGCCGGGACATACACGCTGGTTCTGCGGAACAGGCTGGCGGGGCTGGAGAAGCACATCAGCCTCCAGTTAATCGTCAATGGTAAGGGAGGGCCAGGGCTGGGCTGGGGGGGGGCAAAGCTGAACCCACAGCCCCAGCCTTTGGGCTGCTCCAAGACCAAGTCCCCATTGCTGTCCTAAAGCAGTTGGTACATCATCTCTTCCTCTCCCATTGCTGAGGGACTCTCTGGTTACAGTGAGGCTGGTTCCTTCTGGCTTCATTCCTGGCTCCATCACTTTGGGCAGGGTATGTCCTTGCTCAGGGGCCACTTCCCAGTTGCAGTTGGAGATGCTGCTGAGGGTGACCCTGACTGATGCGGACTTGAGGGCAGGGCAGCTGCCACACACGTGAAGTCTTGATCTGGAGTAGTTCCTCTGAGTGGGAAGCTCCTGGGGAATTTTCCCGCAGCAGAAACTGGTCCCTGTCATACAGGATCCAGATGGAAGGGCACTGCTGCTTGGATATGTGCCTCCAGCAGGCTCTGTGGCCCTGGACTGGGGGCTGCCAGACAGTGCTTTGAGCCCTGCACCATCCAGACAGAGGAAGGAGAAATGATGTCACTTGAATCTGCCTAAGAATAACCTGCTGTGCCTTGCAGGCCTGAGCTGTCCCGAGAGCTGGAGAGCTGTAGTGCCCACACTTTCCACAGACAGGTCTGGGAAGGGCTGTGCCTGGCATGGGGAGGGAGTGGCTGAGCCTGCAGCCGCTCACAATGTCACTCTGATCCTTGCAGTCCCTCCACGCATCCATGAGAAGGAAACCTCTTCCCCAAGCATCTACTCCAAGAAGAGCCCCCAGGCCCTCACCTGCACTGTCTATGGCATCCCAGCACCAGAGGTGATCCAGTGGCAGTGGAGGCCATGGATGCCATGTCGGATGTTCTCCCGACGCAGCCTGTAAGTGCCATTTCTTCCAACACCTGTGTCTTCCCAAGCCACCAGTTTGGCATTATGGGCTTTTTGTGACTGTGGTTGTGCCCCAGACCCCATCTCACTTCTGCTCTTCCACCCATGACATGGCACAAGGAGGACAGCACTGACTGATAGCTCAGAGCACTGTACACCCACTCACCTCATGGGGAGGCAGAATGGAGACACCTGTTCTCAGTGTAGGAGTTTTGCCCAGACTGGGTAGTCCCAGACACCAACAACTTCCACAGTGTCCCCTGCATCCTCAGTCATCTACATCTGTCAGTGGATGTCCATGGCACAGCCACACCTCACAGCATCTGCAATAAAACCACTGATCATTGTGCTAATGGGGAAACTGAGGCAGATTGGAGGAGAAACTGTTCCAGACCCTTGGTCAGACCCCAAGACAGCAACTGGGGCTCATCCCATTCCTGCCCTGAGGTCCCCATGGTTTTTCTGTCCTATGTCTTTTCCTGGGTAATGATGGAAGCAAAAGTGCTCATAGGCAGCTGCTGCTTGTGGGGAAGAATTACTGAATCCTGGGAAAGTACCAGACCTCTGGATGGTTTTCCAGGAGGGTGTTTGTGCCAGCAGCACCAATAGGTAGGCATGAAGGGTGCCTGCTCACTGCCTGTGCCCTGTGAAGCTGGGACAGCACCAGGCAGGGCTGCAGTGGCATTTTTTAATGACAGCCTCACAGGAAGAAGAAAAAGGGATGCTGGGGAGTTGTAGCCAGAGCAGTCAGGGTGGAGAACATCAGGGTGCCTGGAGGAAGCCAGGTCCTGCAGCCCTGTGCAGGCTTTTGCCAAGCCAGGGATGCCAGAGAGCTTTCTATTGCATGCAAGTGCACTGTGGCCCTGTCAGGAAGCAGAGGGACCTGTGAATTATGAGCACTGTCTCCCAAGGCCCCCGTATTTCTGCCTAGCATAGCTCCAGAGGATGCAGGAGGCTTCTTTCTAGCTTCCTGTTGTTTACACAGCTCACCAGTATGTTTGCCCCACCAAGCTCTGCCTCACACACACCCTTGCCACTGCTCCTGGGCAGCTCCACTCAGCTCCACCTTGCTCCCCTGCTACCCTAAGCCTCTCCCTCCACTCCTCCCACTCTGGATTTTGGGCAGACCTTCCCATCTTCCTCCTCAACCTGCATTCCAGAAGCACCCTGCAGCCTGCAGCATCCCTGGTCCCCGACAGATTTGGGCACTTCTCCCCAGTCGCCTGTCTCAGGCTGAAGAGGTACCACCATCCCCCAGCAGCACCTTTACTTGGGATATGTCCCTCCTGCTTTTTGTTGAATCAGGGGCAGCAGGAGCACCCCTGGGTGCTGTGCCCTTAGATGTTGTACCATCTGCTCTCCAGGCCAGCACCAGCCAGTCGGTGGCATCCCTGACTCTCAGTCCCAGTAGGGCTTTAAGGCCTTGGTGCTGAGCAAAGTGACATCAAGAGCTGCCCTAGGCACATGTGAACTGATTTCAACCCTGCCTTTCTCCACTCAGGAAGGAAAGATGAAGTCCCAGGGCTGAGGGTGAAGACACTGCCTGGGACACCTGTATCTGTTCTCTGCCTCAGTTTTCACATGTACAGATTTTTGCCTCACTGGTGGTTGCAGAGCACCCTTATTAAGCACATCAGAACTGTGTAACCGAAAGACCAGGGAAATTTTGCGGAGTTGTAGATCAGGGACATCAATCCTCAGACACAAAGCTACTTTCGCTGCCTTTTACCCAGCTGACCACCTCCCCATCTCTCTCCTCTTTCTCCTGCTCCTCCCTGGCTGCTGGATTAGCAACAGCAGGCACCGGGCAGCAAGACGCCATCAGCGGGACCGGATGCCCGAGTGCAAGGACTGGAAAGACGTGACACAGCAGGATGCAGTGAACCCCATCGAGAGCATTGACACCTGGGTGGAGTTCGTGGAGGGGCGTAACAAGGTGAGGCTGTATCTCAAACCCATCCTGGGGCAGGGAGCTGGAGACAGACACAGAGGTCCTTTGCCATCATCCAGCAAAAGCAGGCTGGAAAGGAGCCTGGCAGAGACAGATTTGGGGAGAGCTTCACACCTCTGCTTCTAAAATGAACCATCAGCAGCCATTCCCAGCCCTGGGGCTCTGCAGTATCAGGCAGCCCCAGGTAGAGGGAGAGCTGTCATCTCTGACAAATTACCCTGTGACCAGAGAGGTTCCCACCAGGGCTGGTTGCACAGGAGGGATTACATGGATTGCTGTTGAACACAGGGCATCCAGCTAGGGAGGGCATGAGGGATGTGTGCTATGAGGGCTCCCTTGGCCATTTCTGAGCACAGGCTGGTCTTGTAGAGCCAAACCCTGCAGAGCAGGGCAAACCTGGGCAGGAAAGCAGGAGTCACAAACTGGCCAGGAAATCCCTGGCCCTGGGAATGTTCATGTGTCTGGTGGGGCATTTCATCCAGCTGTCCCCAACCCAGGGGGGTGAGGGTGGTATGGAGATGGTGGCATCCATCCACTGCAGGTTTGTGAGTGAGATCACGTGTGCTCCACAGAGCCCACTTCTCCATCACAGCATTTCCTTTCTGGAAGGAACCTCTCTCCCTCATTGCAGTGTGTAGTGTGTGACCTGCTTGCTGCCTGTTTCTTTCTGCCTCTCTGGTAGCCGTGAGTGTCAGGTCTGCGCCGTGACGGGGTTCCTGTTCCCGCTGGTGTCGGGCACCAGCCGCTCACAGGGGGATGCAGAACAAACAAATGGGCCCCTGTTTCCGAAAGTCACTTCCTGTTTTCCTACACACCTCTAAAGGCACTTCCCGTCCCCTGGCCTGGCTGGGAGTTCATCACTCTGCCAAAAGAGTGGCAAGAGCAGATGGTTCTCCTCCCAGGGCAACTGAAGGGAGAGGCAGCGGTTGGTGTCCCCCAGGGAGGAAAGCACGGGTGGTGGGAGCTCCTGAGTGAGAAGCCCTTGCGTCCCTCTCCAGTTGTGACACTCATCTTGGTCTTTTTTGATCTTTCCCTATTTTCCTCATTCTCTCCCTCCTATTCCTCAGCTGTGTCCCTCTCATTCCATCTGTTTGGTTGTAATTGTCCAGGAGCTTCAAATTAGGTCGTGCATCCCAGGGATGTGCAAGACCTTTAGGAGAAAAGAGTGGGATGCTATGTTCTCAAATCTGCTTTCACTCCCTCTGTTCCTTTCTGCCTGTCTTCTTTTACCATCCTCCTGGGTTTTATTCTATCTGGTAAGGCCAGAACGAACCACAGGGTGTGCAGGGCACAGCCATGCACTTCAGGCAGCAGGATGATGTCAGATCCAGAAACCCCAACTCCAACGTAACACTGCAGATTAAAAGGAAAATGCCCAAGGAACAGGAAAGGCAGCACACAAAAGTGCCAGCAATAGGGTCACTTCAGCTGTACTGAATAACCCCAAGAAACGGAAAAGGCAATGCACAAAAGTACTAGTAATAAGGTCACTTCAGCTGCATTGAGTAGGCACTGAATGAATGACTGTTCCTTCTGGTTAACCCCAAGCTAATGCATTGCCACTTACAACGGAAATGCTTCCCCAAGTCTGTGGGATGAATAGTAAAGGCAAAATAGTTTCCCTTTGTAAGGCAAAGTAGGAACACATTATTTTTGCATTTTAGACATTGTCTCATTAGAGGGATTTCTACGTGTGATTAACTTGTCATTTAAACTGGAGCTTCAAACTGCAGGTCTCCTCTAAGGGGAGTGCTTGTAACACATTCGGCAGCTCACACATGTACAGTGTGAGCCAGCAGGAGGAGGAGAGCAGCCTTATTCCCCAGCTGCTTTTCCTGGCTTATTTGGAAGCAGCATCTCCTGGGTCCATGCTCCCAGGATGGCAGCCTGGCTGTTTGCCCAGTCTCAGTCATGTCTTGCTAGAAAGATGGAAGAGGAAGCTTTTAGGACCGTGTCTATGTACACTTGAAATTTAAAGCAAGAAGATGACTGTCCTTTCTGAATTGATGAGAACTGGGATGCTTTCATAGGTTTGGTTTCTCCTTATGGATAAAAGGAGTGCTGGCAGGCCTGTAAGTACCTGTAAATTCCACTGAACCTACAGGACACTAAGTAGTCACTCAACTGCAGAGGGCTCAGGGAATCAGAGCCCTGGTGTCCTTTCCCTTTCTCCTTACTGTTATAAATAAAGCTTGTCAGGAGCTTAGCCATGCCCTCAGACCCGCATCATGTTACTGTCCCCCTTGCTGAGCACAGCAAGGGGGGCAGTATCTGTCCCCATGGTGACCCGAGGGGCTCAGCAAGAACTTTGCTTCCATGGTGAGGCATCTATGCTGACTGGGCTCCATAAAAAGGAGAAGAGTTTGGGAATAAAATCATGTTGTTGTTGCTAGAGCCAACTTTTAGGCTTGAAATGCACAAAGGGCTATTGAATAAGGGGCTATTTTTGCATAACCCTTTCCCAGGTATAGCTGCTGCCTGGAGCTAGGCTTACTGTGGGCTTTGCTGCCTGCCAGAGAGCAGCAGTGATCCTACTTCTCTTCTCTCTTGCTCTTCCTAATTCCTCCTTACGCTCTCTTCCCCCATCAGACAGTCAGCAAACTGGCCATCCAGGAGGCCAACAACTCAGCCATGTACAAGTGTATTGCCTCTAATAAAGTGGGTCGAGACGAGCGGCTGATCTACTTCTACGTGACCAGTGAGTACTGCAAACCTCCCCTCTCCCTGCACCAGCCGAGCTCTCTGCTGGAAAAAAGCAGGTCCCTAGAGCTGCTGGGTCCTGCCCTTCTCAGTTAGGACCTTCAACAGTGACTGGGAAGCCAGAAGGAAAGCAGGGCTGGCAGCAGATAGCACAGGCAGAGTTTGGCAGGCAGACCTGGGGGCGAGCCGGGGCTGCCTGTGCCTAGGTCCTGGAGCAGCCCTGGCAGGTTCTGGGCAGGTCCTGGGCTGGGGATAGACTACTGGCTCAGGCCCAGGCAGCTCCCTGGTCTGGGGATGTGCCTGGTCCAAGAGCATCCTCTAGTGGCACCACCCGACCCACTCCCAGGCCAGGTCCCGCTGGCCTGAAGCCCTGGCAGAGTCCCCACGGGAGTTTGGTGATGGGAGGAAGATGAGTTCGTAGAAGCCAGAGCCCAGCAGTGTGGGCTGGAGTCATGGCCCATATGGGGCTGCATAAGCCTCCTGTCAGCAGTACCCCATACTGGCAGGAGTCTGTCCCCATCCATTGGGACAGGGAGTCCAGCAAGGGCACAGCAGAGACTTATCTTATGGACAGACCTCAGAAGGCTGGGCTCACGGCCCTCGTGGTAGTGCCTGTGCTGTCAGATCCACCAGCTGTTGTGGAGCCAGGTGCAAATCTTCAGTGGCTGCTCCAGGAATCTCCACACGTGCAGCTGTCCAGGCTGCTGTGTCACTGCCTGCACATGTAAACCACACATGCAGGCATGTGTGCAAACCAAAAGGGTGCAGCTGAGCTGAGAGCAGTAACAGCCCAACTGAGACCTCCCCAGCTTGCTTCTTTTGTGACCCCATCTTAATCTGACCCGGGGACTTCAGAATATCCCATAACACTCGCTGGGCTTAAGCTGTGCTTGCCAGCAGTTTGCATGTCACAGTTCTACTCTGCAGTGGTTTTGTTTACCCTGAGGACAGGCAGATCTCAGAGAGCTGAGCCCAAGGAGCCAGTTTGTGTCTGGCAGCTCAGCCATGAAAACTCATTCACATGTTCATTTCCTTCCTGAAAGCCATTCCAGATGGGTTCGAGATTGAGTCCCAGCCCTCAGAAGAGCCCATAGAGGGGCAGGACCTACAGCTGAGCTGCAATGCAGACAACTACACCTATGAGAACCTGCAGTGGTATCGGCTGAACCTCTCCAAGCTCCACGATGAAGAGGGCAATCCCCTTGTGCTGGACTGTAAGAATGTCCACCACTATGCCACCAAGATGCAGGGGGAACTGCGCTTTCAGCCCCACTCCAATGATGCCACTTTGCTGCTCACCATTCCCAACATCTCCCTGAACGAGGAGGGAGACTACGTGTGTGAGGTGCAGAACAGGAAGACCCGGGAGAAACACTGCCACAAGAAATACATCTCTGTGCAGGGTGAGGGTCCACAGGGCTGGTGGGAGTGACAGAGGAGAGCTGGCGCTCTTGCTGCCATGAGCTTCCCAGGCCGTCCCCAGGGGAAGCCACGCAAGCAAGCTAAACTCAAGGTGGCAAAGGCAGGGCACCTGGGTTCTCAAGACACCCTTCAGCAGGGGTCCGAGACCCAAAGGCCCCCAGGAACACAGATATTCTTTTGATCAATCAGTTTCCCATTTTCCCCTCCTCCTCTTTGTGCTGCTCCTCCAGCCCTGGAGATCCCCCGCCTCAAGCAGAACCTGACAGACATTTGGGTGAATGTCAGCGACTCCATAGAGATGCGCTGTAAGGTGGACGGCAACCACATTCCTGCAATCAGCTGGTACAAAGACGAGAAACTGGTGGAAGAAGTGTCAGGTACAGTGGGCTGGGGATGAATCAAAGGCAGGGCATAGTGTTCAGCTGTTGGAGATCTGAACACTGCTGAGTTCTGGGAGTTGCTGTGCCCAGGCAAAGGCACTCGTTCTCTGAATTGGCCAGACTCTTGTTTTAATCAAATTCTGTCCCAGTTTGATGCAGTCTCACTGGCCAAGTCTATGCCCCAGGGCCTGGCTCAGTACTGTCTGTGCATGTGCACGTGCAGCTGGAGAGCAGAGAGAGATAAATCATTCATGTTCTTACTCTCAGCCCAGTGCCTGGCATCTCTGCTTAAGCAGAGAGCAACCCAGATCTCATGGAAGGAACCTGGGAAGGATCCAGGCACGTTGCATAGGGAAAAGGACAGATCCTGAAGCTGAAGCAGAACTTGACAGACCAGCTGAACTGCCTGGGCACTGTCCCTATCCAGCATGCTTGGAGGGGGATTTGTCCCCTCCATACATTGCCTGGTGAAAGCCCCTATAGGATATTTCTGAGGCCATCAGGCCATAAAAGAGCCTCTACCAGCTGGTGTGATTTCATTCTGACATCTAAAATGAATCAGCCAAAAAACAGGAGCCTGATTTTGAGCCTGAGTGAGTCCAGTATACTAATCTTCCCTCCCTGTGAGTGACCACCACAACCCTCTGTGCCTTACAGGGATTGACCTGGCGGACTTCAACCAGAGGCTGAGCATTCAGAGGGTGAGAGAGGAGGATGCTGGGCTCTACCTGTGCAGCGTCTGCAATGCCAAGGGCTGCGTGAACTCCTCAGCCAGCGTCTCCGTGGAAGGTACCAGCAGCCACAACTCCCCTGGGGATGAAGGGACAGAGTAAGAGTTGTGGGCAAGGTCCCACACCTCTTCCCTGTGACAATGGGAGGCAGTGAAAGCCCCTTGGCCTTGCTGGTGGCACGGTGCTCTACTCTGTAGTCCAGAGCATGTTTAGCTCAGGCAAACACATCCCCAGTCACCTGATGCAGGCCACAAGGGATGGCTGAGCTGGGTCACAGAGTGGGAATCTCTGAAGCTACAATTTCCCTCCCACCCCACAGGCTCTGATGACAGGACCAATGTGGAGATTGTCATCCTGATTGGGACTGGTGTTATTGCTGTATTCTTCTGGATCCTCCTTATTCTCATCTTCTGCAACATCAAAAGGGTACGTGACTGTCTCTGTGCCAGGCAGGGAAGGTGACATAGCAGGGCTTGGGGCAACACCACTGCGGTGATGTGGAGCTGCATGACATCACCCACTAAAAAAAGAAGGTCACTGAGTGAAGCTTCAAGTCCTCTCACTGCCAAGGACAGGGTGCATAAGGGCAGTGGTAAAGGAGGTGACAGGGAATGGCCTTTGCTAGGGGGTAGCAAGTTAAGGCAGGCAAAGAATACAAATCCCCTCTGGGATTCAGCACCCAGGGCAGAGAGGGCACCTCCTCACCCTTTGTGTTGGCTAATTCCTGCAGCCTGCCCATGCAGACATCAAGACAGGCTACCTCTCCATCATCATGGACCCTGGCGAGGTGCCCTTGGAGGAGCAGTGCGAGTACCTGCCCTATGATTCCAGCAAGTGGGAGTTCCCACGAGATCGCCTGCGCCTGGGTGAGCCAGACCCCTCCCTGCCACTGCATGCTGTTGTCAGGACTTCCCACCAGCCCTTCAAACTCACCCTCCAGGTTTCTTACACACTTCTGTGCATTTAATGCTTTCTCTCTGCCTCAGGCTTCCCATGTTCTTCCCCAGACTGTCCCTAAAGCCCAGCTGTGCCTGGGAAATCTCTTTGGTTCTGACTATGGACAGGTCTGAGCCAGCTGTAAGCCCAGACTCTTTCAAAGTACCCACACAGGCGTCTCTGAGACCAGAAGACCCCTGGGCATGCTTTAAAACACATCCCCATATTCTCCAAGTGGCAGTCTGGACAGAGCAGTCCAGTTCACAGCAGGTACCCGAGTTCGGCACCAGGACTGCACCTTTATTGTCCTCGTGCTGAGACACCCACCTGCAGTCCCCGTTCTCTGTCTGGCAGGGTTTAAAGAGCAGCAGACTACCTTTGAGGCACAGAGCAGTGACATTAGCCCTGGCTGCTCTGCTGCAAGGGGTCATGTTTACCTTTCCCACACACAACAACTTGTTGCTTGAGGGCAACAAACAGCCCCTCACTTCTGCAGGGCCATTTCCTTCCTCTGCTTTGTCCATGCCAGCTCTGTCTCAGTTCCTCCCATCATCCTTTCTCTTATTCTCACCAGCACAGCAAGCAGCCACCTGAAAGGGCACATGTTCCATTCCTTCCTTTTCCTTTATGGTATTTTTTTCTTTCTTCTTCCCATGGTTTCCTGTTGGGATTTTTGTTTTCTTTCATTCTATTCTGCCTGTTCTGCACCTGCCTTTCTTCACACTGCCTCTTTCCTTGTCCATAGGTAAAGTCCTGGGTCACGGTGCCTTTGGGAAGGTGGTGGAAGCATCAGCATTTGGGATCAATAAAAGTAACAGCTGTGAGACCGTAGCAGTCAAAATGCTGAAAGGTATGTGGACGGTGAAGCAAAACATGTAGTGTGTGTAGGCAGCAACGAATGAAGCACCTGCCAGGAAATCTCCACTCTGCAAATGCCTGTCTTAATTAATGGCTTCTTGGCCTCAACACAGTTGATGCTCTTGTCATCCTCTCATGGATGCTTTGTCCCCATTCAGCTGCACTGGGAGGCAAGTGGCAGTACAGACAGTAGAGACTTCAGGAACTCAGCTTTCAAGGAAATTTAGCTGTCTTCAAAGGCAAAGAATGAAATCTGTCTCAAAGGACAAACAGAAATCTGAAGCCCCTCTTTGGCAGGTCACTAAAGGAAGTGTTGCTCCCAATTACCTTCTTCCAAATGTGCCTGTATTTTGTGTTTATGGGACCGATTCAGAGCTGGGTAAGGAAGGAGGTTGCAACTCTTACCCAGCTCTGAGGGCTAAATTGGCTTTGCACCCAAAGCCTGGTCAATCCAAAGTGAGATTTTAAGACTTTATAGCTATTCTTTCAATCAGGCATCCAAAACATTATTCTGTAATTTGTCACCAAACGAAACACTGAGGCAGTCTCTGGCCAAAAGTGGCCTGTATGTGGAAACCAAGTCATGGCTCATCTTAGCACTACTTACCACTGCAAGTGTACAGATGCTCTGCACAGAAATGCAGGGGGAAGCCTGTCATGCAAGATTGCTTCACAGTCCTTTGAGGCATGGCTCTCACCTGGCCCATCAGCTGCAGCTCAAGAGGATGCTTCTGTATCTCAGGCTAAATTTACAGACTCTCAACTAAGACAAAATGCATATGGGGAATTGAGAAGTATGAAAAGGCACACAAAACCAGAGAACACACCCTGAGGGTAAAACAGAGGGTCAAGAATTGATGTGAATTTGGCGCTTGAGAGAAGATGAAGCACAGAGAGATGGCAGGGGCATGACACTGTGCTTGTTATTGGAATCATAAAAAGATATCTGAGTTTGAGTTGAGACAGCTCCTATCTTCAATTGTGATAAAAAGAATCAGATGTCTTTTGTTCCTAATTGTTTTATGGCTCGTTATTTCTGTTTGGAGGCCGAAAGGGCAGAGATTCAAACGGGTGCATCTGTATGTAAGCCTCAAGTGATCTTTTTCGCTGCACAACTATCACAAGGAAAAATCTGTTGGGCACAGATTGTGTTGTCCTTTGCCCTGGGTCCCTGCACCTGCAGAGAGCATCGTACATGTTACAGCAGGGATCCTGGGATCTCCAGACAAGGCTTGACATTTCATGTGGGAACACACAGTAACAAAATGTACCGAGGCTTTGAGGGCAGAGTCTCCTCAGCAAGACTCATATTAACATGCTGCTAAGAGGAGGGTGGTGAGGGGGAGTGAAAAGCTGTGAGGAGGCATCAAGACACGGTCTGTGTGTTTCCAGAGGGAGCTACCGCGAGCGAGCACAAGGCACTGATGTCAGAGCTGAAGATCCTCATTCACATCGGGAATCACCTCAACGTGGTGAATTTGCTGGGTGCCTGTACCAAACCCAATGGTGAGTATCCCAGGGCAACAGGCTGTGCCTGCTCCCAGAGATAAGTGCTTGTCCCGTGCCCTTTTTGCTGGCCACGTGTGTGATCACAGGGACGTGTGAGGAGGTTATCAGTGTGTTTGTGTGCACTTAGGGCAGATGTCACAGCTCAGTGGGACTGCACATAACATGAGTGGGGGTAAATTCTGACCAGCTCAAGCCCTTACCTCTTGCCCTGACCCTTGGTGTCTTCTCACCAGGTCCACTCATGGTTATTGTTGAGTTCTGCAAATATGGCAACCTCTCCAACTACCTGCGGACCAAGAGGGAAGGATTCAGTCCTTACAGGGTAAGTAGCTTCCTTTGCCCCTAGACACCTGTTCCATGTCTAGGGAAGGAAGATGTGCAGCCTGATGTATGATCTGACAGTGTGACAAAGACACCCTCTGTCCTTTCTGCAATGGAAGATCGATTTAAGAACAGGAAAAGACTGTGCAGAGCGTGGGTGCAGGGGTTACAATGTGTGTTGCCTGCTGAGGGTTTTGATGTGGTCCCCTTGCCAGGAGAAGTCTCCCAGGCTGCGTATCCAGGTGCAGTCCATCGTGGAGGCCGTGAGAGCAGACAGGAGGAGCCGCTCCGGGACCAGCGACAGCGCCATCTTCCACCGCTTCCTCATGCACAAGAGCCAGACAGCACACCCCATCCAGGAAGGTAATGCTCCAGCCTTGGCAGCAGCTCCTCACCTGGGCCACCAAAAAAATGCCAGACTTGGCTAGTTTGGGCAAGGGGTAGGGAATATCAGTGGGGAGCTGGGACTCAGCCTTGGAGCTGATCACTGTTGCACGGCGATTCCCTGAACAGGGCTGTGACATCATCTCTTGTCTCTTGTAATAGACTCTATAAACCCAGAAGAGAGGATTAAATTCCTTTGGGGTTTTTTAGCCTAAAAAAAGAATTGAGGGGGATCTCAGTGGGTCCTCCCTAGGACAGGAATGATGAGCTGACCTTCAAAGTCTGTTCCAATCCTGTTCCCCACAACTCTGTCTGACTGACATGTGCTGGAGGCTGGACTCATTCTCCTCACACTTGAGCAGGTTCCTGCTGTGTGTCTCCTGCCACCTAAGCAGAAAATCTTAGAGGGGAGCTGATTACTCCAGTTACCACTGAGAACTAGCTGTATCTCACTGAGAGACTGGCTGTACCCCACGAGTCCTGGAGAGAGGCAAGCAGGACAACAGATTGCTCACTGTCTAATCATTTTCTTGTACTCCTGGATAGTGGATGACTTGTGGCAAAGTCCCTTGACAATGGAAGACCTGATTTGCTACAGCTTCCAGGTAGCACGTGGCATGGAGTTCCTGGCGTCTCGAAAGGTGAGTTCACCCTTTTCTTTGCTCACCTGATCTTTTGTGCATGCCTGATGAGAGAAGACCTGCTTACAGCTGCTTTACAGGTGACACACGGAGAGATTCCGTGATCTACCTCACACTTCTCAAGAAATCTGAGGTGGTCATGTGTACACAAAGATGGGAAATTAGTCCTCCTGTATTTCAACCTCTCCTTAACCATCCCCTTCTGAAATTTTTATCTTTAGCTCCTGCCCACTTCCACCATTTCCCCATTACAGCTCAGGCTCACGGGGAGAGGGAGGTGCTCTGCACTTTCTGATTGTTGTTCCTATCCCTCTGATTTTGCCCCATCCTCTTTGTGTGCCCTCAGTGCATCCACAGAGACCTGGCAGCTCGCAATATCCTGCTGTCAGAGAACAACGTGGTAAAGATCTGTGACTTCGGCCTGGCCCGGGACATCTACAAGGACCCTGACTATGTCAGGAAAGGCAGTGTGAGTGCCATCTTCTCAAACCCTCAACAGATTAGGCCCCCTTGACAAAAAGATGAGAAAGGAGGAGTGGAACCACTTGCGTGGCTGGGACCAGAAGCCATTTGCTCGATGACAAATGTCCTGTCCTCCTCCATCAGTATCTCCATCCCTCTCTGACCTACCAAACCTCCATCCCTCCACGGAGAGAGGAGCAGGGCTATCAGCTCTGATTTCCTTTAATCTCTTTCATCCCTTTGCAACAAGAAGGGCTGTCCTACTTCACGTGCCTGACTAAATGCTTGTGCCTTGCTTCTTCCTCCTGCAGGCCCGTCTCCCACTGAAGTGGATGGCTCCAGAAAGCATCTTTGACAAGGTTTACACTACACAGAGTGATGTCTGGTCCTTTGGGGTCCTCCTCTGGGAAATCTTCTCACTAGGTGAGTGCTAATGAGGATACCATGCTGCTGAGGGAAACATCTCTACCCACGTAATAGTTTGGTGGGTGAGTCTGTGCAGGAGGCCTTGACATTCCGAAGCACATCTAAGGACTTATGGGAAGTGACACCAATGTAGGCAAAAAAAATATGGAGGCCATATCCACCTATGAACAGAGTGATGGGAATGCAGGTGTTCAGAGGTGGCCTCTGCATGCCGAGACAGAGAAGCCTGATTTGGGCAGCACCAAGAACTTGGGCTGTGTATGACAAATGACCACATCTCCCGGTATTTTGGCAGGAAGGGCAGTCTCAGAAGGACTGGTTTCTGAGGGTACATTTCATGTTCCCACCCTTCTCTGAACTTTCTTTAGGGGCATCTCCATATCCTGGAGTCCAGATCAACGAGGAGTTCTGCCAGAGGCTCAAAGACGGTACCAGGATGAGAGCCCCAGAGTACGCCACGGCAGAAATGTGAGTCAGAAACCTCATGGATCCCACACTGGTCAGAGCAGAGCCCTCTGTGCAAAGGCAGAAACCTTCCAGATCCCAGCCTAGGGCAAGACAAGCCCCTCTGTGGGATGCAGACCTTTCAGACAGAGTGGAGAATGGGCCAACACATCCTTCACTCTATTCAGCTGCCTGGAGAGCAAGCCAGATAGGTTAGGATTGGAGCTCTCTAGGTACCTCTGCATGCTGGGATGGGTCTGTAAGTGGGCAATGTGCTTTTCTGCTCCAAAGGGTACCAGAGGTGCCTGAATCAGCTCCTCGTGCCCTCTTATATTCAGTGCATAACAAACCAACACCCTTCCAGCAAGTCCACCTGGCCAGTGTGCTGGGGGTGCCAAGCTTTCCCTCACAGTGAAGCTACTGTGGGAACCATGTGGGTAGGACCTGTGGAGAGAGGTAGGAGGGGGTTTCTGTTGCATAAAACCAGCATCTCTTCTTGGCAGCTACCGTATAATGCTGAGCTGCTGGCACGGTGATCCCAAGGAGAGACCGACTTTCTCCGACCTTGTGGAGATACTGGGGAACCTTCTTCAGGAAAACGTCCAGCAGGTGAAAACCTCTCTGTGTCCCTGCTCAGCTTCGGACAGCTCTTTCTTCTCCCATTTCTATCTCTCTCGCTGTGCCCTCTGCTGATTCTGTGGTCAATGCAGTATCTTTGCATAGGCCAACCAATAACACAGGGATACCTGGATCAGAGATCTGTTTCCCAGAGCTGTTGGAGAACTCATTTCTGTGACAGCCCTCTAGCTGCATCCTCATATAACTCCACTCCTTGCAGGGCGGATGCCCTCTTAGTCGTCATTCCAGTATTTCCGTCCTAATCCCCAGATGATTATTTGAAATTCTTCAGCTGAGTCAAGGCCCTGGTACTTCTGCTTCCCACACGCCTGCATAATGAAAACCAGAACTTGACCAGGGTTTCTGAAACTCTGCCCTCAGATTGAAATGTCAGGGCCATGTGAACAGAACAACTGTTACGTTACAGCAGCCAGCTATACAGTTTTCTTTGAAACTGTTACTAATCGCTTCCATGCAGCAGCTCAACAGGACATCTAGCTACGATGAGCTTACAGCTCTTTTAACTTTTTCTTGACGTTCCCTTTCAGAAGCTGATAGCTAAATGCTTGAGTACTGTCTCATCCTGACGTCCCTGACTTTAACCTTTCAGCACTGGTTCCCCTCACATGCATGACTAAGCCACAGTGACTAAGCCACAGTTGCCCTGGAGCACAATGCTCTGTCCATGTAAGGCGGAGAACTGTGGTTGTTTTCCTGCTCACACACCTCCATGCATCATTCACAGCTACTTATGCAAAGGGCACAGAAATCTCCAGCCAGATATTTTGTCCCAGAGAAAGAAAATACACAAACCAGAAATTTTCCTTCCCAGCTCTGACAGTTTCTGCTTGTGAAACTCTTTCTTTTGGGAAAGCCTTCCCCTTCTTGCAAGGCCACTCACTGTTCTTCCTACCAGGAAGGGAAGGATTACATCCCGCTGAACGACTCTCACAGCTCAGAAGATGATGGGTTCTCCCAGGTGCCTTCCTCTGCCCAGCAAAACTCAGATGAAGAGGACTTCGACATGAGGATACGCTGCCACAGCCTAGCAGCAAGGTGAATTCCCTCTGAAAAGGGTAGAGAGTGCCCAGCAGGCAGCCAGCAGCCTGAGCTGTAAGGAACCCTGAAGGATAGAGGGAGAACCCAGATGCTGGAAAAATCCCAGGTGATAAGATGTGATCCAAGCATTTAGGCCATAGCATCTTGCTTATAAAAGCAAAATGACTTGATTTTGATAATGAGAAAGAGCCCTTAATGTGTAAGCCTATGACATTCCTTCTTCTGACTCCAGCTATGCTGCCAAAGGACCATGTAAGGAATTTCATCCTATCTGTTGCTAACAAACCCAAACAACAAGGCCTAAGCCTCTTCTCTCTGGAGAGCTGTGATAATGTGATGCCTGGGATCTATATGATGATTTTCTGCTTACCTCAAGTGGAGAGGTCATTAGGGCCTGATTCAATTGGGAAGTCTGGGTGCTCCCCCACAGCAGAAGTAATATGGGATGAAGGGGCCTAAGGTGACCCCATTACCTTCCCAAAATCCACCATTTGGGTCATCCACCTCCCTGCATACTTTGGTTGCACAGTGAGGATGTTGGGTTCAGGTCCTGCTCATTTAGGACATTGAATGCTGGCTTTACTGAACACACTGTGCTTCTGTCTGCAGATACTACAACTGTGTCTCGTTCCCTGGTTGTTTGACGGGAGGAAATCAGATCAGGTGCCCATCCAGGATAAAGACATTTGAAGAGTTTCCCATGACACACACAATGTACAAGGCACACCCGGTGAGCAGCATCTGGGTGGAGTTGAGAGGGGGGCAAAGAAATGTTCAGCTGTTTTCTGACAACTTTACTGTTAAGACTGTGGAAGGAAGATCAGTCCTATCTCATGTTAGTCTGTCTGTGTCATTCCTGTGAAGTCCATCAAGTCCTGTGCACATTCCTTTCTCCACCTGGCACACAGGGGTTTCCCTGCAGCACAGCTCACACTGCCTGAGTGGGAAATGGGGAAGATAGATCTGCAAACAAGGGGACTATAAAGGACCTCAGAGAAGAGCCTGCTCTTCACCCTTCTCAAATCTGTGAACATAGCCTGGTTAAGCACACTGAAATCCAGCCAGGACTAGGTAAACCCAGAGTGCTTGCCTGCACCCCCTGCATCTTGACCCACGTGGCACTGTGCAGTATGGACGCCTCTGGTCTCTCTGAACTGGACTGGCACTTACATCTCCTGTAGTGGAAAAACTTTGGTCATACCTTTAGTCTCAGAGGAAAACCTCACCTCTCATACACTGGATGATAATACACCTTCCAGACAGGGAGCACTCTTTTTTTTTTCCCAAAAGTGACACTGAACTGCGCACAGAAATCCTACCTTTTTATGTGCTGCTTTTAGGAAGGTGCCTAAGAAAATCAGATGCAGAATGCTGGTAAAGTGTCCCTACCTCTTTTTCCCCATCACACATACACACAATCTCATTTTCTGAATTATTTCTCCTCCCTTCCCGCTCTGATCAGTCGACAGGGATGTTACTGATAACTCCTGTTGCTTCCTTCCAGGACAATCAGACAGACAGTGGGATGGTTCTGGCATCTGAGGAATTTGAGAGGATAGAAAACCGACACAGAAAAGAAGGTGGATTCAGGTACTCCTTAAGTCTAGCCACTCAGACCTCCCCGCTGCCAAATGCAGTGAGACCAGGAGGCAGCTTTGGTGTCTCCCCATAGTCTGTACTGCTTGGAGCCCTCAGCTGTGGGCCCTGAGCCAGATAAGTCCATGCACTCATTAATGAGAGGCAAAACACACAAAGAACAGACATGCCTGCTGCTTCCTAGGGTTTAAAAATTTAAGCTGTGCCCATCAATAAGAATATGTCTGTTAAAATAATGAGGCACAGTGGAGTGATGGTGTTAATGAAACTGTTAATGTTTACTGGCATTTTCTGGTGAAATGTGTCAGGGCTTGTACAAGCAGTGGCAGGTGGGATGGACAGAAACTATGTGGCTGCCACCTCCCTCCCTCCCTCAGCCCTGACCCACAGGGTTCAGGGCCCTGATGTGGTGGTGAAGGGATGGTACAGGCCTTAGGACTTCCCCCATGCCGATACAGAACCCGGCAGGTTGAGCTGGCACTCCCAGGGCTGAGGATGTTATGAATGGCTATGTCCTTGTCCCAGGCTTGGAAAGTGGGTGAGAACCTGTCTAGCTTATCTCTGCCTGGTGCCAGAGCAGGCTGGGACCTTGTCTTGGTGACAGTTTGTTGAGCAAGCCTTGTCAGCTCATGTGTAGACAAGGCCAGTCCCAAGCTTCTTCCTCACCTCCTCTGCCTCCCAACATCAGATCAGACTGGTCATTGTCTTTTTTCTTAACCACAAACCTGTGGCCTCTCTGCTGTTGTATCAAGCTGTCTCCTACTTCTTGTCCTTGTCCTCTTTTCCCTAAGGCATGTTCCTGTTGTCTCCTACACCTGGTGTCCTGTCTCCTGGAAAACACTGCCCTTAAACCTTTCCTTGAATGTGTCCCTGCCCTTGCCCTTGGGGCTTCCTGCCAGCCACTTGGTGTTGGTAGGTGCTGAGATGGGGCTGCCAATTTCCTCCCACATCATCTTCATCATCTTCCTTCATTTCCTTTCCCCCATCCTGGCTGTTGGTTTGTACCAGTTTCTGTTATTCCTGCCAGGTCTAGAAGCAATTGAGGCAATGTCTCTTGTCGCTCCCTGCTCATTGGGGCCCCAGCCCTTCCCTGTATCTGGCAGGTGTCCCAAAGGTAACTAGAAGAGCTGAAGTAACTCTGTCACCAGGTTATGTGCAGATTTTTCACAAAACATGCAGGCTGTGCTTAGATTTAGAGCAAGGCCTGGCTTTGTGCTTTGAAATGGAGGTATAAGTCTATTCCTGACCCTGTCTCTGACCCGTGCATTAGCAGATGAGATTTCCTGAAGCTGGGATGTCTCTAAGCAGGACAGAGGCTTTCTAGGAGTGCCCAGATTGATTCCCTGTGTCTCTCTCCCTCACAGCAGTAAAGGGCCCAGTCGAACAGGGGAACAGTCGGACCTGCGGGGCAGATGTCGACCGTCGTACGGGTCCCAAGTCGGAGGCCAGACTTTTTACAACAGTGAATACGGGGAGCTGTCAGAACACTCTGAGGACGGCAGCTGCACCCCGCCTGGAGAGGGGGCCAGTCCCCCCGCTCTCCACGCTTCCTTCTTCTCCGAGCAGTACTAATGGCACCAGGCCCTGGAGGCGCTTGCCAAGGCGTCCCCTCTTACCTTCCAGGCACGTCATCAGGGTCACTCAGAGCTTCTCCTTCAATCTATGCCCAAACCCAACAGGGAACCTACCCCAAATGGATGGGGAACACTGATGTCCTTGGAACCGCAGCACGATGGCTCATACAGCACCTCCAGCTGCAGCTTCCCCGTGCCAGGACTACAGAGAGCACCTCCCTGGTTCCTCGTGTTTCCTTTCTCCCTGCGGCTCGGACAGATGCGTTCTGCCGGCGAGTGGGTGCCTGTATTCAGCACTACGGCACCTTCTGCCTGCCATCCAGCCTCCACTCAGATCAGCTTCCCATTCAGAAAGCCCATTTCAGGTCAGATATAAATAGATCTGTCTTAGTCTCAAGTTTCTTCCTGGTGTGCAGCCTGAATGTTTTTCCTTGGATTGCTTCCTCCTCCCCTCCTCATGATGTCAGCTGCTGAGCTGCGGAGCAGAATCAAAAGGAAGAAATCCCTTGTGGTATTAGCAGCAAGAGCAGGACATTTTAAAGAGGTGTACTGAGAGGTCCCAAGGGATCTTTGTAAATGCTCGTGCATGCTGCTCATTCTGAGTAGGTGCCAGCCTCTCCATCTCCTCCGCAAGCAACACCCACACCCCTCTCATCTCTGCTGGGGGGAAGCCTGCCAATCCACCTTATCACCAAGGTTGTTTTAGCCATCTCAACACAGCTAATGCTGAGCAGGTCATCAGCTGATGGCTAAAGTGCTCCCACAGTGAGATAAATAGCAACTCTTTTTGCAGGCCCTGTGCAAAACAGGGTTTTTATGATCTGTGGTGGGAGCAGGTTACTCACAGGTCTGCTGCTCTCGCCTTCCCCTTCTCCCAGAGCGGCGCTGAGATCATTTGTTGCTCGAGTGAGAAATTAAAGCAAAGCTGGGTTAATTTCAGCTGTCTTCCAAACACAGAGTGAAAATGGGCTGTTTACTGGGAGGAAAAGGATCAAAGGGGTAGGGAGTGAAATGTTTATTTTCAAGCTGCTGCAAGCATTTTGGAAACAATGGAAGGAACAGAGCTCCAGCAATGAGGTGCCTGGGTTGCATCCCCTTGTGTGTTGGCATCACTGAGCACATGGGCAGCAACACCTGGCCAAGGCTCAAGCCCTGATTCTCCTGGGTGGACAGTTCTGCACCACGACCTTTCCTGTTGCCCAAATTCCCTGATTCGAAGGAGGCATTCTCTGCCCAGAGAGCTCCTCTCCAGTTTCTGTTGCAGAGCTGCCATCATACCTGTCTCTGGGGGATTAAGGAACATGTTTGCTGAGGAAACAACTCATCACTTGGGCCTTTTGTTTCTAAAAGATACCATGTGAATTCAGAGCTCTGAGGAACCTCCACAGCCCCTCTCTAGATTTCTGTGCTGCTGCCTCACCACTTCCCACCTACTTCTTTCCATCCTGCTCCCAATCCAAGAGCTCAGCCACAGAGCATGGTTACATCACCGCCACAGGAGTCTGGGTGAAGAGGCTTGTCTGAACAGCTTATCATCATCTCTTCTCCCACATGCCTGTGGCTGGCAGAGCTCTGTGCACCAGGGCATCTCAGCACCAGGGAGTTTCTGCTTGCAGGCCACACCTCTGTCACAGAGCCAAGGCTTTGGACTTTTAAAACTGTGTTTCCTGTCAGATGTACAGCTTTCCCAAACTGTATTTCTTTTCCAGCAGAGGCTTTTGCGCGTTTCCCGATGTAAGCCCTGAGAGTCCTTACGGATGATGTTGCCAAGTCTTAATTATAGTTCTCTGCACAAGTGTAATGGGGAGATTTATTTAGCACATGGGAAAAGCATGCCTGTCATTCAGATTCTCTAAGCCTGTGCAGCACGCAGTTCCCCTCCCTTTTTGTGTCAGCAGGATGACATGGCTGCGATTTCCATGGCAAAAAAGAGGCACAAAAGTGGACCAGCTTGAGCCAAACTGGCTCAAGATGTGGAATTGAAAACCGCATGTGACAATGAATTCCCTGACTTCTACTGGTGTCCCCTGAAGTTGCCAGGAATTTAAGCATCTCTAAGTAATTGTTGTGACTCAGTAAGAATCCTCTGGCAGGAGATGCTGGAGAGCCAGGCCAAGGAAGCAGGACAGCCAACGGGGCGTAGGCCAGACCAAATTCTTCTGCCCTCATCTTGCCCTGGTTTTCGAACTGGTGGTTCCCTTGGCAGAAGGAAGTTTGCAAGTGCCCCGTGCTGCTGGAGGTCTCCACTGGCATTCACATGGGTAGAAGGCGGCGGGCTGAGCTAAATTCAGGCTGCTCACTGGATGATGTGCCCAGGCTCTCTTGTTTCCAGTGCTCCACAAGAGTTCTCTGCCTGGAAACACAGTCCCATCTGAGAGATGGCCCAAGAAAGAGGACTACAAAGAAAATAATAGTTGAAAAACAGGATTCCAAAGTAGCTGCAAGTCCTTGTCCATATGTGAGGGATAGATACGTACTAGCAAAACCCAGCTTGCAGGACAGCAGCAGAATTACTCAGCAGAAAGGGGACAGAGGCATCCGAGCGCCCAGGCTCATTGTCAGTGTGGCCATCCGGCCAGGACAGCTGCACTTTGTCTCTAGGTTTAGCTGTAAATTGCTCACAAGCATCTTTGTGGAGAAGGGTTACTTCATTAGAGCCATTGTTAACGATCCCCTGTTTCACCCTGGGGAAAGCGCTGGTGTGACATCTGATTTTTGAACATTCAAGTCCCCAGAAGTTTATTTTCTCTGTCTCGCACCATCTTGATGGGTGGGGGTTGAATCAGATCCTATTGTATCTGTGTCAACAGTGTTGCATGAACAATGCAGCTTGATAGGAGCAAATGCTGGCTCCTCTTCAGACACTCCTGTGATGAAGAACTGTAGTGTGGGGTATTGGAGAGCTGTTGAGACAATTGTAATTTTGCTCTCTAAAAGTATACTAAAATTAGATGTACAAACCTGATAACCCTTCCCACTCTCTTGCATTATTTCTGGCTTTTTATTTTTACAGTCTCCAGATAAGCATGAGCATGAAGTGAAGCTGGTCTGTTTTGGTTTTAAGATGTGAGACAACAGTGTTTTCTGTCTTTCCACAGCAACAAGGGAGTATTTCAACTTTTAAAACCCAGGGCTCAGTAATTGTGCCTGCTTGTTCACAATGCACTCTCTGTTTTGTTTTGTTTTGTTTGGGCTTTTTACTGGAACTCAACACTGAAGCTAAGCTATTTATCATCATCACCACCTTCCTTTAAAATGACTGTTTCCGCTCTATGCTCAGCCTCATTTTTTTCTTACAAAATGTTGGTGTTGAGGACATTCCTCCCTCCTGAAAACAAAATGTTGGGTCCCCTACTTGCGAATACATGTGGGTCTCTGAAGAAAAACCTGTGTATCAAGTAACACTTCATTTATATTGCAATATTTTAACCTGGTACCTGTTGTTGCTCCAGCAGCATTCAGTGTTTCAGTTGGCTGCCTTCGAAGCAAGTAGGTTACAACATGGGTTATGTGCGAGTACAAAGCGTGGTCTGTGTGTATGTGAGTGTGTTGTGTGTGAGTGTGTGGGTGTTTGCACGTGAGTTTTTCTACCAGTGAGCATATGTGAGTGTTTATAACTCACGTTGAGTCTCCTCTCTGGAAGTTCACAGTTATATATCAAACCAGTTAGAACACTGCTTCCTTTCCTCTCCTCCTATAGTACTTGTTATCCTTTGTCATTAAGAGTTTTGTTGTAATATCTAAATGTGAAAATGAATAAAGTCATAACTGGCAGCTGCTCTCTGGTTCCTGGGGCCACCACTGCCCCCGCAGCCCCGGGCAGCCCAGCCCTGGCCAAGCCATCAGCACATTTGGGAGTTTATTATTTTTACTTTTGTGCCCGTTTGCATTTCCCCGCATCCTCTCGGAAACAGCTGGCCTTTGTGGTGTTTCCATCCAGGATGAAACTCCGTCTTTTCTCATGGTGAAGCCGGATACGCTTTGGCCAAGCTTGGTGGCAGGAGCCAGCAGCACAGCACTCAGCACCCAGCACTCAGCACCCAGCACTCAGCACTCAGCACCCACACCCCAGCACTCAGCACATCAGCACCAGCACTCAGCACCCAGCACTCAGCACTCAGCACCCAGCACTCACCACCCATCACTCAGCTCTCACCACCCAGCACTCAGCATCCAGCACTCAGCACCCAGCACTCGCCATCCAGCACTCAGCTCTCACCACTCAGCACCCAGCACTCAGCACTCAGCACCCAGCCCTGAGCCTCGGATCCGTGACCCTTCCCTGTCGCCTCAGCCCTGGGGGTCTGGGACCCTCCGGCCCCCATGGACCCTCCCGCCCTCCTTCACCACGCTGGGGGGCCCAGAAACCCCTGGACCCTCCTTGTCAGAGTACCGACCCCTCCCGGACCCCCCTTTCTCCCCAGGGCACCAAACTCCTCTGGACCCCCTTCTCCTCAGGACCGACCCCCGGAATGCTCCTTCTCTGAGCACCGACCTCCCCCTGGACCCCTTCTCTCTCAGGACCGGCCCCTTCGCCCCCGCCCCCGGTGCCCTTGCGCCCCTCGCGGTGCCGCCGGCGGCCTGCAGGTGGCGCCCTGTCCCCGGCGGCGGGCGGGGGCCCCGCGCGGGAGGGAAGATGGCGGGCGGTGCGTGGCCTGGCACAGCCGGGAGCGCAGCCAAGGGCGGCTGTGAGGGAGGTGTTCGCTGCCGGAGGGGATATTAATGGAATCATGACCATCCCCTAAGATATCACCGTGGGCTGGAAGGAACGCTCAGTCACAGCTCTCTCCTCAGCCCTGGGGGTGGGCTTCTCTGCTCCAGCCTCTCCACTGCCATCCCTTCATCCAGCTCCACCATGGGGTGAAAGCAGCCAAAAGGACCTTCTGCCTCTCCCCTCCCCATCCAGGGACCTCTCTCTGTGGGGAACGAGGAGATTGAACCTGCTCTGCTCATGAAATATCCCAGGTTTGTGCATTGCTAGGCTGCTCCTCTCCTGAGGCTTCTCTCCTGGAGCCAGGAGTGTTTGGCTGCTCCTCGGCTGCCTCCCAGGCCATCCATAGGATGTCCAGAGGCTGGGAGGCGTGTGAGGAGCAGCCGAGCACTCGTGGCCCTGCAAATGGCACTGAGCAGCCTCCCAGCTGTGTGAGGAGGGATGGAGATGGGGATGGAACCAAGCAGGAAGCCCTCCCACAGGGACTGGAGCATGGCAGACCACGTCTCCCCAGCAGAAACACAGCCCACAGGGAACCAGGCAGAGCAAAATAAAAAGCAGCTGCTTGTTGTGCTTAGCAAAGAGAACTAGGAATTTGCTCCTGTTTTTCCTGCTAACATGGCCAACAAATGTTTCATCAGTGCTTTTCAAAAGTGCTCTGAGGTCCTTCTCCAAAGGTCAGTGCATTAATAGTGAAGAATCCTTCAGGCTCCCAGGACTCCCTGGCCCCTTCTGAGGACATTTCGGCAATAAAGCACATGACTTTGCATCAGAATGATGCAGAGCTCTTAATGCTGAGAAATCAAAGCAAGAACAGCTCCAAAACATGTTCTGCCCAGTGCAGTATCAGTGTGTCTGACACAACTCTTGCCCTCTGGCTGGGGTGAAAGTTTGGGTGAAATGAGAAGGCCATTGATGGCGTGTAGTTCCTCACCCAGCATTTACCAAGAAGAGCAAAATTAAATTTAAAAAAAATGTAAGTAGAACATTCGGCTGCTGCTTCAGAAACATTTCCTGGATTGTATTGACATTTCTATAGAGCTTTGCAGAAACAGCTTCTCAGAGGATTTTACAGAAGCACACATGCCTTTAGCAGAGCCCACAGATCCATTCTGCTCTGAAATGCAGTTGTGCTGGCCTGCTGCTTTCCTTGGGAATGGAACAGGTCTCCCCAAGGGCAGGATTAGACGCACTACTTGCATCTCAGCAAAATAAATAGACTGTGCTTCGATGGTGTTATCTTGTGCATGTGTGACCAAGTGCATCACAAATGGATAAACTACAAAACCTTCCAGAAGAAAACTGTTCAATAAGATGCACAAGCCAAACACCAGGCTTATCTGAGGGACTCCCTGAGCAGCTGGGGAAGTCACCGAGGAGACCATATCTCAAAAGAACAGCAGGACAGCTATTTGTTCAGAAACAGAAAATATCCTAACTCACAGTCCTGCAGTAGTTGTCCTCTTTGCCATAACTAATTTTCACATAGTTTGCCTTTCAAAATACAAAAAGGCAATTACATTATTATGTTACATCTCCAAAGAGGCCGAAATCCTTAAAACTAAGTTAGTTAAAGAGAATAATTTATCGAGCACTGTTTTACAGTATATCATGGGATTAGTACTTATTAACAACGTTTGAGTGTTTGTACAATTTCCCATTTTCGTACATCAGAAGCAAGTAACTCGAAATTGGGCAGGAGTGACCCAATCCTGACACACAGGCTGTGCTGCTCCTGTCCCAAGAGCCCTTTCAGGGCTACCTGGACAGACTGAACACACCCCACCTCCTTCTCACACATACAGCCCATTTCAGACATACTTTTAAACCCTCTCTCGTATCTTTTTGATGGTCAGTGCTCCTGAGCTGGAAATATTTTTCTGAAAAGTCACTGAGGAGCCATGGGAGCCCTTAGGTGTCCCTTTGCCAAAGGAGGTTTAGGTTGGACATCAGGAAGAATTTCTTCACAGAAAGGCTGATTAGACATCAAACTGGCTGCCCATGGAGGTGGTGGAACCACAGTCCCTGGAGGTGTTTAAGGAAAGGCTGGACGTGGCACTCAGTGCCATGGCCTTGTTAACATGGTGGTGTTCGGTCACAGGTTGGATTCGACGACCTCAGAGGTCTTTCCCAAGCTAACTCATTCTGTGATCTAATCCCTTACGGAACTGCGGGTCTCTGGACCCCAGCCGGGTCTCCCTCCACCACCATGGCTACGCCCGCGATGACGTCATACAATAGAGCCCCGCCCGCTTAGCCGCACCCCGCC
>NW_021940620.1:4865776-4952928 GCF_001715985.3 Manacus vitellinus | reverse complement strand
CCGACAACGCGAGCCAGGCGTACTACACCGCGCTCATCAACGTGACCGTGCTGAGCCCCGAGCGCGGCGGGCCCACGCTGCTGCGCATCGACCGCGGCCGCTACGGGCAGGACTCCCCCAAGGTGGAGGTCAAGGGGCTGCTGGTGGCTCCCGTCCCCATCAACGGAGGTAACGCTTCCCCTCGCTCGCTGCCGGGTGGTTTGGCCTTTGCCTGGGCTGGGCAGGCTTTCCTCGAGAGCTCTTGACAGGCGGGGAGGAAGAGCCTACTCAGAGGAAAATAAAATTAATCCATGATCTGAGAGTGCTGGCTTGAATAACGGCTCGGCAAAGCATAATGTGCTTTCCAGCGCGGATCCCAGTAGGCTGGGCGTATTGAGCGGGTGAAGGTGTTATTCCTAAACTAATTACAGACAGTCGGTAGCGATAGTTGGTGGTATTTGGGGACAGCGTTGCCGTGAATCTCAGAACAGCTGCATAGCCATCGCGCTGCGAGACGTGCATCTGGATGGCTTTGGCAGCTGCTGAAGTCACGATTGTTCAGTGTGCAGTTCCTAAAAGCGCTGTTTAAGCTGCCCATCCAGACCAGGAAGGACTGAAGCCATCGAGTTGTTACTCTCATAGCCAGCCCAAAATGCTCTTGTTTGCAGTACTGAGCACTGGGCAGAGCTTCCAAATAAGTTTTCTTTTAATTAAGTGAAGCTGTTGTCAATCAGTTGGAGGTTTTTTTGACAAATATTGGGGTTTATGGAGAACGCTAATTTGAACAACTGAGACTATTGTGATTTCTGCCTGAAAGAAACCACTTCTTCAGTGGTAATCGTGTAGTTTTAATAGAATCTTGTTTTGAAAATCCTCCTTGACGTTATCTAAACTGCCATCTTTAAGAAATAGACCACTTGATGGATCACAGTGGTCCCAACCTGTCTCCTGGACAGTAAACATCTGAATAATGTATTAAGTGAAATATTGTAGTCAGTTAAAACTAGAGTTTAAGTGGTGAATGTTAAGAGTGGTTTAGAGGAATTGACAGCACAAAACTACTACATTATTAGAAGCTTTAGAGAATTTGCCAAATCATAAGATCAGGAATACTTTGATGCTTCTTCAGAACAAATGCATCCTGGTAGGCAGCCTCTGTAACCTTCTGGTCCGGATGGATCAGGTTGTGCATCAGCAGGTGCTTGCCAGTCTCACTGAAGCTTACTTTCATTAGCTTTACAAAGTGTAACTAGGATATATTAATGGGGCAGATTTTTGGGAGGAAGAGTATGGGAGCAGAAATCGTTGAAGAAATATACTGTAAAACGATTTTCATTTGTACTTCATACCTTCACCATGCTCTCTGAGTCAGCTGTCATCAACTGTGCTTGGTCTTTCTTCTGCTTCCTGGTATTCCTCACTTGCACTCCCCATGAAATCAGGAATCTATCCTGAAACTTTTAGGCATGTAAACACTGTTATTGCAAGTAGCATTTTTACAGGTTTTAAAACTGCTGCCTTTTAAAGCATTTTTTTTGAAGGTATCAAAGCACTTTATTTTTTGAGATTGCATTATTTGTCAAGGAAAACTTTTAATATTAATTTCTTTTTAGTCTGTTTCTGTAACATTTTCTGCTTTCTTCTGATATGATCTTCACTAAGCTGTGATTAAAACATTGAGGGAGGCTGTGACAGCATTTTCACAGGCTGCTAGTAATGGGAGAAGAGCTAAATAAAATTCTGAGCAGTCCATAAACAGGTTTTTTTTATCTACTGTTAAGCATTACGATGAATAACTTTAGTGAGAAAGCACAGCAGGAGCTGTGAAACCGCAGACCTGAATTGCTGCAGTTTTGACACGGTGCAGTCAGTTGTTAAAACTTTGTCATCAGTTGTTGGGGGGGTTCAGTTTTGTCCTTCTGTTTCACAACAGAAGACTTAAAGCAAGCACAGCAGCATTTGTCTTCCTTTGAGATATTCTGAATTGCTCTGTGTAGGTTGTTATGTAGTGTACATTTTATTTGAATTTTGCTGAGGTGCTTCTTGTGGTTTAAAGATATTTCATGTGGTAAGAAAGATTGGAATATTTTATGCTTTTAGTTAAGCTGTTCTTGAACATCCTCTGCTTTTTTTATATGTAAACTTGATAAAAGATGATGCAGTCTTGCTGAAAGTAATTACTCTAATGTCTTTTTATCAGCCTGTTTATATTACTGTAGAACTGGTTTACAAAATATTTTTTCTGATAGCTCTAAACACGAGTAGTTTCCAGCCATTGCTGTTAGAGCAATAAATGCTCTACTCCTGTTCTCACTTATCCTCAGAAGAAAAGGACTCTACAAACGTTGTTAACAGCTATGTTTGAAGATACCTTGAGTTTGAAACTGCTTTGATGTCAAGCATTCACCCATTTATAACCTGTCCTTCGAAAGTTCCGTAAATGTGGGTGATCTGTTAGCACCTTGAGGGTATAGACTGTTTTAGAGCTGAAATGTCCTTAATGTCACATTTTTGCATGCTCTGTTAAGAATCACAGAATGGTTTGGGTTGGAAGGGACCTTCAAGTTCATCTCATTGCAACTCCCTGCCATGGGCAGGGACACCTTCCACTAGACCTGGTTGATCAGAGCTCCATCCAACCTGGCCTTCAACACTTCCAGTGATGGAGCATCTTTTTACGTCCCTTATTCATTGCCTGAAGGGAAATAAATTAATTTATTAATTCAAGATGTAGGGATAATGGTCTGCTGCAGACCATATTACCATTTGTAGTAGCACAACCTGCGATTTTAAGTGTTCTGTTCTGCAGTGGTTTTTAACTTGTATTCTTGAATATGCCCAATATTCTATATACTGCTTTTCAAAGAAGATACCAGTCCCATGGGATCACCCATCCTTTATATCTGTGCAGAACGACGCAGTCCATCACTTCTCCCGTTTCTTTAGCAGAATTTCTTTCATGAAATCCAACCTTGTGATGTTAATCCATGTATTAAAACTCTTTCCCTGTTCTTTTTATAGACCCTCGTATGAAACTGATAGGGGCTTTCAAAAGCAGCGTTCCCCTGGAAGTGGTGTGGTGGTAATTGGCGTGACCCCTTGTGAATGTGCCTTCTGAAAGTGCAGCTCCAGCGAGCTGCTGCTCACAGTTGGCTGCTGGGTGAACATGCAGCACCTGTGTGTGCACATTTTTCCAAGAACATTAAATGCACGATAGCAGCTTAGTTTCTCTATTAGTCTCCCTTCCGTTCTTCCACTTCTAGTTCCTTTTCTTACCTCCTCTAACTTGTTAATCTTTTTTCGTGACTTAATTTCTTATTAGAAGAGCGTTTTAAAAAGCTTCCAGATATGAATTCTTGCAGACAAAAATGCTCCTCTGGTTTTGTGTGGAAGGAGAATAGTGAAATGGCTCTTCACAGCCTGATGCGGCTTTTCTGATAGTTTAGTTCAGGTTTGTGAGGTTCCTGAGCGCTTCTCCCTCAGTCCCTTGTTCTGTTATTTATGATTTTGTGCAACCAGGCATTTCATAGTCAGAGAATGGTTTTGGTTGGAAGAGACCTTAAAAATCATCTTCCAACCCCCCTGCCATGGGCAGGGACACCTTCCTCTAGACCAGGTTGCTCAAAGCCCCATCCACCCTTCCACCCACACTCACCCACACTTCCAGGTCGTTTCAGCCCAATCCTCTCCCAACAGCTGCCTAGGTCCTCGTGGCATTATCTGTACATGTACATTATCTGTACATGCACCATGTAAGTGTTCAGTCCTGTGCCACTCCAGTGACCTCTGCTTTTAAACTTCTTTGGTATTGGGTGCCTGACACCAGTTGTGGTGTAGACCTGGAAGTGTCAGGCATATTCCTCTTGCCATGGCAAACCAATTTAGAAGCCACTGAAAACTCAAATGGTTCTTGGTAGAAACTGCAGTGCTTTTGTGACTTAGTTCCCTCAAAAATGTTCTCCTTGGGGAACAGGACTCTTTGTGACTGCTGAGTTTGTGTTATTGCTTGTTTTGTGCTTGGATTCCAGTTGGAGCACTGGAAATGTCAGTCCTGTGTGCTCTGAGTCCCCTCATGGGTGGTCACACCTTGCTGGGGGCTGAGAACTGGGTAGCAGGGAAGCAGACAGGGTGGTCAGGACTGGAGATGAGGCTGATAGGAAGAGAAATAGCAGCAGATTCAAAGCCAAACTTGAAAATGTTAAGATTCACTGAGCCAATAGGTCAGGAACAAGGGGGTGAGGGGGGTGGAAGGAGAGGAAGTTTGAAGGGTGTGTGGGGACATGATGGTTGTACAAAAGCTGCTTTGGAGAAAGAATTAATAGGAAGGGGAGATCTCCTGAAGGGGTGTTAGGGTTGGGGCTGGATAAGGAGGCTAGAATTTGAGGGAAAACATGTTAGAAAAAGGTGAAAGTGGGGAAGAAACAATGTTGGCTCAGTGTTAGGAATGGAGGTTGTGTGGTGCTGTAACTACAGCATTCTGTCGCATCTGACACTTCATAAACATGTTGTGTGAACAAGTTTTAGCTGCAGAAGGTTTAAAATGCCAGTTTCCTGGTAACTGCAGAGCTTTAGGTAGCATTCAGACAGAATTTCTGGCCCAGAATCCAAACCATTAAGGTTTAGGAAAATGCAACAAGTGAATATATCAGTAGAGTAGAGGAAGAAAAATCTTGTGCCGTGCATCCATCCTTTGCCACTGGTCTCACTATCCAGCTAGTCATTAATTGATAGAAAAAGTGGAGGTTATGTATTGGAGTTTTTAGCCATAATTGTAATACTTACTGAGCTAACAAGATTAAATCTGAACTATTACAGGACTCTTCTAAGCTTCAGTGATTTTCTTTTGTTTAACTTCTTCCCTGAAACAAGACCTCTTATTCCAAGAGTTTCTTTTCGTGCTAAAGCCAGCTTTAGTCAAAGCAATTACCGGGAAGAGCTATTGAAAATAAAATGTCATTGTATATAACTCATTGACTCATTGACACAACTTTTAAAAAGTGGAAATTATGGCTGGCTTGAATAGGGACTGTATTGATAATAAGACAAGTAGTAATAATGCATTGAAAGAAAATATGTCTATTGAACGTATTAAGCCCTAATGGGACTGCAAATAACTAGTACCCTTCCTTGAAATAAGAATCAATCAGCACTGCTGTGTTGCTTCTGTAGATTTCCCAGCTGAATTTGTTTTCTGGAAATTTTATCACAGGATTATAATTAATTTGTTGCACAGAGCTGTCTTATTTTACCAGTCAGGTGTGCTATGGCAGCACCTGCCTGGGCAGTGGTGCTGGAGGAGGGAATGCTTTGGGGTTCAGGCTGCTTGACACTGCACCCTCCCGTGTGCTGGTTTTGCTCCCAACAAGCCTCTTGATCTGCTGCCCCTCAAAATACCAGTGGTGTCTCTCCAGTTATTGTATTACAGTGATTGAAGGTCAGACTTTAAAATGATTTCTGTATGTGTAGCTGAGACAGACCAGCTCTGGCAACTGGTGCTGGGCTCAGAGAGTACAGAGGGATCTTAGTATTGGCTAAGATCCAATCAATAGCAAGACATCTGACCTTTAAAAAGAAATAAAAAAAGGAAGAGGAAAAGAAACCCTATGGAATTAAATGGTTAATACCCAGGGAGTGGGATATTTCCGTGAAAAGGGGACAAAGTCTGATAACAGCCAGTGCAGCAACCTTGGCTGAAGTCACTGTTGTGTTCTAAGCAGTGCAAGAGCAGCATAAACACACTGTGTATGAGAGGGAGCAAACCCAGCTGTGGTTCAGAACTAGGAGACTGCATTCTGGCAGGTGAGCACTTCTGGCAAAGCCTCTGACAGCTGACCTAATAATTTCATTTTTTTTCCACAAAATGGCTCTCCCTTGTATAGGGAGAAGGCTAAAAACCTGGTAAAGCAATTGGAAAAGAGGAGGAGGAATGTAATGTTGCTGTGCTAATGTGAGCTTGCTACTACTTCTTCAGTAGTTGAGGGAGCTTGGTTGGATCTGTTGCATTATTAACTATTTTTTTCCACGTGAATCCCTAAAATGCTGTCACAAACCTTAGTCCTTCAGCATGAAGGGCTCTTGAATTATAAAAAATGGTACAGGAGAAACAGTTATACAAGTTGAACAAGTCTTGTGTGTTCTGCATAAGGAAACCAAAGCTCTCCTGGAGCTGAAAACAAACATGAGCCTAATGGTAGATACTTTAATTGAAGCTGATCCTTCTGTAAAGAGGCTCTTCTGTGGTACTGGGGCTTACAGAAGAAAGGGAGATATTTACAACAACATATAGTACATAGCTCTTTAACCTAGCAGGCTGCCACTTCTAACAGAAAATTGGGTTTTTGCTAGCACATGGTACATAGATAGACATGAAGAAAGGAAAGGCAGAGTAAATAGCTTATATTTCAAATAAGCTGGAAGAGTAACACACCTATAGGGAAACAGATGGCTTTCTGGACACTTTTATCTTCTGAAATTACACGAGTGACTTCTGATCATGTTTTTTTTCTGTGCAAGTGATTTGTTTTAGAATAATTTAATGTGAAATTGCTTTTTATTCTGGTGAGTAACATTAGCTTTGGGCACCTCACTACAAGAAAGTTGTTGAGGTGCTGGAGTGTGTCTAGAGGAAGACAGTGGAGCTGAGGAAGGGTCTGGTGCACAAATCTGATGAGAAGCAGCTGAGGGAGTTAGGGAGGCTCAGTCTGGAGAAAAGGAAGCTCGGAGGGACCTTCTCACTCTCTACAGCTCCCTGGAAGGAGGTTGTAGCCAGGTGGGAATCGGTCTCTTCTCTCGGGTAAGAAGCGACATGATGAGACGAAACAGCTCAAGTTGTGCCAGGGGAAGTTTAGATTCAATATTAGAAAAAATTTCTTCACCAAAAGGGTTGTCAAACATTGAACCAGACTGCCCAGGGCAGTGGTGGAGTCACTGGAGGGATTTAAAAGACTTGTAGATGTACCACTTGGGGACATGGGTTAGTAGTGAACACGACAGTGGACTCAATGATCTTAGCGGTCTTTTCCAACCTGAGTAGTTCTAAAATGGTTCTAAATCTAAATGATTCTATGATCTACTTGCAAGCCCATGTCTTCTAGATTTTAGTTGGACTTTGGGCACTGGAGCATAGATAGCAGGATAACGTAGAGCTGTCAGTGATTCTGTTTATCTGTGTCCCTTACAATGCCCACTGATGTGCCTGGCACCTCAGCTGTACAGCAGATGTTTTGTTTTAACCAGCTCACTATTCAAGAAGGGTGAACCCGATGGTAAGACTTTCACTCTGAAAATCGTGTATTAGGTATATTGAAAAGACAGGCAGAAAATTTCACATTTCGCTGTTGTTTCTGAATTTTTAGTTTAAAGTGAAAAGATTACTTAACATTTGTGTGGTGTGATAGGATGCTAATGTAAAGAAAAGTGGGTTGTGGCTTTTTACTAAATCTGAAGTGAGTTGCAGACACAGAGTTCAGATTTATCTAAACCAAGCAGATTTTTTTGTACTACTTAAGTAGTGCTGAATTAATATTGTCAGCTGTTAAATTTTCATCAGGATATACTGAATACACCTTGTCAGGAATAACATGCTGTGAGCATTTGAGTGGTGTTTGTTGGTCTATATCTGGAAAGCTTTAATCTCTTAGTATCTTGTTTCCTAATTCTGTTCCTTTATCCAGTAACATTTCATAGCTCTGTCCACAGCTGAGAGAGACTTTGATCTCTACTGTGGTAGAAAATTTTGTACTTCTTTTCCCACAGATACAGTTTCTGTTATCTCTTACTGATTTCTCTGTTGCTTTTTAAGCTAAAAATTTTCAAGCTGCACAGATTTCAATTTTTGTAAAACTGAATTATATAACAGACTTTGGGTAATGCTGCTTCCTTATTCAAGATGCCCTTCGTGGCTTTTATAATTTTTCTCTGTAATAGCTTTATTTTTGTGGCCATTTTTGTTTTCACTTCATATCATAGTTTTGAGCATGATTGCGCTGAAGCAAACCCTACATAATCCATAGGATTACTGTTTTTCATAATCTCATATATTTAAAGTAATTTTATATTGGTCATAGTGTCTACTTTCAGAGTTATCTTTGGCAGTTTATTAAATGGCATTTTCAAAAGGATGTACCACACCTGAGAAGGATGGGATTTTTAGCTTTCAGGGCTTGAGAAACTCCCTACCACGGTCTTGCTGGTGCTTTCCACCTACCATGTCTTTAATTGGAAATGTTCAGAACAAGAGGGAAGTGTGCATTAAACTGCTTTTGTCTTAACAGAGGGCATTGAGGTTGGTGGCACATGTACCATGTTGTGGTTCTGTAACATTTTCAGAAAGGACTATAATTCCTTTTAAAAAATATGTACTGTTCTCAAATTTAGGATTAGAAAGAGAAGCTACAAAAGTGCAGTGGGCGTGAACATGCTCTTTTTATGATTGATGCTGTTTATGGTGGCCATCACCAGTGCTCCGAAACAGTGTGTGTGGATCAGTGCTAGCCAGCAATTTCCAAAAGGGATTCAAGTAATGATGTCAGGGTAATGGAAGAAAGTACTCTATAAAATTTGGCTTTGGGCATCTGTATTTCAGATTTTCCCTGATGCCTGCATGAAACAAAAGCAAAAGTGCAAAAATACAGCAAATAGCCCTCCATGTCTGAAATGTCTGATACAGCCTTGAAAAACAATTGTGAAAAGGATGTGCTGGTATCTGGCTCCCCACCCTCCTTCCAGGGGAACAGGGAGAGGCACTTCTTGTCCAAATTAAGAGATGGAACGACTTCCTGTATGTCTGCCACAGTATAGATTCATCTGCACTAGTTTTCTTTAGGCAAGCAGAAGATTGTCTTTCTTGTTTCAGAAAACATCTTCAGCTCTCTGAATCTCCCTCGTTACAGAATTTAACCTCAGCTGTGTTAATCTGAGGGTGCTTAAAAAGACGTTTTGTTTCCAGCTAATAGGTTGAATAGGGATATTTTTTGTGGTGGATCTTCTGCTGAAATCTCATAGCCTGTGCTCACTGAACTCACTTCTTTAAAAGAAAAAATATATAGGACACTTCATTTGAATTGCTCTTACGAACTGCAATGTTTTCTGAGCTATTATGCAAATAAATTGTTTGTTTATATCTTGAAAAAATAACTGTTTATCCCAACTATTTTTAGTAGCCAATGATTCTTATACTCTTGGCATTTGAAAGCAAAAATATATTTGCATCATAGATTGCTGTTGGCTCTAGATTTATAAAATCCTTTCATAATATGACCAGTGTATCAGACTAAACTGTTTCCAGTTTTGCAAACAGATCTGTCTTTCATCGGTTTCAGCTGCTCTAGCGTGAAGTTTATCTTCTGCCTTGGGTATTGTGCCTTTTATACACAGCTCTGTGTGGGTTTGGGCTGTTCCAGGATATGTTACAGCATCAGAAAGGACAAAAGAGCTTTGCATACTGTTGAATTCAGACATCTGGCATTTGCCATTTCTGTTACTCTTCCTTTATACCAGCTATACCTGTTTAGCTGACGAGTGCTTTGTGTGTGCAAAACCATTTGTTTCTCTATGAATTTGAATCGTTTCCTTGTAGACAAAATGTGCATATGTAAAAAGCTGATGTTGGCTGCTGGGGTTTTTACAAGATCAGCTTTTAATATTGTCCTTTTTTTACAGTAGCCTGCACACGGCAGATAACTCTGAAATCTTGTTTTCACAATCTGCTTTGTTTGGTTGTACTTCCCACTGCAGTGATATTTATGGCTGCATTAGAAAGAAAAAAAAAAAGTTGTAATCCCCAGAATGACTGATAAACAGCTGTTTTGTAAATGCCTATAGCAGATGAACCATATTCTAATGTTTTTAAGCCTCTAGGCAGGTATTGATTTGAATGTGAATTCATTGTTCTAGCTGCACTGGAGTTAAAAATAGGGTGTGTTAGTGAGCCTAATTCTCGGGCATATAGTCACAGCTTTGAAAGCGTGAGACTTCTTTTTTTAAGTCTTTTTTTGATAAGAATGCAGTTTTCTGCATCCTTATCAACAAGAGGATAGTGGCTTTCTAGTGCATGACAGTTAAGTAATTCAGCAAAACTTGGAGTTAGTTTTGTTCTCTTTTTTTTGCCCGTTTGAACGATTTGCCATCCACGTAAATGTATTTCCCACTTCAGTTGCAGATCGTCTGGGCTGTGACCCTCGAACACGTTTCCAGGTTCCACCGAACACCAAGCAGTGGATTGCTCTACTACAGCGAGGAAACTGCACATTTAAAGAGAAAATACTGCGAGCAGCTTCACATAATGCCACAGCTGTGGTCATTTACAACAATATATCCAGTGAAGAACCTGTCACCATGACTCATCAAGGTAAATAAAATGTAATCTCCTTTGCTGTAATTCTTTTGCCTATAAACTATTGCTAAAGAGCCCTTGGCAGTGGGCAGATGCTGTTTGAAATAGCCTGTTCTCTAATGATGTTTACATGTATGCAATATAGTGAAATAAGCTAATAATTCTGAATATTTATTTTCCTTTAGCATACATTTTATCCAGTGTAATTGGTTAAATTACTTCCCTCTGCAGTGGAGATGTGGGTGTATTGGAGTGAGGAAATAGCTGTTAGATCTGAGGAGCAATCTTTCAGTCCTTTCTGAAGAAGAGGAGCTAACATATATACATGTATAATGAAAGGTCTAGAATTTTACAAAGCATCTGTGCCTGAATAATTTTACAGCAACATGGTTTCAACTGGCTGTTCTGGTGGGGACCTTCAAATGTTAACAGTTGTATTTTGGCATCTGAGCCTGCACGACAGTTTACAGAGGGTTGTTTTTCTACAGTGTGTCTGAGTGCCATACAGGAATTAACAAAGCAGTGATTTAGAGGGCAGTTGGCTCTTTAAGTTGTCCAGAATAATGCTGGAAATCTGGTTTTCTGCAGAGTTCTACTTCTTTACAGCTACCTATATGTAAAATTTTACTGCTGCTAGTGACTTACTTTTGCCAGTGGGAACATTGTGTAAACATTTTCCTGGGTTAAAAACTATATTCACAATTATGATAACTACATTTTTCATTTTCTAGAAGGTTTTCTCAATTTGGAATTATTTAGCTTAATCGAAAAAAAGGCATAATTTTGTATTTGGTGGCTGTACTGCTGCCTGAATTTTTAATTTTTTTTAAAGAATATTTTCAGTCCTTTTACTTTTAAGCATAGGAGGTTGCTTGGAAACTAGAATTTCCTGATTATTGCTCTGTATATTGTAACACAATTAGAATTGAGTTCTTTCTAAAGTGCTATGGTGGGGGCTTTTTCTCTCCTTTTTTTTTTTTTTTTTTTTTACAAGGCAAATGTCTTGCGGCTTCTTCTGGTTTAGTGAGGTTTGACCTTCCCAATTCTGTATACCATAGGAATTTTCCAGGGAGATTTTGACCTCCATGTAGCAATTCAAAGCCTTGACAATTCATTTTCATCTTAGATACCTTCCTTAGACATTTTTACAAGTAATCTGCAGGCAAAAACTTCCATATTTTAGTGACACACTCTTTGACACCTTCCTCTTGGTTTTGTTTGTTTGTTTGTTTGCCACTTCTCTCTCTGCAGATGTAATGCCCTCCTAAGCCTTTGACTCTGGACTCTGAAATACTTGTAAGAATGTAAATTTTGCAGTCTGTTTAGCCATGATTTGTGAGTTTTCCCATGGCCTGGATTACCTCAGTGTGACAGGAAAAAGATTACTTTTGCGTTGTTGTCTCTATTGCATGTTAAATCAAACAATGGGCTTGGTTATACTTTTAGTACCTTCTTTTTCATAGTGCTGTTAGGTTTGGCAGTTGCTTTCATAGCAATGGGATGGGATCTGTCTTTTCTTAGGAAATCCTGGTTCACTCGGTGTTTCAGCTCTGAAAACCAATGTGTTCCCTTTGAAACTTAATCAATAGGCCCAGTGGTTCTGGTTGGTTAAAATAATATCTCAGGATATAAAATATTAGAGCAGCTGTGGGTAAAATGCTTTTATGCTTTTTAGGTGGTGAACAGCCACATCATCTGCTAATTAGATATTCCAGTGCACTGCACCTCTTCTCCTTAGTATATTCTATCCCCAAAAGTCAGGAGGAGTTGACCCTGTGTATTTGACAGCTGTTCTGCACTGATTCAGTTAATAAGTGTTAGAGTTGAGATCAAGTGAAAATGAAAGTGAGCCACCAAGTTGGTCTTACCTCTCTATATGATGTCTAGTGCTGTGCAGTATTCCCCTTAGTATTCCTCTTTTCTTTAGAAATTGTCTACACAAGACTATTTTGCAGCTGTGTTATGATGACCAGGTTCATGGCTCTGCATTTTCTTTCCATAGGCTGGAGACAGTAGCCCTTGTGTTATTCTATATCACTGTGACATCATTTTTGTACTGCTGCATAACAGCCCCTAGAAATATTCTGTCTTCCTGGTGAAGCAGAGAGGAAAGAGGCAGCTGGTCATAATGCATTCTCTGAGCTGCAAGCTTTCCTACTTGGGTATTTGCATGAATTCCAATCACCTGCTTAGACAGTGTCTGTGGTAAAAATAAATAATATATTACAAAGATTTATGTATGTTGCCCACCTGCAGAGAGGTGATTCCCTATGAAAACAGCTTGGGAAGCAGTTCTCACCTGGAGGATTAATATTTTATCCAAGCTATTTTATGCTTGAACACACATTTGAAAATTTTATTCTCATGGAAATTCATTCGTACTCAAGCTATTACTTAGCAGAATAGAAATTCCTTCTGGTGGCTGGATAAAAACTGTCAGTCTGGAATCAGTCTGTCATCACCATGTCAAATGAACAGTTTCTGCTGCTAATATCAGAATTTGCTTTTTCTTGTGTGATAGTCTGCCCCTTTGTCTTCATGTTGAGTTTTAAAGTAGGTATTGGCCGTAAGGAATCGGTGACCTTTTTTTAAAATACCTGTATTTCTGTTAATGTTATTTGCAACATTATTTTCTTTTCTGTGTGCATATCCTTGTATATATTACCGTATACATGTAAAATAAACTTTTTACACAATCCTGTAGATGTCTTCTATCAACCTAAGCAAAGGATGTCTTTCCCAGCATAGGTTATCTTAGACTATGATGTCAGTGGCAGGAAGGCAGTTTTATGAGTGGTTTTTCTTGCTACTTCTGTTAAAGCAAAACTGATACTGTCTAATGTAAAAAAGAGCCTGTGTGGTGGAGAAAATATGTAGCTATCTCCATTATAAGCAATTATGGGAATAGTAAGGAAATGCAGGTTGAAGAGCATTTTAATTCCTTTTTTGTTTGTGTGTGGTGGAAACAGTCTCGTCAAGTACAAAATAGTTAAACTTGGGGAGGTTGGAACCAGATGATCCTTGCAACCCAACCCATTCTATGTTTCTATGATACTGAATTTCTCTATTAAAATCTAGGCTGGTATTTGGATTTATAGAAAAGGTTATAAGCCAAAGAAGCCTCTAAAGTTCAAACTTCATTCTCGGAATTTATGGAACAAATATAGACAGAAAAAGAGAAACCCATATAGAAGAGAGTGTCAAACTGAAGTTGCTGGATTCCAATAATTGCTGTTTATCAGCACCTAAGGAATTTCCTGAGGTACAGAAACAATTTCTAGTATAATAGTAGTTTTAGCGGATTTATCTGATACAGATAAATCTTTTAAGGTCTTTAGAACAAGCTGCAGATGTCTCATCAGGATCAATCCTTGTGGCCCTTCTAAAGGAGCAATGCATTACTTCCCAGGAAGAAGGTGTTTCTGTTCCGTGGTGTGCACAGGTGACACTCCCCTGCAGTGGCACTGTGGGAACATCGTCCAACATGGGCTTCCAGAAACAGGTTCCTTTCAAGGGGAGAATTTTTCATGGCCCTCTATTCACTTAAAAAGCACACTGGCATGGGAAGCAAGGTCTGTACTTGCTTTGAACTGTGCTAAAACTGACTGTGGATTATTTTAGGTCAGTGGGTCAGAGGCAGGAGGGACAGGAAGCGATTTGGAGTTGTTGCCATCTAATGGCTATTCCACGTTCTTGCCCTAATTCGGAGTGGGTACAGTCGGCTGCAGAGATCCAGCAATGGAAATGTCACTGTCCTCTGTTGTGTCACTGTCCCTGAGAGCAGCACATCTCTAACTCTGCTGCTTGCCTTTCTCACAAGTGTCTCTTTATGTAACTGTGAGCTGAACTGATGCGTGAAGGCTCTGGCAGGGTGCACTGCAGATTATTTTGCACAAATGTGATGAATATTTTAGCTCTGTACCAAATCCACTGTGAAACTTTCCCTGGATTACTGAGACCTACTTTTTAATCCGCAGCTCAAAATTAATTTCATTGTATATTACGATATTGTTATTAACATTTATTATTATTAATTTACTCTGGAATATTAGTGGACAGGAAAGAGATGAGTCATTAAAGTTGAAGCTTTGAAATGGCAAAACAATTAATAGTCTAACCATAGTTTACATATATTTGATCGTTTTTTGTTTATGTTTGCTGATTGAAAGTCTGGAGAACAAGTGTCAACAGCATTATTGTTCATCCTGTTTCCCACTACATTTCTTGGAGGTGCATCAATCAGGAAAATCTGTCACACAGGAGATAGAAGTGTCTGACACTTAAAGACACATGGAGAGCAGTGTGTTTGATGCACAGATTCTGGACCATAAGGAAGCACTTGTCTCTTCAAGGCAATCCAGGGAAACCCCTTTGCGGAGCCATCATAGCCTCAGTGCCTTGCAGAACTCCTTACCAGTGTTTCTGTGTCATACATGCCTCATCCACAACTGAAATAACAGCAGTCAGGCTCATTTTAACTCAGCCAGCTGAAAGGGTAATTAGTTCTGTGACTGTGAAAAGGCCCACGGGACTGTTAGTGGCTGTAAGTAATTACATTCTTCTTCTTATCCAAAGTTTGAGCTCCAGCAGCAGAGTAACTTCCTATATGGACTCAGTAGAACCAAATTTATGATATTAATCTATGAATATTCTATTTATAAAGCTCTCAAAATATTTTGTAGTGTCCTTGGGCAAGGCTCTCTTGCCATTTCTCTTTTGTGCTTTGCTGAAATTGTTTGGAATGACTGTCCATGTCCAGATTGATAGAGCTGTACAGAAGTTGTCTGTCTATAGAAGAAAATACATGAGCATGACAGATTGCCCTTCTTAGAAATCCCTGGGTTTCTTAGCTCCACCATCTATTAGAGGGAATACAAACTGCTATCCAGAAAGAACAAAATGAAAGCACTTGATCACATTATAGAATGCAAGAGACTTATAGTTACCAGAATCCAAATGTGTCTTACTTTGATGAATGTACCAGTAAGGTCCCACTACATTAATATTATTGATTAATCAAGATTGTGACATTATAACAGGTTTTGGACATTGTTCAGAAGTATAGAAAGTAAAAAAAAAAAAAAAGTGAAAAAAGGTTGTTTTCAGATTAGCAGAAATGTCTTTTGAAGATAAATTTAGTATTTGAGAAATCTGTGAAACTGAGATGAGGAACCTTTTTTCAGTAGTGTGTAATGTATTAGGATTACACCATTTCCCTAGTTCAAAACTTAGGGTGATCCTTCAGCTTTTTATTAATTTGCATTTGTTCAAGGTTTGAATATAGAATTTAGTCTACTTTGTTAGCATACTAAAGCCTTAACAGTACAAATATTCCTTAAATAGGACTGCAAATGAGGTTTACTCACTGTAAAACATGGTTAAATGCCTTGTAAAAATATGCAAATAAAAGAAAAAAAAAATCTGTGCACAGATTGTGGAAAGGGGATGATAAAGTGATACATTTCTTTCTGCCAAGCTTTTTTTATTCTTCCGGCATTATTTAGGTGGAATGTCCATTTCCTTAAAAAAAACAAAAAACTGTAGTGCAAGTAGATGCAAAGAAACTTTGCTAGGAGAGAAGTGAGTGTGAAACATCTGTAAAATCATTGCAACATCTGTCTGCTTTTCCCTTATCTAGGCTTGGTTTTCCTTAGTGTAAAGAACCCAAAAGGTCACGTGTGTTAAAAAATATATACAAATGGAATTCCCAGAAGATAAAATTCCTCCCACAGAAAGGGAATATGTGATATAAGTAGAATGATCAAGGCAGTTCAACGGAGGGGAACACAATGAACCCCAAGCCTCTGAATCCAGTGTCCTCACCATTCTGAGTGAACTCTGCTGCAGTTCTGATTCCAGGGATGTATAAATTCTCCCCCCTTCTCAGCCCGGCCCAGGGGTCTGTCCTCCTGCTGCACAGCAGAAGTAGCATATTTTTGCTTTCAAAAATAAAGGTGGGGCAGAGATTCAGGAACTTGTGGGACACTTACAGAAGAAGTGGGTGCATCTTGTAGCTTAGTAGAGGATCTTAATTTTTCCGACGGTGCTTAGTGTCATATGACTTGGGATAGAAGATAAAAAAGAGCTCTCTGGGTGAGGCTGATGGAGAGGAGATGATCTGCGGAGAAGCCAAAGCCCAATACCTCTCTTGTACATATTGGTACTGGGTTGTGTCTTTGGGAGACTGTGAGTGTTGGTTTTCTGGAGTGGGTATGTTGGGTGTAGCAGAGACAGCTTGACCTTGTCCAGCTGGAGGAAGGCCAGGGGCGTAGCTCCACATCTCACGTGTGTCAGCAGGATCTGGACTTGTGAATGAATCAGAGTTTAACTGTGACTACCTGTTTTGATCATATGCTAATTTCTCCTTAAGAAACATCTCCCTGAGTGTCAGCCTAGAGCAACTGGGTTGTGAAATAATGTCAGCAGTTGTCATCTAAATACAGCCCAACAGTTTCCTCCACTGATTTTTTGATTTAGCCCTCCTTTTAGGAACTCTTGGTCACAGTAGGTTATAAAGCTTGTCAAAAATAGGGCAAGAACATTGTGCTGAGGCACTGTTTCCTGTTTAACGAAGGAGGACGGGCTTACAAGTTTGTTATTTATCACTTAGGGAATTAATTTAATGCGCTACAGGCTAGCACAACAAGAGTCTGATTAAACTTTAATATTTGGTTTGAAGTTAATTGTGTCACGCCCATCTTTGGAAAGCTGCTCTTGCTGCTTCTGGTTTTCTAATCATGAGCTTCAATCATATGGCTGCTTTTCTTAAAGGAGCAGGACTTAGTGATCGTCCATCACACGTCTCCTGACAGTAGAGCAGTGTGTGACACTTGCAAAACACTGAAGTGTGTGTCATCATGTTTAGAGGGCAGAGACAGGGCCCTCTCTTAGCCTGGCAGGGTGAAATCTGTTGAAGCTCTTTTTGCTACAAAGAAAAGTTTTGAGTGTTCTTCAGACATACGTCGACAGTATTTTGGTTGCAATTCATAGAAGCCCGTTCCTCAATGAACTTGAAATATCTGCTTCTTTGTCCTCTTATGCAGACAGAACTCAAGTTTTAACCTCAGAAGCTTTTTCATTTTTTGGAGGGGGAGGGTAGGTTCTTTTGCATAGGTTTGTGTAGCAAAGAGACTTTCGTAACGTGTGTTTGTGTAATCAAAGAGTAATTTCTGCAAATACCTGCTCTGTGTTTTGGGATAGTTGCTCCACTGGTTGTATTTGATTGATGCATCCTGTGAAAGCCTGACTTTTGGGTAACAGTTTCATATACTGCTGTCCTTTAGGATTTTTCTCATGGATTTTTCTCATAAAATCTGTTTTGGTGTCTGACACTTCATAAAATAGGCATCCTAAAGTAAATGTTTACATACAGACAAGAATTCAACATTTTCAATATTGTAAAGGCTACAGGAAGACAAATGTTTTAAAACGCTATCCAGTCTTATTTTAAAATTAATGTATACCCTTGGCATTAAATTCTTGCCTTGTTTAGAACTAAATAACTGTCAAATATTATGGTTTTGTTCTGTTTTCAGAAGTATTTGATTTGGGACATCTCAAACAACATATTTTACTCTTGACATTGCTCATGTGTTGACAGCTTGGATGTGCTCCTGTTTACTTTCTGATTAGATCAAAATAAAAATATGTGCAACTAGACCTGTTTTAATCACTCTGAAGGTATGCCAAGGCTCTTCCTCTTGGTGTCTGCTTTTCCATAAGCCAGTTTTAGAATGTAAGAGTTGCTCTTCACAACCCATTTATTTTTCATCAGACTGAATTGTTAAGGTACCTGATAAATTTGTGGTTTTCCCCCAGTGTTGTTAAGTGCTGTGGAATTTTTATTTAAAGCTCTGTTCCCCAAGCCCACTTTTTCTAGCAGCACAGCTTTGCATACAGCTCAGTGTGCCTTTTCCCTTTCCTTCACCTCACAGATTCCATGGATTATATCCTCTGTGGCTAAACCCTTCCCTTGTAGGCGTAATCCTTGCTTCCACCTCTGCTCTCTTGCAGCTCAGATGTCTTCTGGTGTTTTCACAGAACTTGTGATCAGTCTTTCAAAATTTCATATATAACCATAGCACTTCATTTGTGCTTTCCTGGTTTTTTTGTTGTCATTTTGTGGGCTCCCAAATTCTGTTGGAATGGTTTCACTGTTAGTGTTTTTCCAAGAAAGCTGTTGCTAACAGTAAGACAGATCCCTTTCCTGGGCACTGAATAGTGTGTGTTGCTGTCTTTTTATTTCTGATACAATGCCTTCAGAAATGCTTAGCACAGAGTTATAGGATTTTAATAGAAGAATAGGGAAGTCTGCTTTGTGAAGATGGGCAGTTTTATTTCCAATTACATTATCATGATGATGTTCCCATTGTTGCAGTCACACAGGCAGTGGCATTTCAACGTCTGAATCGTGCCCTGGATCCATCCTACAAGTGACTGTCTGTGCCATTCTTTACCTTTACCAGGAAATGTAAAATTTGTTTGCATTTTTTAAAGAAACACTGAAATTTCCACCAGCAGGATGTCCTTTAAGTTTAGGTTTTTTAGAATGAAGTGATGAAAGGATTTAGTTACAATTAAATGTTCTTTGCTATTTAAAGAGAGAACAATATTCTTTCGCAAGCATGACACGAACGTGGTTTATCTGCTTCATGCTGTGTCTGCAGCATCAGCAGCCACTGTCAGAGACTTAGGAAATTACAAGGACTTTAGCTGAAAATATCAGCCATTAGCAAGCTGCTGACCTTTGTTATGAGTATCTGGCTCAGTTCTCAGTTCTCCCCAAACCTTGTTACAAAAACTCAGAATAGCTCAGTGCCTCTTACAGGTGGTCCGATATTTCCCGTGCTCAAGGTGGGATCTAAGGTTTTGCCCTCCCCATTTGCAAGGAGGTGGTTGAAGAATTGCAGCAGTAGTAGCAGTTCAGTGCCAGGTTGCTGATATGCCCAGGAGGAATTGTCTCACCTGTCCTTCTCCCCGAGCATTGACCAAACAGCTGCTTGTGTTGTTCACAAGCTCAAGGAAAAATAAAACCACCACCTGTTTGGCAGTTGCACTTTGCCAGGCTGCTGTTCCCTACGACCTCCAAGGGACTGTAGTTGGAAGGAAGCTGCTCTTTGAGCCATGCCTGTCTTTAGCTTGGTGTCCTGAACATAGCTGTCCATAACTTGAGTTTCAGACAAACAGTTGGTAGTCAAGAATCACCAAAAAAAAAAGCCAAACAACAAAGCCACCACAAACAAATATTTGCTTGTGATGAGACTAGTAACTTTTCTTTGAGATGACTTTCTGTTGACTTTCTAAGCATGGTCTTTTAGAATTGCTAGGAGATATGGACAGGTTAGTGAGAGAGCAAAGCAGTTTTCTTAGGGACTCTACAGGAAACTTCTGGATGTTGCTGTTTTTCCCATATTCTTGTTTTTAGTGTCTTTTCAGCTTTTTAAGTTCTTCTGTCTTCTCCTCTCACAATGTAACGTTACAGAGATTTAATGATTAATCACAACTTCATCCCTTTTCATACACAGAGTTGTATAACTACCTTAATTAAACATGCACAGGGTAAAATTGCAAACTAGAAAGAGCTGCCTGGGCTTGGATGATAGCAATTAAATGATTTATACTTACAGGCATCAATATTTATCTTATGCCTACCGTCTGTCCTAGCTTGTCATCTATGGTTCAGTGTGTAGTTCATTGGCTTTAGTTAGCATTCCAGCTTCTTTTCTCTGGACACTGTGTTCTTGGCTGAGGAGAATATTGCTTTTCGTAAGATTATGAAGTAAGACCATATTCTAAGTTTCACAAACAGTTAGTCTTTCTGTCTTCACCTGAGGATTTTTTTTCTGCTAAACATTCAGAAACACCAGGTTTCAAGGTGCTTAAAATAAATGAGTCACTGTCTCCTCCTGCCCCCGATTGTTCTCAAACATGGAGCTCTTGCTAAAATTATTTAGGGTGATGCCCCTGACAAAAATACGGATGAACCAAGTCCCAGTTTCCACTGAGCTTCAGTATGTTAAACAGGCACAATTTATTTTTCTTTTCTGCAGTTCTCCTTGGCTTTTGCGAGGTCAGAAGCAGCAGTAGCACTTTGGCTGTTCCCAATTGAGTCATTTGGAATGCAAATCACTTTGCAGTGATGCCAGAGGTTCCCATTGTGCTGGGCTTTATATAAAACGCGTGACAGATTGTCAGCTTTGTCACATTCCCTGGGCAGCAGGGAATAGGTAGAGGCTTCAGCTTTGGATTCAGATAGAACTGGACTAGTATCAGAAGATCTTAGTCATCTTTGCTCTGCAGATAACTATAAATCATGTTAGAATATTGTTACATTGAGTGCTTCTGCCTGATATTTTGATATTAACATAATTTCCTGGTGCAAATAAATTCCTGCTGGGGAAGCGTAGCAGAACAGTCCCCCCACAACCTTCCCTGCTTTTTCTCAGTATCCAAACTAGATATGAAGAACAGAAGTGAAGTCTGGGGAAAATATCAAGCAGTAAAAATTACCTGCTCTTGGTTGATCCTGCACTGTCAGAGCTGCAGGGATTTGAAGTTGCAGGAGCACAACATGCAGTATGTACATACAGAATCTTGCAGGAAAGTTGTCTCTTTTCCTGTAAAAATGTGCTATAAGTCTGGGCAGGGACTGTCTTCCCAGCTGGACAAATGGGAATCTGAGTAAATTTCCATGAAAATAAAGTAAGTGGTGAATTTTTACTCTGAGCTTTGCTGCTTATTAAATATCTTTGTTACTTTGCATGAAACCAGACTTGGTACTGAAGTGTCTATGGAGAGCTGGACTCAAGTTGATCTTGCGTGAATCTGTGCTGTGCTAGAGATTAAATACATTGTATCCATAAATTGTGCTGGATTTTGGTTGCTATTCAAAGCTTTTGAGTGACTGTGACACTTGTTTTAAAAATATTCAGAAGGAAACACTGAACTTTCTTTTGCTACTTAGACCCATGTAGTAGGATGAGACCTGAATGTCTTTTTCATTTCAATTTTGAAATTTCTTGAGGAAAATAATTTGAGGGCTGTGGAATGTCTTCAATTTTTGTGCAAATCCTAATTTCTGAAACTACCAGCTTTGATTCTTTTGAGTAGTTGTGTCGGCACAATCCACAACATGAACATCAGTGAACTTACTTTGAAAACTGACGATGGTGACTGTAAAAGTTACTATTTGGCATGGTGAATGGAAAGAGTAATGAGATAACATTTGACACTGTTGCACAACTCAATATTAAGTCCCCACTTTGGAAAATTATGTAGCTGAGTTATTGTGCCCTGGGTTTTAAAAATGCTGCTCTTTTGGCTCATTTTGGGGATACAATGGCTTCTTAAAAATTAGTTTTTGATTAAAAGACTTTGAACAAATGCCTTGTGTTAAAATAGGACCTCATGTTCTCTACTGTCACAGTAGGTCCTCTATAACTTAAATCCACTCTAAATCCAGAATCTTGGTTCCGAAGTCGCCTTATACAGCTCCTCTCTGAGAGAATGTGAATTGGAGCAAACAGATGGAGCAAGCAGATGAGCAGACTTCACTAGCATTTTGAAAATAGGTCTTGAAAGGGTTTTTAGTATAGGAAGCAAATAAATCTGGATGAATAAGACACTCATAAGGGTTTTTTCTTTCTGCTTTGGTTTTTCTGAAACTTGCCTTTCTTTGAACTTAGGTCAGAATTATCCTGAGTTCAAGATTCTCTTTTTTTTTTTTTAATTGCTTTAAAATATAGGAGCACTCTCTGGTCTACAGGTGATTTTGTTCTTTTTCAGCAAATCTTGTGGTTCTCTTATTATCCTTGTACCAATAATTTTCCCTTTGGGGACAGGAAGTAGTCTAGAGGCAAGACACTATGAAAACAGATGGGCTCCACATTCAAAATGGAGCTGATGGAGCTGACAGCCTCTTTGCGATCTTATCAAGCGTGTCTTTGTATGGGAGATAAAATCAGCACTCACATTTCTGCCAAGTTTTTCCATTTCTTTTTTATTTTGCGGCCACATAAGCACACAGGGGATCTTGCATAACTCCCCACAGCAACATCCACAGCACTGGGTGTGCTGAGACCACTCCAGCAATATTCTCATACTCTCACTCATCTTCAAAATGTTTTTCTGAGAGTTGCCTGTTTAGGTATCCATGGCTTCAAATATGGAACAAATGTACTCTTGAAAGCTGGTTCAGACTGCACACAGTAATTACAATGTGGGAAGTACTGTGTAACCAGCAGAGATCTGTTACTGTGTGTGGAGCTGCAGACAGTTTGCATGTTAATGCCCTGATCTGAAAACCTGGGTTTGAAGGACAAACCAGGAGTTTGAGTGGCCAGTAGCATGTTCCATGTGCCATGGATGGCTTAGATTAAAATCTCTTGAGTTGTGAAGTGGCTTTGCATTTGGAAAATCTTTTGAGTAGCATGCCAGGTTAATTTTAAATGTAAATTAAATATTTTTCCCTTTTTTATAGGAACTGGAGACATTGTTGCTGTGATGATTACAGAATCGAAGGTTAAGGAGATCCTGAATTACTTGGAAAAGAATATCTCTGTCCTGATGGGAATAGCAGTGGGGTCCCGTGTTCCTCCGAAAAACTTCAGTCGGGGCTCTCTGGTCTTTGTGTCAATATCATTCATTGTTTTGATGATAATTTCTTCAGCATGGTTAATATTTTACTTCATCCAGAAGATCAGGTACACAAGTGCACGTGACAGAAATCAGGTAAGGGGTCTCCTTTTTATTCCCTAAGTTTGGAGGGGATATTTCTGTATACAATAGTCAATGGGGAACAAATAATTTCTAAGGAATGTCCCATCAAACTAGTGTTCAGAGCCTCTTTGTTCCAAGGCAGAGCGTTTTGCCAGACAAGGATTTTTATATAGCAGTGCTTTTCATACTGAGAAGCACCAGTATAAAATCTTCTTACGTGACAGGAAAGAACAGAACTGAAACAAAATATTTGGGTTTTGGTGAGTATAAGACCATGAGTAAGATAGAGTCTGTGCTGGCTGAGTAATACATACTGTATATATGTTGGGAATGGGGAGGAAAGTTAAATGTGAATGGAATTATGTAGTGTAGGAGAACACAGAGCTAATGTTATGAGTTCTGTCTATATTCTTAAGGATACCTTCAGTAACAGTTAAGGGAATTCAAAAGTTGTATAAAAAGATTTCCAAGCTGTAATCTGTGATGAATGTTAGGGTAAGAAAACTAAGGTGTAGAACTGCTTAGTGATCTGTGTTAACTTTCAAGTTTACTTAAGATCACACTTGGTATGGAGTACCTAATTCTCCCATTCATATATTTTAACAAAAATTTTGTCCAATATGCCTTTCTTACATTCTTTTTCAACTCTTAATTTAAGAACTGAGTTATGTACGACCATACTCAGAGATCTTGACTAAATCAAGTTGTCAACTCAAATACAGCTTAAACTTTAGAAGTAAATGTTTTACTAGTGTGGACTTAATGACCCACTGCCTCCATAGTCTGTCTCGGCTTTTATTGAGGAGGGTCCATAAACCTTGAGAAATCCACTGTGTTCTCTTTGCTGTATCTCTCTGTCAAGGCTAACTTAGGAAGCTGCTGACCTCTAACCACTGTCCCCCCTTTCCCCCAAATTATGGCTCATACACAGCACCTCACTGTGAGGCTGGTGTTCTGTCAGACCTGAAACAAATGCAAACTTACAAAGCCTCGGTTGTGGCACAGGATTTCCTTTTCAGTTGCTATAAATAGTGTCTGATGCTGAAGGTCCCGTGGGCATCCTGTAGATTTTCCTAAGGATGTCATTCTTAAATGACCACACTGTAACCAGTATTTAGTGTGGTCCCTTGGGATGGTGAAAGTTTAAATATAACTGTAACTTAATGAATGTCTGTGGAATACTAAATTGTGCCTTCTCTATCCCCTACATGGCTCTAGGCTTCTTCCAAATGTCCACGTTTCAAAACAGTTGCTCCATGGGGAAAGAGCTCTTATGACCTTTTTTCTTTCTTTAGATTTTTACAAAGGTCAGGAGAAACTTGATGAAAATTTTATGTGGTTTAAAAAGCTGAGCTTATTAAACTTTAATAAGAAGGTGGCGACAGCTACAGCTTAGTTTTAAAGAGCTTTGAGAGCTTTCACAAAGGCTGTACTGTTAGTGATGAAGTAACTTGGTTTAGGCTATGATCTTGTTTTTAAGTTATGTCAAGGCATGCATTTTTACTTTTTTTTTAATCAAAGCCATCAAAAACTTGCTGTGTTTTGTAGATAGCAGGAGTAGATACCGGTGTTTCCCATCGCTACTGTTGCACACTTCCTCCGAGGTGTGAAACTCTGTTGCATGTGGTAGTGGCCTTTTCCATCCAGACACTTCTGGGTTTCAAAGGCAGGCATGTGCTGAGTGCCTGTGCCCTGACTTTAGCAAAACAGCAAATCCTGAGCATTTCCAGTGTTAGCATAAAACCGTATTTGTTAAAATTAGAAAATGGAAGAGATTGACCTCTTAAATGGAAGAGATGAAAGTTATTATTTAGCAAATTTATTTACGTAAGGGAACTTGAATATGCTGGAAGAATTCTGCTGGAATATTATGCTTCCAATAGGGAAATAATCTCTTTAAGATTTCTTGTAGTGCATATACAATCACATGCAGTGGAACGAAATGTAAATACTACCCACAATTACTTAGTTGGTAGTGTTGAGCATTTAAGTTAAATACCTTTTCAGCCTCATTCCTCTCTTAGTAATCACACTTTTGGTTATGCAATGGTTATCAGCTCCAGCAATGTGCCAGTGTGTTCTGTGTCATTAAGTACTCAGACCAATATGCTTGTTCCAGGGCATATAATTTAGATTTGCTTAAATTGACCAATTTCTCACATATTGAAGTCAGGGTGAGATTCCTGACTTTAGGAGGCATATAATTTCCCCAGCCCAACTCTGATTCTGATGCTGTGTTTCCTCTTTGGATATAATTCAGTAGCTGGGATTGAGTATCTGATTTTTTCAAAACCGTGCTCTAAAAAATTTAAAATAAGAGCTGCTGTTCTGTGAAAACCACAAGGAAAAAAAAAAAGCACTTATGCAATGCTAGAATAAGTGGTACAGTTGGTTGTGGTAGACTTCCAAGGCTGTGTTTCTCAAGTAAAAGCAACTTTCGGTTTGTATGCAGGAAAATGTGTGATGCAGGGGGTACACCTTGTGAAGGATTTGGATTTCAACTTTATAGAAGGTGGGCACAAAACCCCCACACATTTGTTGGAGGCTGCAATGAGAGGTTTTGATATTCTCAGAAGCAGCAGTTTGAATTCTCAGAAGCAGCCCTTTCAAATGCAGAATACAGGATAGAGGGGAAGGAGGAAATACATGAACTTCCCTTTTTCCAGTCAGTGTAAACCAAGCCTGATGTCTCATGTTCCTGAAGGGAGGAGACGACAAGATCTTTGTTCCTCTCGGTGCCACATCTCTGGGATCCCAGGGACCAGCTGGCAAACAGTTCTCTGTTGGCTGGGAACTGGGCATCACAGTAGGAATCAGCACCTGAATTGCAGAAATGGCTCCTTCTATCCAACAGCAGTGGTCATAAAGCAGCATAAACAGCAAAAAAAACCCCTGGCCTCTGCATTCAGATTGAGGTTATCTTCAAACCAGTATTAATTTCAGCTTTATTTAAGTCTGTACTGGCTTATTTAGATTTCATGACCCATATTTTTTTCTTTTATGAGATCCTGGTGGTTTCGGGTAATAGCGAGAGCAAAACTAGGTTACACTGAGAGGATCTCTTGCATCTCAGAATAAAATCAGCCTGCTCGGTGGGGAAATATAAAAATAATTCAAGCTTAAGAGAACAGGCAGTATATTACAGCACACTGAATAAAAACCCAATATCAGCAGAATATAACAGAAATCATCAGGAGGGCACTTTCCTTCAGCTTTTTATCCTGCAACCCAGATTTGATTAGTTTTGCACACAAATATTGGGTCACTTCTATGGACTTCTGTACAGCCCATGAGGTTTGTGCCCATGGAAGTGCCTTTGGGGATTCAGCTGTTGAATTTTTTTTCCTTCTTGACAAATCTCTGTGCTTTGCTGTGTGTGCATTTTGTTTTATGTGCTGGCCTGCTGCCACAGTGTGTATTGCAATGGTATTACTGAGCCCAAATAAGTCATTATAAAGGACACTAATGAAGCTTGTTTAACAGGGTTAATTTGTGTTCTCTTCTTTGTCACTTTATTAGCGTCGTCTTGGAGATGCTGCCAAGAAAGCCATTGGTAAATTGACAACCAGGACAGTAAAGAAAGGTGATAAGGTATAATAATAAGATTTCAACACAATAAACTTTAGCATCATGTTTCATTCTTGCTAGGGAAACAATCTCAGTTTTTTCTTTCTGCTTCTGATTTATGACCTTGCCTTCCTTGTCGGAGGCTGACTTTGTCCTGTGGCACAGTATTTTGTATAACTTAGTATATGTTCAATGTATGCTGTAAGTCTGTGCATTTCAAATAAGATTTTCGTGCTTAAATACTACTTGCACTCCATCTGGCAGCTGTGACTGAGGGTGGTTTTGCGTACTGGCTGGAGGGGGTGGGGTGCTGGCATGAGTACATGGGGTTAGCATTGTTTGTGTGGAATTCTGTAGGCTTAGAGTCATTCCATATGTAAGTTGTATAAAGTAAAAATAAATTTACAAGACAGATAATAGAAGAGAATCTCTTATGTAAAATACAAATAACCAGTAAGCTGAGGGAAGCATAAACAGGTATTTCATGAAAGATAGTAAATGTTACTCCAAGAATATTTCTTGCCAGTATACAAACTAAAATGTATGTCTTAAGTCCTAAATGTTTCCCATTTTTATGAGCAGTACTGCTTTGTCTTTGATTCTGAAAGGAAAAAATAGTAACTTAATCTTGCTTAATTTTTGATCTTTAATTTTGAAAGAAACAAAACTCCCATATATTTGTTGGAGGCTACATGGGAGGTTTTTGATTTGATTTTTAAAATATTATTTCCTTGGGCTTTTTTATTGTGATTCCTTTTTATCTTTCTTATCAACACCCTCAGCAGTGGAAGATTAGGAAGTGATAGGAAAATTTGCTTCCAGAGAGAAGGCAGAAAAAGTGTCCTTCTGTTCTTCCTCCCTCTCTATATAGTTTTATTTCAAGACAGCCTGTTGCACTAAATCTTTTCTGTGGGTATGGAAAAACATATAGATAAGGAGATCTTTTCTTGGTTAAAAGATGCTGTTGTCTTGACATAAATAAAAAAGTGGCAAGTGATATGTAGGTTGCAGTGCAGACAGCACATGCGGGTGAACAGAGTAGGAAAAACCTGTCCTTTCCCAAAGCAGCCACTGGGATTTTCTGTGTGCATCCCTGACTGGTGCTGACCAGCAGTGCCTTGGTCTTGCTGTGGTCCCTGACTTGGTGTCTTGCTTGTAGCTTGTTGGCACTGAAAAGTATAATGAAGTTGAACTAAGAGAAGGCACAGCCTGTTTTGTGTCACAGGCCCAAAGATTAAAAATATGTATTGCTGATGCCATAACTACATCCAAATGAAGTCACCCCTTTTCAGTTGAAATTTTAAATTCTTGTATTTAGAAATATAATTTTTTAAAAGTTATAAATTCTGGGGGGAAAAAAGAAGAGGAACCAGTCAGTAAGTGATCCTCATATTCATGTCTGGACAAGAATGATGATAATTCTGCAAGTAAGCAGCAGACACAAGTGTGGGACTACTCTGCAATAAGTAAAACGTGCTAACTCTGGCTATAAAAGTGTATCACAGGATTTTTATCCTGCCAAAACAAACAAACAAAAAACCCTTAATAAAATAGAAGTTTTAGCTCCAAGTTGGAAGTAAAAAAGGAAATCTAGGAAAATCACCGCTGTATATTGATGTCACAGAACATTAGAATCATCTTAGGCCTTAGCTAATGTTTCAAATGATCATTTACCAGCTCCAGATGAGGGGAGAGTTTTGTATAAATGAGATACTTTTCATGCTCAAGTCATGTTGGAATATAACAACCCAGTCATTGGTTTTGTATCTTAGTAACAGCCACTTGGCACAATGCAGTTCATTTACCAGTCACAACTACTTTGACATTTGTCATAGGCTCAACTCTTGACTTGAATTTTCATTCTATTCATTTTAGGAAACAGACCCAGACTTTGATCATTGTGCTGTCTGCATTGAGAGTTACAAGCAGAACGATGTTGTTCGCATTTTGCCATGCAAGTAAGATAGTCAAAGTTGCTTTGTTTGGAAACTGTTTTCTCTTGATGCTCCTTTGCTTCATTTCATGTAATGGGTGCATTGTAATTTACAAACACATTTGTTGGATGTTTCCACTCCTAATAACACTTTGGTTTAGACTGTGATGCCAGAAGGTGTGAAGGTGGGTGCTGGCACTGTTATGACTGTGGACATTAAACAGAATGATATTGAAGATGGGCAATTTGGGCATATTGGCAGTGGAACTGTTGAGGTTGCAGTGAGGTGGGGGTGCAGGTTTAAGGACCAAGTGGTGGGCAGACTCAAAAACTTCAGTATAATGACTGAGGTACAACTGCAGCATTTTGCACAGTAGATGTGCAACACTGGCTGCTGGGCTCTCAAACTGCAGGGAATGGGAATGCAGCCTTTGCAACCTTCATACCTCCTCTGTCATCAGTCAACCACCGTGCTGTCATCTGTCTTTGGTCTCTCCAGTGCAGTGTCATCTTGGCTTGTGCTTGAAGATTTGTACTTGTTGATTATTCTGCATTAGTTCTTAAAATATCACAACTTCCTCCTCCTTTTATGACATTCTCTTGACAGGTTTTTACAGGTTTTCAGTTTGTTTCCATTCCATTCTTGAGTTGTTTTGGGATATTTGCTCTTTGAGAGATGCTTTTAAATATTTTTCTACCTGGTGATTGATTTTGGTGAATCAGTACATTTTGGTAGCCTTAAGCATTACCAAGGACATCTTTCCCTTGTATTCTGAAATGCAAAGTTTTCTCCTTATCTCCAGGCACAAAAGCCACGTGTAAGTTATGTTGCATATATGCAGCAAGATCCAGTAATTTGGCCTGTGCTTGGTATATAAATGGTTCTGCATGACAGAACCAACAAAGTCGTGTGTTGGAGTCGATCTTCAGTCAGGCAGCAGCACATAAGAGCTCATTATTGGTCTCCTAAATCCTCCTGCAGGCTGTTCTGAATAGCTGGGATATTTGTCTTCCAATGCTTCATGTATTTCTATCATCATGAAAGGAAAACAGTATTATTTTATATCTTACTGATCAAAATATGTGTGTGTTCTACTTCTGAAGCCAAAGGTCTAATTCAGTTTTCAATTTGCTTTTCTCTATGTTCTTTACCTCTTGGACTGTGGGAAACAATGACCTGGATTAGATTTTCAATGTTGTTTTTGTTAATATACCCTACAAATGATTGTTCAGAAACTCTCATGAAAATATTTGGGAATAGAAGAGCTTGGTCTTAAATTGTAAAGATTTGGGAGCTTTTGGTCGTGTGGATGTGTTGGCGTTTCGTTTTTACAATTCAGTCATTTTTACTCAAGATGATGTGCTCTTGCCCTAACAAATGTACTCCCAAGTGTTAAGTAATTCCAGAGAGTTACATCATTTATTGTAATCTCAAGTGAATCTTGTATATGTGAATGAAGCCCTGGTCTTTGATGTTATGCAGAAGATTATTTAGAAATCAGGGGAGGAACTTCTGGAAACTGCACACCAGCTTTGGACTACTGATTGTGTGATTAAACTACCTCCTAAGAAAGCTTCACTTGTGTGGTTCAGGGTGGTGCTGTGAGGTTCAGTGATGTGGAATGAAAGTTCTCAAGTCCCACTCCTCTGTGCCTTTCTCTTGGTGCTGAACAGAGGGCAGGGGTAGGTCCTTTCCACTGAAGAGAGAATGAGTCTTCTCCTGGTAGAAAAATCATCTTCTCCCACTGAGCACAAGGCAGAGTTGGGATTAAAAGCCAACTTCCTTAGTTAAACAACTGCCCTTGTCCAAGGGGTGTCTTGCTGGTGTTCAGAGATAAGATACAGACCATTTAAAATAAGGTGATCATTGGTTTGGGGGGTTTTTCCAATTAAAAAAAAAAGAAGAAAAAGTCCTTTTCCTTCAGACACCCTCGGGAGCTGCAGTCCTGCAAGCAGGAAGCTCCCTGCCCTCAGGGGTAGTTACAGCTGCTTCAGGGAGCCAGATGAAGGTGCACCTGGTTGCCACCTCAGCACAACCTCCCCCAGTGCAGTCTCCCATGTAAAGGAGAGATCAAGGCTCTTGTGTAGATCCCTTTCTGTTCTGCTTTTCACAAGAACGTGAGGTCAGTGAAGGCTCAGGTTACATTCCTGCCGAAGGCTGTATGACAACTTTTATGTTCACTTTCTACTCCTTTTTTAAATCTCACTTTTCATGTGCTGCAGCTCAGCTTTAAGTTGAATGCAAAGCCATCTAGGCTAGGCACAAAAAGCGAGATGGATGCTTTCCACAAGACATTTTTTCTATTTGTAGATGAAAAGCCAACTAGTACATGCACAGATGAGCCCCATAAATTTTAGATTCCATGTAAGACTTTTCAGTCTTCAGCACCTGAGACACTTCTCCCAAAATCTTGGTTTTGGAGGTTTAATCCCTTTCTACTCCCTCATACTTCACCCTCCAATTTATTGCAACATGCAATGTTAGTTTAGAAATAAAACAAACCAGCAGACAGGCAATGAAAGAAAACTACGAGAGAGTCTCTTAAGCCAGATGAGAAGATAAATTGCAAGAAAACCATGGAGAAAATGACTCAACCAAGAGGAAGAAATGAAAGGCTGGACATTTTTCATACTGTGCCTGTTGAGGAAGCTATAATCGTTAGACAGTAGGAATCACTGACATGTGACATCCTTCCTGCTTTCATCAATTTAAAAGTAGCCTTTCCCTTTGGTACCACAATTGTTCTCTGCAGTTAGGTGTGGTCTGTCACTCTGTCCCTCAGTAGAGGGGTCTGGTCTGGACAGACACAGCAGGCAAAATCTGCCAGCAGCTGAGAAAGTTGCACCTTAAATTCTGTAGTGAAACACCATATTTGGGCTGTAAAGCTTTGTGGAATGTGGGAAATTATAACCGATTTAAAAGTAAACTAAAGTGAAAGGTGTAGAAATTCAACTGCACTGTTTGCAGTTGTTCATTTTTTACTTCAGAGAGAGTAATTGTTCAATACCAGCAGCCTATGGACATTCCTACAGTTTTAGTGCACAGAGGGACAAGGCAGCCATCTGTTTTAGGCTTAAAAGCTTGAGGAATGTGTCTTTTATGAATGTCATTATGTAAGTTAAAAATAAGTAGAGGAAGCAAATGTCAGACATAGCAAAATACAAACCTCATGGACAGCTTTCTTTATTCAGATAATTTTATTCTACCATCACACAGGAGCTGAGCAGGCACCAGGTGAAAAGTGATCAGGAGGGGGTAGTGTGAAGGACTAGTGAGAGATAAGGGAAGGGGAGAGCAAAGTGACAGGTTAGAGAAAAGCAGAGTGTGACATTGGAAAGGGCAGAAAGATGGCCTGGGAAGGAAGGAATTGACAAGGTAGGAGAGCAATTAAAGGAGTAGTGAATATGTTAAAATAAATGGGTTTTGAGCCAAATTCTTAATTCCTGTACTTGGCAAGAAGGAGGAAAGTGACAAAAGTGACTAAGCCAGATTTTTAGATTTTCATGTGTTTGATTCTATGCTGCTGCAAATAGCTGCCTTCTTCTTTTTGAGACCAGATTAACACAGTATCTTGATGGCATCCTTTCTGCTTTCTGCAATGCCTCTGCACAATCCCCACTTTGTCTGCTACCTGCTTGCAAGGACAGTCTCTCTCTTCCCCCAGCAATACTCTGTATTTGTGGGAAGCATGGAGGCAGCTCTACCCTGGCATTGCCTGCCTGGAGGTACACCTGGCACCTTCCTTCCCTCTGCAGCAGACCAGACTTCCCTCCTCAGCTGTGTTCCTGTCCTGGAGCTGTATGCTCCCTGCTGTGAGGTTTGGACCCCTAGGATGAGGGCAGTAGTAGCCAAAGATGCCACTTTGCAGCAGCAAAGATCCCTTTGGTGGGATACTGCACTGAGGGCAGGGAATTGTGGTGAGCTCTTGGGAAACAGCAGTCATTCAAACCCTTGTCCTGATGTGACATGCGAATTTGGAGCCATCACACCACCAAAAGAGCTTTCCCAGCTCACTTTTTCCCTGGGAAGTGCTGCAAAGGAGCTGTGATGTACAGGAGTTGGAGTTACAGTGTTCATGACAAGCTGGAGGGCAATTGGACTGGGTGTGCTGACAGAGTGGAAAAATACCTGCAGGTCACCTGTCTGGAGTCCTGCCTGTGTGGGAGACTCAGTCAGTGCTCCCAGCCTGGCTGCTGGCTGAGCTCCTTTCAGCCCTGGGGCTGGAGAAGCAGCAGAAGCTGTGTCACACTTCACTCCCCAGTGTGTAACTCCTGAGGGAACATCATCAGCTGCTGTGACCAAGAGCAACTCGCTAGGAGCTCCTCAGATTTATGGTCTTGGGAAACAAATGACAGAAATAGGAAGGCAGAGGTTTATGATAACAGAAATTGCAAGGGCTTACTTTGTGAGGCTGAGTTTTTAAGATAATTCTTGTTTACTGTCTTCATTTCTGTATAACTGCTTTTTAACTCTTGCAAGCAGAGAAATCCAGACAAAGCCTGAGCCACAGTGATGCTATCAGCAAACTTTTTAAAGAGTAGAGAAACTCTGTAAGTAGTAAGCAGAGCCATGTTCATCTAAATTAATAACCTATGGAGAACTGCACTTCTTTGAAACACATTAATAAACATCCTCGAAGATTTAGGGACTAAAAGCCAAGAATTAGGAGGTCACAAAAACAATTGAACTATGTGTGTATATATATATGTATATATATCAAACTGCTAATGACTTTTTAAAATAACTCATAATATTTAGTAGATGCATGTTGGCATTCCTATCAGTTGCCTGCATCACTTGATCTGAGTGCTTCTACAGCACTGATTAGCTGATAACAATATAATAAAGCTGTTTTCATACTTCTGTGGAGTCTTGATGTCTGCTCTTTTCCAAAATATTAGATTTTCAGGTCTGTTCTACTTTAAAAAACAGACTCCAGAGACTTACAAGAAAACATAAGCAAATAAAAGTCATAATTTGCCAAACACAGAAAAATAACATCTCTATATGTTTCAGAAGGTTTCAAACCATTTTCTGTCACCCAGGGTTTCTAAACATTGTTTCCTGTAGTTTTACAAGTAATAAAGGGAATGCAATAAGACTTAATAGTAATAGAAGTGAGTCTCTTTTGGGTAATTACTTGAACAGAAGGCACTGTACATATCCTGGGTTTTATGATTTCCATCTTGCTAGAGGACACAGGCCAACCAAGGGACTAGACTAGCTGAGATATTCTGCAACTTTCTGTTCCTGCATTATCTAAGCTATAGATAAGCAAAGTTCTTTTGCTCCCTGTCCATCTTCTGTTGACTATTTTACACTCGAAATCTGTGCATCTTTACTTAGTACAGATAGGACATAGAACTGTAGCTGCCTGGAACCTGATAATGTTCATGTTCTTTAGTCCCTCCATTAGTCTGAGTAGCCATAGACAGAACATAATTACAGACTGTCTTTTTCCATGTTTGTTGACAGTTTCAGGAGGTTCTTTCTCTCAGGTCTCTTTCCAGAGATTTCAGAGAGAATTATCTGGTAACATGCCTCATTTGGTCTCTGCTTTTAAAATCCCAAGGGCTGGGTGGCAAAGAAGTTCCAGACACCATGACGAGCTTACTGAGGCACAGAGCAGCAAAGCATAACCCGAGAAAGGAGGGGACAGAGGGTATATTAACTTTATGCTGCCTTGGGGGCACTCCTGACCTCTTACAGACCACACTGCTGCCTCAAATAGATGGCAAGAACTCCTCGTTCTGCCCCTGCCCCCTCGCCTGCTGGTTCCAGAGCGCAGCTCTTCACTGACTAAGCAACCCTTGTAATTGCTGATCTTTGTCATGGTCCCCAGTCTGTCGTGTTCCGGTGTGCCTGCTCTGACTGGCTTCTTGCTCTGCAGTCAGTGCCGCTGGAAATTAAAGATCTGGGATCTGATCACAGGAATTATCACAGGCAGTGATTCAGACTAGGTTATTAAGAGTACTTGCTAAAGCTATATTGTGTAGAAAGTCTAGTGATACCCACTTCTACCATGAATATGCTCTGAAAAGTTCTTTGCCTTCTGAAAAGCTAGGAGGGCATTTCCTTTACTTCCTTTAATTTAGATGTGTTGTTTTGGTCTCTGCATGGTCCTTCCTTGATATATTGGTTTCTATCAATCCCAACACTGTTACATTCATATTCAGGTGTGTGACTAAGATTTTGTATGCAGTGTAGGTGGCAAGTCACACTGTTGTCTGTTGCAGTTCCCTGTTCTGCAAGTACAAGTCCTGTCTGCCTTTCCATCTTTGAAAGATTTTTTTTAATGACTATCATATGATGATGGACATGTTTTCCTTCTTGATATCAAGAAATACTGATTGCAGGAAAAGCCTTCTTTTTACTTTGATGTGATAATTATAAAAGCCCTTTCAAAGTCAAACATAAGCGTGTTTGGGTTGGTTCCACTGACTCGTGAATAAAATTGACTGCTGGTGGATCTATGTTCTTCCTACCCAATTTATGGTCAGGTTCTACATCAAAACTGAGATGAGACTTTACACAAGATTGTGATGGAAATGGTATGACCCTAATTCTTCTACCCCTGTGTATATTCACAATAAAGGGTGAAAAGTAATTTTAAAAATCTTGCTTTAAAGTGTTTCTTCCTAGTTGAACCATTAGTAAAGGGTGGTGAAAGCAAGCAAGAGGTTTTGATTTTTTTTTTTTTAATTATTGCAATCAGCACAGAATATTGGCAATTCTAAAATTTGTTCTGCTGGCTTATTTAGAAACACAGTTATTCAAAATTTTGTTGGAGTAGTTCTCATTGTATACAATTGAATTGTTTACAAACTATGTATGTGCCCTCTCTGTTCTTCTAGGCACGTGTTCCACAAAGTCTGTGTGGATCCATGGCTCAGTGAGCACTGTACATGTCCAATGTGTAAACTGAACATTTTGAAGGCACTGGGAATTGTGGTAAGTGGATCTACTGCGAGCTCCTCTTCCTCTCATGTCTGAGACCCAGAACAGGAGGAATAATTGTAAGGGAGAGAGAGGGAATGGTGTTACAGCATCCTTACTCAGAAAGTGTTTGAGGTTTTTTACTAATTTCTTCACTGCTGATTTGTTGTTCTTCCTTTCCTTAGTTGCTTGTTGAGAATATATTGTTGTATTTGTATTTAGAACAATTTCTTATCTACTGGAATTCTTCTAGTTTCTCTAAAATCTTCCCTTTTCTCAACTCCTTTGAATCCTTCCTTGTTAAATTTACTCTGTAAATCTCTTGGTTTTGTGGTCAGCTGTAGGCAGTCTTAAATTTGTTTGTACATTAAAAGTCACACCTTAGCTGAGTGGCTTCTGGGATCCCTGAGGACTGCTTTTGTTGACCAGTTCATGAAGGGATAGCAGTGAAAAACTTCAAAGAGGATTTTTTTAATCTTTCCCATATGGGGAAAAAATCCTCAAGTGGAAGTGATGCTCTTTTCAGAAGGAAGAGAGAACATATGGAGAGACTGTCTAAAGTGGCTTTTGAATCAAGCCAGTGAGAATAATCAGGCCTCCATTTTTAGCTGTGTCAGTTGCAAATTTCTAAGAAATAGTTGCACTTACATTGTGAGTGATCAGTTTTTGCAATTAATGACATACCTGGGTTTTTAGAAGAGGACACGGTAGAATTCAGAATACGTTGTCATGGCTCACTGTGGTAAACCAGACAGGCACAGGCTGTGAAACAAGTGTGTTTGAGTCCCTTCCTTGAATCTTAATCCTTTTGAGTCCCTTCCTTGAATCTTAATCCTTTTGAGTCCCTTCCTTGAATCTTTATCCTTTTTTTCTGCTTCTTCCTCCACCTCTTTAAGGTAGAAGTTATTAACTCGTGTTTCTCTCCCGTGCGACCTCAGGGACAGCCACAGCGGCTGAAAAAGCGTGCGTGTGTGTGGTTCTACTTAATTTATAGGTTTACTAAGTGCAGAATGTTCCCCCTGGTAATGTGGAGTCGGGTTTTTCCCCCCAGCCAAACGTGCCATGCACAGACAACGTAGCCTTTGACATGGAGAGGCTCACCCAGGGGCAGCCGACCAGCCGGCGCGTCCACTTCGCCACCGACAGCTCCCTCAGCCTGGAGCCCCTGCGCACCTCCGGGATGTCCCAGCTGCCACAGGACGGAGAGCTGACACCGAGGTCAGGGGAGATCAACATCGCAGTGACAAGTAAGTTCCCTCTGGCTCCCAGTGCCCTTCCCTGGCTTCCTGGAGCTCTGTGCTGCAGGGCCGTGGTGATGGATGTCCCCGCAGGGACAAAGGTGACCTCGGTGTCTCTGCAAGAGGCATATGCTCCTTATTGAAACCAATAACTCTAGGTAAGACAGTGCCAACACTTCCATTATTAATGGTATATCCATTTAGATCTGCATGTGAAGAGCCCTGGATGAACTAAAATGGCACCGAAATAACCTTCCTGAATTTGGTAACCAGGACAAGAGTCTGGGTTGCCAAAACCATTATTTATCCTTTCGGAATACATTACAAGCAATAATTCACACAAATATAAATATTTTAGCTGATTACTATTTCTGCAGACATTTTTTCCCCTGAGAACATTGCTACTGGAACTCTGACGTCACTTAGCAGGTGTTTTTTCTTACAAAATTTGTGAATTAAAAAAAGCGTTTGATGTACCGACATTTGAGTATTGTCCAAGTGTTTTATAACATCAGAAAACTGTTCCTGCGCTGCTTGCAAGCTCTTGTCCATAAGAGCAGCATGGAAAATTTCCACTCACTGGATTTTACCTAGGGTTTTTAATGTGCAAAAGCACTATAATGAATACAGTATGTGTAGAATTGCATCATTTTTCCATATGCTGTACAGTCTCAACTTGATGCATGAATGGTTGTTTGCTGGCTGAATTGCAAAAATAGAATCCGTGCACATGTACAACAGTCTAATTTTCTCCTTGTATTTTGCTTACGTGCATCTATGATCTAGATTTTGAACTTGGTGACACTGTTGTGACTGATGCACTCCATTTGGGTGTTTCTTTAGATGCTGTAGTAAAGTAAATGTCTCATTTAGAAAAATCTCATCTTATGAAAAAGGTAGTCTGTATGTAGAAATGTCCTGATCTGAGAAGGGAAAATCCACATACGAAGTCTAGATTCTCTACAAAGCTGCTAAGTCACTTTGCCATCCAGTGTCTGACCTTTGGTTCACCTTGCACTCAGCTCTATTGAACGAGAGCAGATCTGTTGCTGTGCTGCTCCCTTGTCACGGGTGGGAAACCTCTGTAGTTTTCACTTTTCACTAATTGGTTTTACAGAAGGTGTTTTTACCGTCTGTTCCCAACTGTAGTGCTGCTCGTGCACAGATGGGATGCCAGGGTAAAACAAGAAATAATCAGCAACAGTTCATTCTGACAATGTTTATAAAATAAAGCTTCAGAAAGGGCTGTTGAAATGTTTGGGTTTTATGGATGACACATGCATTCTTTGATGCATGAGAGTTACACCAAAAGCCATATTCGACAACAGTGTTTGTATTCCAAACTGTTACTATATGCCAAATTGATTTGGAGGAGGGAGAACTCTGAATAGTGAACATTCTTTGTAATAGACTTCTTTATACTATGTTTTATCTTGTTAAGGGGTCTGTATGTCTACACTAATGTCTGAAGTTATTTTTCCATGTGTATTTCTGTCTATTAAATAGAAAATTCTAGTTATGTTTTACCGTTGGGCAAACTGTCCTGGGGTTTGTTGGGTTTTAAGTAACACTATAACATTTATTTGGGAGGGAGGGGTCAAAGACACAACTGAAGTGTGACAGTACACTGGATGTGCTTACGTGAAGAGCCACATCTCACCAAATCTAACCCAACCCTGACAGTGTTTCTGACTTTGGGGGGTGGACAGAGTTTTCCTTACGTTTTTCCTTGATCCCACATTTCACTTTACATTGTTAAGTAATCTTTCTTTATCACTAACCCTTGGGCTCAGCCAGGAAATGTTGTGCCATGCTTTTTTTCTGCACCTCTCTCCACTTCTTCTTTGCTAGCCTTCTCCCGTCAGTAACTCTGTGGCTTAACCTCCTTCTGCTTCACCTCCTGGGGCCAGTCATGGCTTAGAAGCCTCTTGCCTTCCACCAGTGGTGTTTGAGGGGAATATTGGCATCGCTTTGACATAAGCCTTCTCCCACGAGTGATTTCCTCCCTTTCCTTTGTCAACAGAAGAATGGTTTATTATTGCCAGTTTTGGCCTCCTCAGTGCCCTTACACTCTGCTACATGATCATCAAAGCCACAGCTAGCTTGAATGCTAATGAGTAAGTAAATATTCAGATGTTTCTGTGTATTTCTGGTGGGTGTTTGTCATGGACAACATTGGGGATACATACCAAGGGAATAGAGAAGGGGAAAAACACAGCTGTCAAGGAATCAAATTCCTTTCCTGCTTTTCTGAAATGCAAGTATGTCTGTTAACTGTAGGTTTCAGGGTAACATCCAGAGGCCCTCTTAATTTATATTTAGCTGGATTGTCTGAGGAAATCTCCTTGCTAAGTGGAGACCTGAAACGGGGGAAATAGAGAATATTTTATGTTCAGTTTTTGATCAGTGGTCTAGGTAAACATTAGATGTCTGCTATTAAATTCCCATGTTCAAAATGCACCTGGCAGAGCCAAAAAAACTACCAGCAGTTACCTTTGACAGTTTTGACCTCAATTTTATAGTCAAATTCATATTAAAAAAAAAATCTGTATTCCTAGTTGGCACACTCTCAGCTAAGAAAAAACAAAGTGTTTAAACAGAAAACTACCTTTTTGCTCTTAGGAGAGGGAGAGATGAAAGCAATGAATGCAGTACTGTTTCTTCTCTTTTAAATGAAGAGATACTTGCTTCCCTGCTTTCTTAATTTATACAGAACCCCCCAGCCTCCCTTCAGACAAGGTGGACAAGAAATTACCCTAGCACATGCCTTTCAGTCTCTTTTTTATAGTTCTGTGTGTGGGCAAGTATAAATCTATTCTACAGATCTATTATCTAGGTACATCTAGCTATTCTCATGTAGATGTACGGAATATCTGAGCTCATGATATATGTTTAATCATAATTTATTTATTTACTTGGGAAGGCAAAGTGTCAACATCTTTCTTTATCTCTGAACATCTTGATGCAGCTGAGTTTCCATTAATGTGTTGATCTCTCTACCAGAAGTGGGGTGAGATCCAAAGGCAGTCTGCTGTGCAGCCTGGAAATGTAGCTTTATAAAGATAATTTTCTTCCTTTTTTTTGCTTGAGATAAGAGAAGGAAGGAGGTTTTTCACTTTTATTGCTATTTGGAAAGTATAAGGTGTCCTTCTCAGTAAGATGTAAACATGTCTAATAGTCTCCAATGTAAAATTTTAGACAGTCACAAGCTAATCATCTTCAGGAGGGACCATAGCATTGGTCATCAGGGATCTTTACCACTAAGTTGCAAATCTTCCTTTCCTCCTCTTTTCACATGCTGATTCAAAAAAGGCTCCATGAAGAAAAGTTTTAGAACTTCAAATAGCCCTATCAAGTCTCCTGATTATTATTTTTTTCCCCCATTTGTCAAAATCTTGAAGTTGCATCCCTCAATCAGCAACTTGGCAACAAAGCTGCAGCTGAACATAGTTCATCTGCCCAGAAGAGTAGCTTGGGAAGGCATGGAGCAAGAGGAGCTGTAAAACGGGAATGTCTGCATTTCCGGGCATTTGCACGTCATTAGGGGGGAGGAGGAGCAGGAGCTGCAGCCCTTGTGGTGTCATCCAGATGTGGGCACCGATAGCAGCTGCATTCCTGCCTTGCCTTGCAACTCGTGGTTGCCTTTTGCTCAGTGGGATCTGGGTCTGTTTGTACTGGAAGGACAAGCTGCTTCACACTGGCAAGAGAGGTTGGGCCTCCAGCAAAGTGTTTTCACAAAGGGTGTGGTGATACCAGGAGAGCACCTTTCCCGAGTGATAGGAATTGAAATGCGAGCTCATACGAGTGTATACTTGAGGTAGATTTAAGGAAACTCACAACCACAGAAACCAGAGCTGTCAAAAATCACTTATATGGGTAAATGAGGTACCTTGCTGTAGCCTTTAACCTCAGCTCAGCTTCATCTGAATCCTTTGGGATCTGAGCAGCCTCCACAAGTGCTGCTGTGTTTGGCTACTCATTTTAGACAGTTTGAAATGGCGCTAATGCTCAGATTTATTGTTTCATTGACACCTTGTGTTCCCAAGTGCCAGACAAAGCATTTTCTGTGCTGAATATCGTGCCAGATATATGGTAGCTCCTTCTCACTGCAATTTTTATTAAATGTCATAACAGCATATCTGCTTTTTATGCTGCTCTCCATATAAAAAGCAATGCTGGCATACCCTGCCTTTGTTATGGTAGCATTTCAGGAGGAAGCAGAGGAGTTTTTCTTATCAGAAAACAGCAGCATCAAGAATGAGTTCATGTAATATGCTGATGCATGTAAAAGGTGCCAAATATTCTCCTTTAAAACTCACCTAAAACCATATCCTGTTCCTTTTTTTCCTATGTCCTTCCCTCAGCTTAAAGATATTTATTTAGACCAATAGTTCTGGTGTTGTGAGTATATACATATTTAACTGTGTATATGTATGTTTGTGTATATGTATATATACACAGGTGCATTTTTTAAATAGTTGTGATAAAAGTAAACATTGTCTCAGTGACAAGAGAATAAGGAACCAGCTGCTTTCTCTTGGTCTCAAAATATCCTTTCAGTATTACTGTTAAAAGATTTAGGCGGTGTTTGAAAGGAACAGAAGCAGCACATTTTGCCTTCCTGCTTAGGGAACAGTCAGAAATTACTGTATAACTGTGGGTTTCAGCCCAAAAAACCCAGATATTGGATAGCACCACTTAGAGAAAGTTTTCAGTAGATGAAGTGTCCTCGAAAGCTTAGAAGTGCTCAGACCTCTGGCTGTCCTGACGTGACAAATACAGACCTCTCTTAAAGCTCTGGCCTTGTATAATTGGTCACTTTTCACTAGCTTACTTTTACAGGATTTTTTAAAATTTTTTTTATTTTTATTTTTTTTTAGTATTGGCAGTATTAACTTTAACATAAATATTGTGTTCCTTTTTTTTTCTGCCCCGCAGAGCAGAATGGTATTGAAGAAACGCTTTCCGGCCGATTGCCTCGGAGAGAGACACCTATTTTTATGCATCATTTATCGATCATGCAGCACAAGCAATTATTTAGTACATTCTATTTTTTCATAAAATTTGCTGATGCCAAAGCTTTGTATTAAGGAAAAAGTGAAGAAATAAAAAAAAAAACTTTAATTACGAAATCTTACTCTGTGAGAACTTCATTCTTCTTGGGCTTTCTGTGTTAGTACTCAAGTCTGAGAGGATTTTGTAAATTTTACAAGGTGCTTTATTCCCTTTGAATGATTTCATCATTGCAGTTCTCTATTATTCTCCATTTGTTTTGGGACACAGGAGTGGAAATCTCATGCAGTGCCGTCGTTATGATGCCACCCACCACTGAAGTGACTAACAAGTATTAGTAGCAATCATTCCATACCAACTTATTAGGGGAAAAAAAGCTGGGCCAAGCATTCTTGTGTGAGTCCATATAACGGACTTACCTTGACTCCAGCTGAGAATTAATTTGAAATAGGAACATTTTCTCAGTTTTTCCTCCTGTAATGCTCCCGTGTCGCACTCGGAGCACGGCAGTATAATTTTTGCCTTGAGGTCAGGCATTGCTGAAGGTTTGCAATGCTGTTGTCTCAAAATACAGATCATAAACCTTTTCTGTCTTTTACTTTCACCCCACCCTTCTTTTTGATAAAAGTGAAGCTGCTCTAAACCGCTTCTTCCTTCCTAATAACAAATGGAAACATTGCGTTTCCCCCGCTGTCGTATGTGAGACGTCTTTTCAGGGCTAGATGGGTTAGTTTTGATTCAAATTCAAATCATTTGATGTAGAAACTCTATGTAAGCATGTCCCTTCTTGCCATGGCTTCTTTACTGGTGAGGAGGCAGAGGGAAAACATCTCTCCTCGCTGTCCTCACTCCGGCTGTTTCACACAAGTTGACTTATGCAAGCAGAGTGTGAGTAATTTCACAACAGTCAGTTAAAACACGCGGGTCTGAGTCCCAGCCAAATGTTAATGCTTGAGTTTAATCAGATAGGTAGATGAAGGTAACAAGTCAGGAAGGAAAAAGTAATTGACAGAAGTTAAAGCCTATTCTGTGTTTGGTTGGTTTTGTTGTTCTGGGATCAAGATGTAGACATTCGAAACAGAATGCTTTCTAAATTAATTAGAGAGAAGCAATTTTACTGTAAGGTTTAATTTTTTTATGTACTGGGAACCAGGGGATTTAATTTAATTTTATTTTTATGTATAGGCACTTTTAGAAGTTAGGAACACAGCCAGATGCTGCATTAAAATTGTTTCTTAATTCTTATTTGTCCATCAGACTTCAGCTGAGAAGGCATCTTTTATAATAAGAAATGAAATGTGTGATAGCTTCAGTGCATTTAATAGAATTCTTCTTCAGTGTGTCCTTGTGAAATTCTGAAAGAAATACGAAAACAATCAATAGAGCAGTAAGTGCCTTTTGAAAGACTGGAAAACCCCATTGGACTTCCTCATGGAAAGAAAAAAGCTTCAAACACACTGTGTCTGAGGACTGTCTGCTTTTAAAGTACAGTGTGTGTCAACTGAGTGTTGTTGCCAAAAATGGGGGAATGTGGTTAGAGCATGATTTATGTTACAGGCTATATGTTTTTTTCACCCATCTCTCAACAGCAATAGTAGAACTGATAAGTTTGTGCTTGTCTCCTGAAAAAAATTCCTTAAGTGCTATTTAGTGCTGTTGGGAGGGATGTGCAGAGACAGCCTGAGCAGAGTCATGACCCACCTGCAAAAGGCACCACAACAGCTCCAGTTCTTGTTTCTTCTACAGAACAGCAGCAGAAGGAGAAGTTGAGTGATATTTGGAATGGAAAGGCTGACAGGACTTTTTAGTGAATCTCCCTCCATAGAGGGAGATTCACATAGAGATTTAAATAATTCAGCACCATCTTTTATAATTTTTTTTTGAGTCTCTAACAATTGTCTCAACAAAGTATGTGAATAAAAACATAGACAATTTCTGCTAGGTTACTTCTAGATCAGGTGAGCTATGACTGTCTGTTAATGAAATAAATGTGTTCAAAGATGGACTCGATTTTTTTTTTTACTCTGGATAGGCACAAGAAGGAAATTCCCAAAGTTTTTCATAGAATCACTTAGGTTGGAAAACCCCTCTAAGGTGATCAAGTGCAGCCATTAACCCAGCATTGCCAAACCCACCACTAAATATGTCCTTTAAATGCCTAGATCCAGCCTGTCCAGATCCCTCTGTGGAGCCTTCCTGCCCTCCAGCAGATCAGCACTCACATCCACCCTGGTGTCACCTGCAGACATACTGAGAGTGCACTCAGTCACCTCGTCCAGATCATCCCTAAAGACGTTAAACAGGACTGGCCCCAGTACTGAGCCTGGGGGAACACCAGTGACTTGTCACCAACTGGGTTTAATTCCATTCCCCACCACTTTCTGAGCCCAGGCATCCAGCCAGTTCTTAACCCAGTGAAGAGTGTACCTGTCCAAGCCAGTTTCTCCAGGACAATGCTGTGGGACACAGTGTCAAAGGCTTTACCAAAGTGGAGGTAGACACATCCACAGCCTTCCCCTCATCCACTAAACTCATTACCTTATCGTAGAAGCAGACCAGGTTAATCAAGCAGGACCTGCCTTTCCTAAACCTGTGCTGGCTGGGCCTGAGCCCCTGGTTGCCCTGTACGTGCTGTGTGATCACACTCAGCATGAGCTGTCCCATGACCTTCCCTGGCACCAAGGTCAGGCTGTAGTTCCCCAGATCTCTCTTCCAGCCCTTCCTGTAGAGGGGATTTTTGCTAAACCTCCAGTCAGCTGGGACCTCCCCAGTTTACTGGGACTGCTGGTAAATGATGGAAAGTGGCTCAATGAGCACTTCCACCAGCTCCCTCAGTGCCCTTGGATGGATCCCATCTGGCCCCATAGACTTGTGCGTGTCTGAGAGGTGTTAGCAGGTCACTGACCATTTCCATCTGCCCCGTTGGCCTTTTTCCAGTTCTTACCCGTAAACACTCGACCCCCACCATCATTAAACTCCAGACAATCAAATCCCTAAGGCACAGGGCTACCCCAATGCCTCTCCTTGCCTATCCCTTCTGAAGAGCTTTCAGCCATCCATGGCAGCGCTCCAGTTGTGGCAGTCATCCCACCATGTCTCCACGATGGCAACCATGTCACAGTTTTCCTGATAAGCTGGCTTCAAGGAAACAGTGCTTTATGAATAATCCCACTCTGTTGTTCCTTAACTGAGAGGGTGTTTAAAACAGATCGTCTGAGACAGGGAGTGCTCTGATCAGATTCCCAGAGTAAGAAGCCGTCATGCCAGAGGAGCTGTGGAGGGACTGCAGCTTGTGGCAGAAGATGGCCCTGATTAATGACTAAGGGCATTAAAATACTTTCAGATGGAAAGGGAACACCAGGTGATGCTTAGTCCTGATGCACCTGCAGTGCTGTGTCTCTTGAATTTTTGGCCTTGGTATTGTGCCCAGTTCTGTGGCATCCTTTGATAGGTATAAAGATCAATTCCAGGGTAATATGATTATTTTCAGGCTCAATGCAAGTAATAGGAAAAGTTCTTTTAAAGTGTATAATGAAGAACAGTGGCAGAGAGCACTGAAGGATTCATTTTCTTGTATCAAAACTGCATGCAGCCTTCCCATTTGTTTTCCATACCTAAGGAGTAAATGTTGATCTTTCTTAGTAAGTGCAAAATAGGAAGAACAGACTCATGAGCTGAATTTGGAACTGCGGATGTTTGTACTTGTCCTTAAAATACATTTATTCGGTAAATTTATCAGCTGGACCGATGCCACATTTTTAAACAAACATTAGCAATTTTCTGCATTAAGAGGAGCGTGGCTGGGTCACTGTGCCCTGCTGACTCTGCTGCTCCAGCCGTGGGCTGTGGGCAGTGGTCCCGACCTGGTTAATGGAACACCTGAAGATTGAGTGCTGGAAAACACCGAGGCAGCAGCTGGATCCTCAGCCCTGGGTGGGCTGCACTGCATGAGAGAGGAGACATTTAGGAAAAGAAGGAGCAATGTGTCCCAGAAGTGGTATGGAAGCCAAGAGATGTCTATCTGCATGGAAACATGCAGCCTCCCTGGGAGTGGGTGGCTTACTTTTCTTCTGCCAAGGACAAAAACATCACAGTAAAGAATTTTAGAAGTGTGAGATATACGCTGCCTATTTCCAGATTAATGTAAAATATTTGTTGTCAGATGACCTCTCAGCCTGTTGATTAAATCTCTCCCTCGAGTCTCCTGGAGTGGAAGTCTGGGTGCACAGAGGAGATGATGGCCTGGGCCGTCTGCTTCCAAACCCATGTTTGATTTCTGTGTAATAAAAACAAAAGCAACACCAAGCTTTTAGAAACCGCTTTGGTTTGTTTGAGGATTGGTTGTGTGTAGCATTGCAGCAGGTGGAGGAAAGGGAGGTGAAACATCCAATATCCAAGGCTTATTTCAACTGCAAGCTGAGACTCACTCGTCAAAAATTAAATTATCCTGACCCATAACACAATCTTGAAATCAGTTTTATCTGGTATAATTTCAAAGCAGGTTTGGGTTTTTTTGTTTAAATTATAGAATCATTGAGGTTGGAAAAGACCTCTAAGATCATCAAGTCCAGTTGTTGGAGTCCGACTATGATCATCTGGAAAGTTTTAGTTCCAAGTTTATGTTCCCTCAAATACTCAACCCTTATTTATTTATATTTGTTTATTTATTTATTTGAAACCTGGATATGTGCTCCTGGCAGAGTGAACGATTCAGTCCTATGCAGTGTAACTACTAATTTCACTTTGTTTCAGTTAACAACGAGATCAGAAATAAATTAATTTGCTTATGAGAACTTCTCCTTGCGAATTTTGGAGCGAGTGTGTGAACTGGCTTTTGGTGGTAAAAGAGCAGCAGATCCATTGCCCAGCTCCAGTTTCTTGCTGTTTTGAGCAAGGATTTGGCCTGGGCACACAATCTCTGTGCAGCTCAGGAAGGAGTTTGCTGCAGACCCAGATGGCAGCTTGCTGGCACAGCATGCTGAAGTTTTCATGGAGTCCATCTACAGAGTCCCTGGCTCTCCCAGCCAGTGCTGCTGTGATTCCTCTGCTTTGATAAGTGCAAAATTCATCTTCGCTTTTGCTTTTACACAATCATACACATTTGATTATAACTCTAGTTTTTCATTTTTAATCATAATAAGGACTTACTTTTTGAGGTTTTTGCATCTGTGTCTTTTGGGGAAGGAGAAAAGGTGTTTTGGACAATAACAACTGAATTCTTCCTTTCTCATATCTTCTGTAAACTCTTTATTTTCAGAATGGCGTAGGCTAGGCTCAAAATTTGGCAAAGAAAGGGGGATTTAAGCTCCTAAGATCCGCCAGGGCTAAAACTGCAATCCCCTGAGGATCTTGCCTCACTGATGCCTGAAACTGGAGGCACCTTGGTTTGCTGAGTGCCTTCTTGGGGAACTTGGAAGCTTTTCAGTTGCCTCCAGTTTGGCTCATGTAGCTGCCTGGTGTATTGTAATCTAAGCAGCTCCCAGCTATTCCCTCCTGGGATTGAGAAGCCAGGTAATGAAATGCTTTGGCCAAGGGCCTGATCTGATAGATACTTTCAGAGAACCGTTTGTGTAGCAGGAGGGCTGAGCTTCTTGCAAAACACGTCTGTGGGTTCAGAGAGCCACGGGAACACCAGGCCACCAAGGAAAAAAATGGAATTCCATTCCCCACTTTTATCAACAGCTGCTTGGTGCTTGGTTTGGGTATCACCAACGTTGGAGAAGAGGGTTGGGTATCCTTTTGTTTAAGTGTAAGGAAATACGTAGGTGCCTTTTTCTAGAAGATGAGCTGGGTGGATGAAGGTTGCAGAGCTCTGGAGGGGGTCAGGCTTTCAGCAGCACTGATGGGATGATCCTTGGGGAACCCCTCTCCCAGCCTGCCCATTCCTTTCAACCCTGTGCTGGAGTGCTCTGTGCTGGTGCACGGCACAGCGCTTCAGTGTCAACTGAAGGTTTCTGGGTTTCCCAAGGAAGCACATCCCTGCTTTACAAGGCTGTAAATCAACAGCCAGCACCAAGTGCAAAACTCCAGCCTGCCCCAGCCTTGCTCAGACTTGACCTGTTTTATCTGAAAGAGCCATTTGAGGTGGGCCTGTTCATGCATATGGAAAGCAGTTGCTTTGAATTGTCAGGGGATCAGATGAACAGAGGTGAACAGAGGTGAAATATTTCATATAGTTGTTACTGGTTTGCATTAAAGGGTGGCTATTTTTTCCTTGTGTACTGTGTTTGCAGCCAGCACCTGGGTATGAGGATGCTTTACTCAGTTCTTATGTTGTTTGTGTGTGTTCCTAATGTGGTTTTGTTCTACCTCTTGCAGGCAGTCACTTCTTCCATCGTAACTCTCTGTCCCCTCGAAGCCTGGTCTACGAGAGCGAGTTCTCAACCATCGAGCCTGCCTTGGACATGTATGACGAGAACAAAACCTGAAAGGAATCCATGCTCCTTCCTGGCCCTTTTTCCGTTTTTTTCATTTCTCATTCCTATTGTTGTGTACTCTTTCCATGGATCTCCTTTGTCTGAAGAAGAGCTGCTTTTTCCAGAACACGAACCCGCCTTCTCGATTGCACAGACGAAGACCAGCTGTGGTGGTTTCTGAGGTGGCATCTCTGAGCTGACAAAGAGTTGCGTGCAAGCAAGGTTGTCTGATGGAAGTTGCTGAGTAACAGCATGGGGAGCTGTGTCGGTCCAGCCGCGGCGACGCAGAAGAGGTTTTACGGTGGTCCTAAGAGTTTGTGTTGTACTGCAAATGCATCTCTTAACACAGGCGTCTGCTGTTTCCAGTTGTTTAATTGTCCACGTGGTTGGGCAATGTCAGAAAGGGAACTGGTTGTAGAGGAGATGGCCAGTGACTGGTAAAAGCACTCGTATATCTTGGTCAATCCATAACCTTACTGTGAAATAGCCCCTTCTGAGAGGGACCTTTATAAGTGCATTGAGTTTCCTACAACCCACCTAACCCCGGACAGTGGCGAGCCAGTCTGACGTTCAAGCTGCAGAGAGGACCTGCGTTTGCAGAAAGATTTCAAGGAACTTGGTGCTTGGTTTTTTTTTTTCTCCAGTTTGATTGAAGCAGGAGAAAAATGGTGTACACAGAATATACTTTTGGTCCTTCCGTGTGCTCAAGTCAAGTGAGTCTCTTTCTGTAGAGAGGACGTTCACAGAACCAGCACTTGATCTACCTGATAACCATTAGACTTTTTGAAATATGCAGGAATCGAATTAGCTTTCTTTCTCACTTAACTTTTTTTTTGGGGGGGGTGGGGGGTAAAAAAATCCACCGAATTTTTCACTGAGGTTTTTTAAAAGCCAGCATGTTGGCATTACACAGAGAAGAAAAGAGGTAAGCTTCTTATCCCATTCTCCCGTTGAGATCTGCAACAGTTATTTAACAAACGCATTCTCTGAGCTGTGCCCTTTCCCACTGACATCAATAACGGGAATGCAGAAAGCAGGAGAAGAAAGGAAAGCAGCTACTGCTTTGACACGCTGCAGGAAAAATCAATTTTTACCAGCATGTGACAAAAGTGGTGGGGAAATGGATATGGTTTGCAAGCTCCTGAGAGAACAATGCAGAAATGGAGAGCGAGTGTAACCTCTGGAGCTAAGTCATCCACGGCGTTCCTCAAAAGAGCCGACGTGGAGGAGCGAGCGCTTCTGCTCCACCTTTTCCTACCAGACAATGCATAGCTGTTAATGAATGTTTGGATTTTTCTCCATTGCAGTCTAAGTTACTGTAGGTGTAGAAATGCATTTTGTGTCCTTGTAATATGAAACACAGTTTCACCCTCTGTATAGGAATCTTGAGAAATCAATTAAGCCAAAAAGAAAGGTAAGACATACTCTGCCGTGCTTTAATTTCACCTGCTTTTGCTACAAGCAGGGGAATTTCCCCTCCTTTATAATGTTTTTAATTGTATAGCAGTCTGCTTAACATATATCCTTTTCTGAGGTGTGGTTCAGCTGTGTCTTTAACATGGATGTTTAAGAGAAAAAAGAAAAACCCAGCTCTGTAAAATGAGGAAATGATCCTCTTTGCTGAGCTTCCTTTGACTTTTGTTGCTGTGCGTCAGCTTTATTTAATCTGATAATTCAAGAGTGGGTGGTGTGAAGTGTAGGGAGGTTTTTCTCATAATACCCACATTTATATTTACCAAATGCACTTTTATTGTCATTCAGCTCACTCCAGAAATGTGCTGAAGCCCCAGACTTCTTAAGAGCACAATTTTGACACCCACTTTCTCCTGCGAAGCAAAAGTGAAGGTCACAGAAAGTACCAGCAGTGGCTTGAGCAGCAGCAGGTCGTGGTCAGGATCCTTCCTCTGCTGGCAGATGTGCAAGAGGGGCAGTGACACAGCTCCTGACAGACAAGCCCAGGCAGAGCTCCCCAACCCGGCCTGGCTGAGCTGTGCTCAGGCCCGTACAGGGCTCGGGGGCGGCAGAGGGGCCGATTGAGCAACCCCTGTTTTCGTAATTACATCTGCGGGATCACAGCAGGTGAACACGTGAGAGCGGGCACCTTCCAAAAACAAATGCCTGAGAGAAAAATCACCAGCTCTCAAGGATGTTATAGGGCTTGTTTTTATCTGTGGTGGGCAGTCAGGGTCACAATAAACCCACAGACACCTGGCTGTTCCTGGTTGAATGCAAAAATGTCTGGGTGTCTCTGCATGTGCACAGAGGGGTTTGGGTAGGACAGCCTCTTGTATGGGGTGCTGATCCTCCACACAAATCCTTCTCGTAGGGGCTGTCTCAGCCTGGCACAGGGATTTCCCCCAAGGCCACCAGGAGCAGCACCAGGGCACAGGTTCGGCACAAAACCAGAACTGATGGTTTCTGAGCTCCAACTGAGCCCGTTCGCAGGGATATACAGGATCCGTGCCAGGATATACAGAAAAGCTAGAAAAGGCATGGAAATTAAATTTAAAAGCTAGAAAGCACAAAGCCCCCAAAGACAAAGTAATAAATAATGTCATTTGTATTTTGTTAAATTTCCTTATTTCCAACTGAACATCTTGGTTTTAAGCGGGGGGGAGGGCAGGTTTGCCTCTGTGGAGATCAGGGTCTGGCATAGTGATGTAAAAGTGGATTTGTGCTGTAGCATCTTGGATAAGGGAGCTGATGTTTATAATTGGCATCCTGGATTTGGAAAATCTTGCAACAGTGGAAAAATTAAAAGCTTGTTCAAGCAATTGATCCCTACGTGCTGTAGCAGACGTTCTCCCACTTAGTCATATTTAGCATGGGGAGGAGGCACCACAGCAACATGGGTGATTTTTTTCTGGGCTTTGCTGGTAAGTTTGAGGTTTTCCTTTTAATATTAATCAGTATATAAAAAAAGCTTGGTGAGCATCGTTGTTCTTGTTCTGCTGCAGTGGTGCTGTGTGTGGTTTGAGTCATTTCACAGAAGTAAAACATAACAGCAATCTACCAAGGACTGTAAGTGCCAGTAACTTGGAAAAATCGTTTTTAAGGTTAAAAAAAAAGTGCTTTTCAACAGCAACATTCATTTTATGACTTCTACATATTAAAAAAAGCTTTTATCTCCAAGTGTTTCCCCCAACTATTTAAACCCCAGCACTTCACCTTCTCTTTCCTGGCCTCTTGTTCTATGAAAGTTTTGCATGTTCCCATAAGACATTTGTGAAATCAAGATTTGCTTGTGTTCTTAGAGGATAATTGCCAGTAAAAAAAAAAAACCCAGACTGTAAGTGTGCTATTTACCTATAATACAGCATTAAATATTAAACTTGAAGCATGTTAAAATTTACCTAAAGACCCTCACAATTGCTCTCTCCAGTGAGCTCCTGTGTTGGGATCTGCACTGTCCCCTTGCTCTAGGATGCTTGCCCTGGCACCTATAGGATGCTATAGGAATAGCCAAGTATCCTACATTAGCCAAAGAAAGACCAAAAAGAGTTCAATAAATGTGTTTAGGACTATGTTATGAGACTTTTACACATCTTCTGTTTTCTTTAAACACACTCATGTAAAATAGTGCAAAGGCTTGGGAGAGCCAAGAGCTTATTACCAGGTACTGGAGAGCAGAGGAAATTCTTCAGGAAGCATGGGTCACACTGAGGCTTCAGAACTTGTTCAGTCCAATTTAGGTTTGAGGTAATGCCACAATCAGGTCGTGAGCTGAAGGATGAAGGCACCAGGGTTGAGCTGAAGTTCAGGCAGCTCTGCAGCCTGATTACTGGCAAGTGAGTTGACTTAATTATTAAAAATATTTGGCATTTTGCTTAGCTAATAGTAGTTTGTTTTCTACAGCATAGAAAATAGCTCACAAGCTGAGGCACAGTGGGGCAAATGAAAGAGCCACAGGGTGCTGCCAGCCCTGCAGGGTGGGGAGAGAAGGGCAGGAGGACTCAGGGCAGGGACCTCAGGAAACACCTTCAACTTCCCAAGTGAAGCTTTTGCTCCTTTTTCACCCCTTGTTACACAGCCATACTTGACCTAATTTTCCAGTCTGAGCAGTGCAGAAGAGTGCATGATGTGCCATGACAGCTTGCATATGTGTTGTTATATTTAAAGATTTCTTCACTTTTTCCTTTCCCTGCTAGACTTGCTGCACCACAGGGCACTGCTCAGGGCAGCCTGAGCTCTGGCACACTCGGTGGAAACCGCTGAGCAGGGGAGGGAGGGAGGGAGGGAAAGATGCTCCAATTAAGCTGATTGGGGGGAAATCAGGGGAAGGTAGAGTGTACATCTGTACATTGGTGCTCATTTATGCTTTGTTTTCAATGGTTTTGAAATAATTAAGAGAAAAAGCAGTACTCCCTACCCCCTCTTTGTGGGATGCGTCAAGAGCAGGGCTGCAGATGGGATTTTGCTCCTGGTGCAGAGCCATGGTGCTCTGTAACCCCCAGTTGGTGATGTCCTGAGCTGTTGGTCAAAGCCCCAACCTCACAGGGGCCTGGCAGGTTTACTTGGTGCTTGTAAAGTGCTTTAGGGAGAATAAATCCACTTGCATGAGCCTTTGCAAAGCAGCACTAATCAACACCTTGTTGTCTGTCAGTGGTTTGATCCTTTCATTACCCTACTCTTTTTAGAAGCCTGCAACATTCCCAAACATTCTTAATTCTCCCCAATTAATCTCTGCTATCCCACTCCATCAATTACTACCTGCTTCCTCCTCCTCTGGAGAGCCAGGTAAATGTCCCCATTGCTCAGGCACTGCCGTCCACCTGTTCTCCAGCATCTTCTTCATCACTGTGCCATCACATCACTGTGCCATCACCATGCCAGCCAGCCCCTCAGAGGGGATTCATTGCTCCAAACCAGCATCACGGTCTGTGGGAGCACAGAGGTTCCTGGTGGGTTGTTCTTGGCCAAAGCAGGCTCTGTGGGATTTGGGCTGTCCTTGTGGGATGCTCGTTCTGTGGATCCCTACATGGAGCATCCTTTCACTCCTCCACCCAGTAACCTCATGGAGATGCCCACATGAACAGAGATGGATGTGTAGGTTGTGCAATAACATCTGAATATTTATTCTTTTTTATGGCAATAATGTCCAGGGTCCCTGGGTTTGAGGGCCCCTGTGGTATAAGATGTTGCCCAAAAATAGGCCCTTTCCTAAAGAGTTAATAATTAAGTATTAATATTCCTGCAAAGTAAGAAGTACATAGTGTTTTATTGAAAGTTGAAGCTATTTAGAGTGATTTCAATGCCAGGCTGAGGTGTAACATGAGCTAGTGTCATACAGCTGGGAATGGGGTTTTGCAGCGCAAAAATCAACAGGACATGCATGTGAAAGCTCCCTCACTTCTGCTGGGCTATTCCTTTCTCTACATCCATCTACAAGCCCCTCATGATCCAGGAGCTTTTTATTTTCCCTGAGCTCAGCTGTGTGCATTTGCTGTGCTGTTTGCCTTTTTTTTTTTTCTGCTGCTTCCCACATGCTCCAGGGCTCATTTTCACTTGGCTGTGATTTGACCTTCAGCTGCCCAAACCCCTTGGAGGGACAGGAGCCATTAATTCCCAGCAGAGCAGATCTGCTGGGCTGTGCTAAGGCCTGGACCACCAGATTTGCTCTGGATTCCCCCTTCCCCTGCCCAGTGCCTGTGTCTGTAACACACTCAGGTTGTCTCGGGCGGTAAGGGCTGTATCTGCCCGCAACCTTCCCACAGACCTGGGCTGCACTGGGAAGGAGGATGGTACAGAAACCAGCTCAGCAGCTCAGCAACCCTCCCATGCTCCAGCACAGGAAAGTCTGGGCTTGAAAGTAAACTTGTTCTTTGCTGCTGTAAAGCCAGAATGTTTAATGGAGTGTTTGGGGCTGTTAAAGCAAAGCTCCTGTTTGCCCATTTGTGCAGTCCCAGCAAGGCAACATCCCAGCATGTTGCTTTCTGCTTTTGCTGGAAGGTGCTACATGAACAAGAAGCCTTCTCAGTTGCCACCACATCAGCAGGTAGACTTTTCCCAGCCTGTATGTCTAGGCTTACCTCCCAGCACTGGTAAGACCTGTCACACTGCTCCTATAAAGGGGAATAACCTTTTGGAGCAAACTGAGTGGTAGCATCGCTCTTCTGCTTGTCCCGTCAGCCCTGCTGCAATTTGCAAGTAGCTGTTAAATACTAAAAGCTTCTCTGTATGACCACGCCTGTCCAGGATCACTTGCTCGAGGCCATGGCTAACTATGCACTGAATCCATCAAAACAGGATTGTTTTATCTCAGCAGAGAAGGGACACCCCAGCCTTTGGGCACAGGAGACTGCAGCAAACAACAACAACAACAACAAAAAACAATTTGTGTGTAAAAGGAAAAGTCTGTTTCAACTGGCTTGCTGCAAGGTGGGTCACACCGGTGTGACCAGGTAACCTAAACACTCCAGCAGCTACCAGGGGCCTGGGGGTGCTGTGGGGACATGGGCACGGCGGGTGAAGCAGTGCCCTCCCGACTGTCAGAGCTCTCCAGCCCTTTTGAAAGTGTAGCTTGCCAGCAGCAGAACTTGTTGATGTGTTTTGATGTAAGTATAACACTGTATTGTAGTTACGTGGTATATGCTGATATGTTAATAGTGTATACTGACTAGTTAGGGTTTGCTAATGTACTACATTTCAATAAAAAGCAGTTTAAAAAATATGGAGTTTGAGTTTGGTGTCTTTGAAAACACAGGAGGATGAGCGCATTGCCCAGTGACTGCAATCCCTCCAGTATTTCTTATATATCTATCTTAGAGGGCAGTGTGGAACAACATTGTTAAAAGATCCATTTTCAGAGAGGATTTTTCCCATTCTGCTGTAAATGTTTTTTAATTTGCTGTACTAGTCCCTAGAAATCTCAGGCCACTAAAGGCCACATGGTTCAAAGTGACTTATGAATATAGTGGAGACACTAATCCACCTTCCCACAGCTTTTGCTGCCTGAGTGATGGCACATAGTGAGCAGGATCAGCAATAGTAACACAGAGAAGGATCCTTTGGCACCTTCTCCCAGTGCTCAAGCCCTCCCCAAAGCACACCCAGCCTTCAGAAATGACCATGCTGCTCCCAAACACGGCCATGCTATTGAGGTGAAGGCACAGCCCTGAAAGCTGAGCCAGCTAATAAATATTTATATTACAGTAGTGTACAAAGGCTCCAGCTGGGATTAGGGCACTGCACTAGCACAGGGGACAGATCATCCCAGGGTTAAAGGATTTATAGCCTAAAAAAACCACAGCATTCCCGCCTCCCTGGGAGCTGGGCAGTAAGCACAGAGATGGCAGATGTCAATGTTTTCTGCTGTTGTAACACTTTCGGAGTTTGCCGGGAGGCTCTCTAATGGTTTTGAAACAAGAGTAGCGGTTCACTACATTACTGGGAAGCTGCTCTGCAGCCAAGAGATGGGAAGGAACTGCAACTCCCTCTCTGCTGTTTGCTGCAAAGATTGTCCTTGGACTTGATCACAAGCTTTGTGTGGGCTCCAGACCTGCAAAGCAAGGACCAAAACGAACTGGGTGCCAGGTGGGGGATGCTGGGACCCCCCCACCGTGGTGGGGCACGGCCTGGCTCGCGAGGCTGAGGTGGTGGAGGTACCTGTGGTTCACAGCAAAAAGGGTAAATGAGTTCCTGCCTCCCCAGAGGGCAGGTGGAAGCATTGCCAGCGTAGGCAGGAGAGTTGAACATGTCCCCAGTGTGTGGATCCAGGGACCTATTGAGAACTGTGAAGTCTGGTGCCCTCAACATAAGGACATGGAACTTAGAGAAGGCCGTGAAGTTAGTAAGATGACTAAAGGACCTCCCCTACAAAGACAGGCTGAGAAAGTTGGGGCTGTTCAGCCCGGAGAAGAGAAAGTTGTGTGGAGACCTCAGAGCAACCTTCCAATATCCAGGGAAGTCAGAGAGGGATTCTTCATCAGGAACTGTGTGATAGGATAATGAGTAACAGGTGCAAATTGAAACAAGGGAAATTTAGGTTAGATATTAGGAAGAAATTCTTTATTGTGAGGGTGGTGAGGTGCTGGCACAGGTTGCCCAGGGAGGTTGTGGATGTCCCAACCCTGGCAGCGTCCAAGGCCACTTCGGATCAGGACTTGCACAACCTGGTCTAGTGGGAGGTGTCCCTGCCCATGGCAGGGGAGGACTGGGACTAGATGATCTTTGAGGTCCCTTCCAACCCTTAACATTCAACCATTCTATGACTGCAGCAGTCACAGAATGGGGTGGGGACAGCAGTTTGGAGGAGGCTGTAGCGTGTAGAGTGGGAGGCACATTTAATTAACCTGCCTTAACTAATGGCAGCTTCAGTGGGGCCCGCAGGAAGATTTTTCATTTGCGTGACCATGTTTTGCTACATCAGCCCCTTATTCTCAGCAAATTCAAGCCTCCCCGGCAAAAGTATTTTCAGCGCAGAGGAGGGGACCGACAGCCCGAGGGCGGCACGGGGAGGTGGCATTGAGGGCTCTCCGGACGCGGGGCTCGAACCCGCGACCCTCGGAGGCGGCGGTGAGGGGGCCGCGGCCGCCAGGGGCGCGGTTGCCGGCGGGCGCCGTGCGGGCCCCGTGACCGGCCCGGCCGCTCCCCCCGCGCCGCCGCCGCCGCTCCCGCCCGGCCGTGCCGGCCCGCTCGGCTCCGGGCGCCCCGCTCTGCCCCGCGATGTGGCTGGGGCCCGAGGAGTGCTGCTGGCCGGCGCGCTGTGGGTCACCGAGCGCGCCAACCCCTTCTTCCTGCTCCAGCGCCGGCGGGGACACGGCAAAGGGGCGGCTGCCTCACGGTGAGGCGCGGCGGGGACGCTGCGGGCCGGCCCGGGGTGCGGGAGCGCGGGGAGGCGCCGGGGGGCCCGGCGGGCTGGGCCGGGGCTGTCAGCGCTCAGGTGCTGCTGCCGGGAGCGCAAATAACTAACGGGGCGCTTCCCTTGTGGAAAATGGCTCCTCACCCTTCTCGCGTTGCCTGGAATTATTGAGGTGGTTTATTTTGTGTGTGTGTGTGTTCTGTGTGCTTTTTCAAGATTCGGAGGACGGCAGTAAGGCGTGGTTTGTGATTAGCAGCGGTGTGGAATCTGTGCTGTGCATGGGCCGGGGGTGAAGCTGGGTGGGTGCAGCCCCGTGGGAAGTACCCCGTGTGTGTTGGGGGGACAGCCCGTGTTTGTGACAGATGTTAAAATAACGTGGATGCCACCGAGGTGCAACATTAGCAGCAACAAAAGAACCCCTCACCTTTAAAACACCCCGTTTGTGTGCAAAATGCTTGCACGGTTATGTGAATAACAAAAGTGTGCGTTTTACACTTTTGAATTACAGCCAGCGCCTTGTATTAGCCCAGTTAACCAAACATACAAACTAAGAAATGAGGCAGCTGATAAACATCCTCAGCATATTTTAGCTTTTCATAGTGTTCAAAATTATTTTTAACTGCTCTGTTTGATGTAACATAACTTATCTGTGCAGTGTTGCGTGTAGGCCTATACGTCAATTCTACAATTTCCCAGGGTTTTACAAGAAGAAGTGATGTCCAGTGCTGTTCTGGAGACATCTAAACTGATGTTTAAATGAATGGTTGAAGCTTTGAGCCAGTTTACTTCTTGAGCTGGTTTAGCTCAGTGAGTCTCTCCAGAGCTGCAGTGGGTTAAAAGCCATGTGTGCTCCTTGAGGAACTGTACAGTGACATCTCAGAGTTAGAGTGGGATATTCAGCCAAGCTGGAAAGCTGTTGAAGTTGCTGTCAGACTCATGTTCTTAAATGTTTTGTTACCAGTCTGTGTGTCAATGTTTGACATGGTCACTACAGTCACAGGAAGGATTCAGAATGACCTTTTAATCCATATCCTGCCTAAAACTGTACACAAGAAACCCAGAGCCTGAGCTGAGATCCTGCTGTGCTGGATATATACGTGTTTGTTTTAGGGATTGCCAGATGAGCTTCCTGTGGATGGTGTTTCTCTTGACATGCAATCAGTGATATATTCCTAATCTATTAATTGCATCACAGATAGCTAAAGGAGATAAGGGGAAGAAGTGGCATGTTTCATGATAAGGAATGAGATATGGCTGAGTACAGTTTGCTCAGGCTTAGCCAAACCATGGGAGCTGGGAATTGAGACTGGGCCTCCCAGATGCTGAGCCATGGGGCCAACCATCCTCCCTCTCCAAGTTCTGATGTTAGAAAACTTTTAATCATGAGGGTGTTGCAAAAATAATTTGCATTAAAGATGCTTGTAGTACATTATCTAGAATAACAAAGGAAAGCATCATCTTAGATATTTTATTTATCTAGTAAATAGACTTAATTGAAATAAATGGATTTGCTCTAGAAAGTCTGGAGACTTGTCAGCATTTACTCTGGAAGTGCCTCCTTTTTTATTGAACATTATATAAAAATAATTTAACTTCTGTATTACCAAATTTTGAGTCACTGACATCTTTGTTTAATTAAAGTACTTCTAGAAACATCCCTGAAATCTGTGAGCACCAGTTTTTCTAGATCTACTTGATTCTGTTTTGGATGAGTTATCTTACCTGCTGTTGGCATAGATGGTGCTGAAAGATACAGCATTGAAAACTCTTACGTCTTTTAGTTTGGTAGGCTTAAAAATCACTATTCTTAACAGAAACCCCACAGAGGAAAATACATTTCACTTTCATTAGAAAATTCTCCTAGGAAGGCAGAGAATTATAATGAGGTTTAGTAGGCATTTAATTGCCATCTAAACTTTTTCCATTACCAGGGGGACAGGCTGCAGTTGGTTTATAGGTATTTTACCTGCAGTGACAGGATGTGTGTCTTTGTTTTCTTGACCAAGCTCTTCCATCACAGCTGCAGACTGTGAGCACCAGCGTTTTTCTGTAGTCATGATACTATATTTTTACTTAACCCAGTTCTTCGTTTTGGTATTGGATTGCTTTAATTTCTCTCTCTTTGCATCCTAGGTCTCCTTGTGGGAACACTAGACGTGGTTTTGGATTCCAGTGCCAGAGTTGCCCCGTACCGTATCCTGCACCAGACTCAGGACTCTCAAGTGTACTGGGCAGTGGCCTGTGGTATGTGCTGACGTGACTTGTTGGGGACTGGATTTGGGTTATTCCATTGCCTTTTTGGTTCAGATGATCAGTCATGCCACATAAGAATATCCTGTGACTGCTCAGGAAACTTTTCTAGAGTTTCTGATGGGGTAGTGGAAAATGCCGGAAATGACAGAACTTCTCAGTGATGTTTAAGTGGTCGTTGAGGAACTGAAGGCTCTGCAAAAGGTTCTGTTGCTGCAAATGTTAGGAATTTTCTTTCTTCCAAGAGGTACCTGTTTGCAATGCCATAGTGAGATTGTTCAGAGGATAAAGCCAAGATTGCTGTGGGATGGTGAATGTTGTGCCAAACTTGCTTACCAGGAGCATGGCACAAGATGGGAACATGTAATGTTGTTCAAGGTGCCAGGGACTCTTTGGGGAATCTCTTTACTGTCTTAATCCATTTTTTTTCTGTATTTCTGGCCTGTTAAATATCTTAGAATAATATTTTCTTTTAGCATCAAGGATACTTGGCCTCTTTTACTTGAGAAATGCAACTGCTGTATTGGAATATAATGGTGCAACCATCCGATATCTGGTGGTGAACTTTGGTTAATGTTTTAGGTCTTGATGCTTGCTGAAGAGAAAATATCTTCAGACGTGTTTGTTAGACCAACTTTGTTTATAATAAGAATCTTCACTTCTCACTTTGTGGTTGAGGCGTAAAATCTGATCATGAAAGAATCATTTGCTAAGCCCACAGATGTTCCTGTTCCCACCTTCTCCCAAGGCAACCAACACAATATTGTCCCTTGCAGAGCCACTTCAGTTTTGCAGACGAGGTGTTTAGAAGTTGCTGTGTTTCACAGAAATTCAGTTTCCCTTTTGAGGAGGGTGGAGGCAGGGAGTAAGAAAGACAGAAAACAAAATGGCAGGTCAGAAACTGCATAGGAAAAAGCAGAATATTTAGTGGCCACATGCGGTGCAGATCTGCAATGTTATAGTATCTCAGTGAGTGTTATTTTTGTACAATTTCAGGAATCTTTTAGTTGATACCCTCTATATCTCAGTTTCTTTTAAACTGAGATATAGTGCAGCCTGGGAAAGTGAGGTGGGCTGAGTAACACCCAAATGGAGTTCGATAAATTATTCTACTGGAATAAATACGTTGTCTTCAGCCAAAGTATTTTTTAATCATATCTGGTTCTCATTTTGCTGTGGAAGTAAGAGTACTGGCATTCACTTAAGGTTATAAATGTATATGGCTCTCTAGTTGAAAAATGCAGATATTTTATTTGCAATTTATTGTGTGTACATGCTAGTGGGCAGCAATATGGTCACACATGCGGTTTCAGGCTTTCAGCACTGTGTTCTTATGGCCATCTTTGTAGGAATTGCAGACTTTTACTCCTTCATGCATGTCATTCTAATGTTGTTCTTATAAAGATGTCAGTTATTGAGGCCAGGCTTATTTTAGCAATTTCTCTGCTGTCACTTGGTGGGAGATGCAGCTCATGGAACAAAACAGGACGCAGACTGCATTCCCCTGCTGTTGTTGCTGAACCTGTGGGTTTTTTCCACAAAGGATTCTATGATTGTTAATTCTGTGCCCTTAAAATAAACCATTTTGTATTACTCAAAATAATTCATGCTCTAGAAACGTTGTCAGATGCTAGGATAGATGTCAAGTAAACTTATATACAGAGGCAGCAGAACAAACATTTGTTGTCTAATCCGTTGGGCTGTACACACAAACCCAAATTCATAGCCCTCTCTGCAGGGAGGTTCTATGCCAACAATATAGTGATAGCTGTCAATAGAGGGGAAGAAACCTTTTAGTAAACAGAAATCTTTGAAATTATTAATGGCAATCAACTAAGGCAACTTCCTGTAGGAAAGTTCTTTAATTTTGTTACAGATTGAAGCTTATCCTTTGTGAAATGTTGTGGACTGTATGGTTAAAGACAGCTAACTATTTGATATAAAGTTTGCTGAGAAGTTGTTTGTATTTTTTTAAGAAAGCAGAGAACTTTCTGACATAAATATTTTGGTTGCTCTTTGGTTTGGAATTGTATGGTCCCTGCTGACCATTGCCCCTGGGAAATGGAAGCTCTTTGTAGGTGTAAAAAGTTCAGTTGTTCTCAGATTTCAAGGTTCTTCTGATAGTTCGTTATTTTTGTTCCAGAATACCAGGAATAAAAGAGTACTTCTTGACTGGAACATAAGAATGCTTTTTGTCCGGGGAAAAAAGCCGTGTTTGGTGTGCACTGGCAAATAGGATGATCTGTTGGTCGTGTGCTCATTATCCTTGGTGGCAGTGGAGACATTTTATTAGAAGCATAATGTTGGTGTACATAAAATATCCCTGACATGTACACAGTTGGTGTGTTTGATTTATCCTGATCACTGTTCAGTAATTATTAGTTTTCTACTGTGAACTTGGAGGAAAAAAGACCTTGTTCTGATTTTTTTTTCCTAGCTTTTCTCATCATCTTTCTCCCCTTAACTAGGCTCATCTCGTAAAGAGATCACAAAGCATTGGGAGTGGCTGGAGAATAACTTACTGCAGACTCTGTCCATCTTTGACAATGAAGAAGATATCACCACCTTTGTCAAGGGCAAGATACATGTAAGTGACGTTTCCCTGAAGGACTTCCGGATCCTGAGAAAGAATGGGGAGGTGGTTTTGAGGATTTTTTTATCCTTTTCAGTCATACATAGGTATGAAATTGTCATGGAACACATTGCCAGCATCAGGTCACAGTCAGAACTGGACAAATGTGTTTGGGGGAGAAAGGTGGGAGCAGCAGATCTCAAGGAACAGCCTGCTTATGATGCTCCTACTAATTACAGTATAATACCTCTTTAAAATCTTGCTGATTATACCTTTGAATGCAGGGAGAATGTTTAACAAGGGTTCACCTAGCAACAAATGCAGGAGAGAGAATTCTAGTTTGCAGGCAAAGTACTTGCCCTGCCACACTGGTCTGAAAGGCATCTGGGTGAAGGAACTGCACCCCAACTTCCACTGTCTTTCGAGTCAGACAGGTGACTGCTTGCTGTGCAGTTAACACACTTCAGATTCCCAGCCCACAAATCCCCCAGTGTACAAGCTTATAAATACAGTTCTTTATTGAACAGCAGAAATTTGAGTCATTTTCAGCTCTCCTGTCAGATTCTTTGTGTTTTCTATGCGTGAGAGAGGTTGTGATCATTTGTTTTTCCTTCTGGCCAGTCAGGATCTGACAGATTGCAGAGTTCTGCCCTTCCTGGCAGATGATCTTCTTCCCGTTGAAGAAGCATGTATGCAAGGGAAAAGAGACTTCAGTTCTCCTGCAGGCTGTTCCAGGTGTTCCCAGGCCAGCCATGAGGAGCTCAGTCAAACGTTAAACATCAGTGCTTGTGGCATGTGCTCAGGAGCAGATCCAGATCCCAGACTCCCACATGATCTGACTGCCCTCTCTGCATGCCTTTGCTGTTTCTCTGACGTGACAGGACTGAAACTGCTGTACTGTGTTACTTCTTTGCTGCTGTGACCCTTTGCTGTACGTTATGTCTGTCAGCAGGGAGGTTCCCTTCCATTTCTTCCCTCTCTCCTTCCATGTCCCTTCAGGGCATTATTGCTGAAGAGAACAAGAATGAGCAGCCCCAGAGCGAAGAGGATCCGGGTAAATTCAAAGAGGCCGAACTGAAGATGCGGAAGCAGTTTGGGATGCCCGAGGTGGAGAAGTTGGTCAATTACTATTCCTGCAGCTATTGGAAGGGACGTGTACCCAGGCAGGGTTGGCTGTACCTCACTGTCAATCACCTCTGTTTCTACTCTTTCCTGCTGGGCAAAGAAGGTGAGTTATGAGCCTGCAAGTTGTTTTTCTGTCATTTCCTGTGATCTTTTTGATGCAATTGATGTTTTGTGTGAACTCCTTTTTAGGCTGACATTTTTTTTCCCTTTTAGGAATCCTTGAGCTCTAGCCCAGCCCATAGATTGCTCTCACAGGCACTTCAGTGCTGTTTATACTGAATGCTTGAGTCATTTTTCAAAACATTTCTCAAGTTGTGCTGAAGTTTTACTCAAATTGGATTACTTTTTGCAAGTTTTACTCAGACTGGATTAGAGAACCAAGGAGTATTTTTACCTTGGTGAGTTTTATCTGGTACAACTACCAGGACCCAGTATTTACAAAGCATGAGCTCCTGAGTCCAGAGCTGATTTGTTGGAAAGAATGAAAACTTGAGTAATTGTAGTTGAAAGCATTTACTGGATGGGAGATAGTCCTTTTGGAACTGCATTATTTCTAGTCTAGTTAATCCCAAAGATTATTTCCAAGTATTTTTGGAGAACCCAGCAAAAGTATGAAGAAAAGAATTGCCCATTTGTAAGAGGGGAAAAAATGTTGCTACACTGAGAGCTTGGTAGCTGCTTGAACTTCATTTCTGATTAATTGCTGTTTTACCTCAAATTGTAATAACCGCGTTTTTTAATTTTTTTTCCCAGTTACACTGGTGATCCAGTGGGTGGATGTAACCCAGCTAGAAAAAAATGCTACACTGCTGTTCCCTGAGTGCATTAAAGTAAACACAAGGGACAGTGAACTCTATTTTTCCATGTTCCTCAACATCAACGAGACATTCAAGCTGATGGAGCAGTTGGCCAACATTGCCATGCGGCAGCTGCTGGATAATGAGAGCTTCCTACAGGACAAGTCTCTCCCGAAGCCCAGGAAGCCTCTTAAGAACATCTCTGCATTAAAAAGGTATATGTTTCCAGCAGTGAGAAAAGAAGATAGATAATAGAGGATTGTAATAATAAGTCTGCATTACTTTGTAGCTCCCAGGTGCCACTGGGGTTTTCTCGCTCTCAGGGCTGCATCACTTATTTCAGCCATTAGCCCTCTGCCTACTGTGTTTTTTTCCCATCCCAAATTGGAGCTGAATTCACACACACTCTCGTGACTTTCTCATGCATGACTAGGCACTGTTAGAAGGATTTTTCAACTAGAAACTGCCGAAAATCCTATGTAAAAAAAGTGAAAGAAGAAAACTACACCAGACCTTTGTCTGAAGTTGAAAGTTTATAAAAAGTAACATAGATTTGTATTGTAAAAATCCTCCCATTGGGGGCTGTTCTCTGTAGTGTAGCAGAGAAGTTTTGCATTTAAGTTTTGCAGATGCACTTGCATATTTTGTCTTGCATTGCAGGACACACCTTGTCAGTGAGGCATGTCCGAAAAAACAGATAAGGGGTGGCATCTCGATTAGAGAAGGGAATATAAGAATACACACTACAGTCTGAAGGTTGTGATTGGAACTTAGCATTAGTGTTTGAGTGGACTTTTCAAGTAAGGAAAAAAACCTGTGGGTACTACCCTTTATTTTTCCCCAGAGACCTGGATGCTCGAGCCAAAAATGAGTGCTACCGTGCCACCTTCCGGTTGCCCAAGGATGAATGCCTGGATGGACATACAGACTGTACCTTGTGGACACCATTCAACAAGACACATATTCCAGGCCAGATGTTTGTTTCCAACAATTACATCTGTTTTGCCAGCAGGGCAGAGGAGGCCTGTCATCTCATCATTCCTCTCAGGGAGGTGAGGATTTCTTAGCTATATATTGAGACTGCAGGCGTTTCTTGTCTTTTTTGTGCTTCTGTCTCTTGTGCTGTGCTTTTTAGATAATGGAGAATGTGCTAGATCCAAATGGTCCTTGTCTTTGTGTTCTAGGTGACAATAGTTGAGAAAGCAGATAGTTCCAGCGTCTTGCCCAGCCCTCTGTCCATCAGCACTAAAAGTAAAATGACCTTCTTCTTTGCCAATCTGAAAGATCGAGATTTCTTGGTGCAGAGAATCTCTGACTTCCTGCAGAGAACACCGTCCAAGAAACCATGTGGCACCGACAGGGAGTGGAAGTGGAATTTGGCTGATGCCAGTTGCGAGGTACTGAGGAAATAGCTGGGAGGAACCTTTCAGAGCAGTGCTCCTTACAGTGTGTTAGCAGTGCTTGTTACCAGCCAGTGCTGTCTCTGTTGGCCATTAGCAGAGGAGGAGGCAGCCTGAGCTCAGACACTTTCTGTTCTGTTGTTCAGGAGGTTCCAGAGCTGCCTTCCAGCAGCCCACTGGCCATCAGCCCCATGTCTGCTCTCAGCCATCGACCCGTCAACTTCTGTGCTGGGGAAGTGCCAACAGCCTCACAGGGACTGCTCAAACTCTTCAGAAGGAACTCTGAGGAGCTCTCTGGACCAAAAGGGGTAAGTAATATTTTAATGTAAAACAATTAACTTTAAAAAGTTTGCAACAGGTTGCAGATTTCCTTGTCTTCTCTAAGAGTGAAAATGCATTTTATCCCAGGTCAGTCCTGCAGTATCACTTCTATGTCTGTCACAGGGGTAGTGCTGCATGGATGGAACCTAACCCTCAGCTTACTTTGTCAGTACTGACACACCTGAGATAGTTGACTAGAGGCTGAGAAATTAGTATTACCAGTGTTATGGGATGTGAATTTGTGGCTGTGAGGAACTACTTTTCTTCGGATCAAGAGAGCAGAGAACTGATATCTCTGCTTGTTAGTTAATCATCATAGTCCATGGTTCTGCTTGCATTTATGTGGAGATTTGCAAGGTGTAGTGCCATTGCACAGCCCATGTTAGTGTTGTAAAGACTTGACTTTAAGCAAGGTCAGAAATGATTCAGAACAGGGGAAATTAGCATATACACCCTTCAGCAAAAAAAGAGAAGATTTAAATGTCACAAGGCATTTCTCATGGGAAGTGCAGATCTGAGTATATGCAGAAATCACCTGTCCTACAAACATAAAAATGCATTAATCTCCTAAAATAGCCATATTTGTTCCTATGAAGGCAAAGGAGAAGATGAAGGAAGAGTCTTGGAACATTCATTTCTTTGAATATGGGCGAGGGATGTGTATGTACCGCACTGCCAAGACGAGGGAGCTGGTGCAAAAAGGAATCCCAGAGAATCTTCGTGGAGAGCTGTGGCTCCTTTTCTCAGGTAGGATGTTCTGCTGGATATTTTGACAGCTAGCAAGAGTAAGCTTTCTGCTCATCTCAAGGGAAAAGGTATGAATCTTAGCTCATTTCTGAAGAAATTAATGACAGGTTGACTCCACCTGAATGATACTTCATGGTGGGTTTTTTGCCAAAAATGCAGTGATCACAGTCATGAAATAACTTTCTTTATGAGCCTAGTAGCCGCTTGGCCTCCTTTGTGTTTTAGTGTTGGGACCTAGACTCTAACAGGGTGATTTAATAATGAGTTTGTTCCCATACTTTCACATCTGTTTGTAGTTGATGAGTTCATGTGGTGCTTCTTGGCTCCCTCATCTCTGAAGCTGTGGGCATAAAATCTGTATTCCAAAGCTCCAGAGGTAAAGTGATATTTGCCATTTCAGGGGCTTGGAACGAGATGGTGACTCATCCTGGTTACTATGCAGATCTTGTGGAAAAGTCAATGGGAAAGTACAATCTCGCTACAGAGGAAATCGAGCGAGATCTGCACCGCTCTATGCCAGAACATCCTGCCTTCCAAAATGAGCTGGGAATTGCTGCCCTCCGGAGAGTCTTAACAGCTTATGCATTCAGAAATCCAACAATTGGGTACTGTCAGGTAAGAAAGAAGTCTTAAACTCGTTAGTCTTACACAGTGACCTGGTCATTTTCTGCAGTTTTTTGTTCAATTGCAGTCTTTCCTTCATGCTGTCCATGTGGTGGTGGGACAGTAGGAAAGAAGTCCTTATGCTGCAATATCTCTTAAATACCTTTTGAATACAACGTTTAAATAGACTTTTCATATGGTTGTTAGATGTAATGTCAGTCTTTAGTAGTTTTCCTGCCAGAGCTTTCTACAGTTCAGCAAAAACATCTGGTTTCATTAAAAAGAGCAATTAAATCAAATAAGTGATGTTGCACATGGATGGTATATTGAAAATGAAGCCAGTTGTTGGTTTATGAAACAACTTGGTGGAAATTCAGGTTCATTTTGTGTATTGCTGCAGTATTAGAGGTTCTCATTATGTTCTGTTATGACCAAATTGTTACCAAGCTTTTTGTGAAAACTCTGAAAATTATTCTTAGTCACATTGTTTTCTGAAAGTGCTTGACAAAAGGTCACCATATTATTTGCTGCCTCACAAAAAGAGGAACTGAAAACAGGAAGGTACATTGGTTTAAGGGCATCCATTGACTCAGATACCAGTAAGAGCTGGAAAGGGATGTGACTCTTAGTAACAGCTTTCTGTATTCATGGCTTTAAAGTTAGATGATGATGAATGGCAGAGGTTTCATGAAGACCTTCTTGTTTTTCTCCTGTACCTGTGTATTTGGCTGTGCTGGCTCACAGGCCATGAACATTGTTACATCGGTGCTGTTGCTCTACTGCAACGAGGAGGAGGCTTTCTGGCTCCTGGTGGCTTTGTGTGAGCGGATGTTGCCAGATTACTACAACACAAGAGTGGTGGGTGAGTCTTTGTCAAATTTGTACTGGAGCCTGGATTTTCAGCTGCAGTTGCACCAGCATCTCCCAGAAGCATTTTGTTGTTCAGACTTAATTAAATGTGAAGCATTTTAAAGATGAGGAAGCACAACCCTGTTCCATTTGAAGTCGCAGGTGTGTGATGGAGGCGTAGGAAGAGACACTACAGGCTACCAAGGTAGTTGTACTACCTTGTAGTAACAAGGAAGATGAAGTAACTAAAAATTGGTAGCAGGAGGGACCATTTGTAGCAAGGAGGCTTATCTAGAAGAAAATTATTGAGTTTTGGTCTTACCCATCTGAATGATGTATTAAATTTTTGAAATAGGCTCCTAGGAAAGGTTAGCAAAAACACTGCTTCATGGGCTTTTGAAGTGGGTCTGTATAAAAGAGTATAGTTTAGTGTAAATACCATAATATCAGTAATCCTCCACCTCTCCACTCAGAGAAAATGCATCAATCAATGGGAGGTTCTGTGTCTGCATGCTCTGCAATGTAGGAATAGTCTTTATCTAAATATGTTCTTTTTAATGCAAATGGGGAAGAAAATTAACTGAATATCTTAATTTTAGTTCTAATTCTCAGAGACTTATATGAAACTAAGTGAATTCACACTGTTTTGTTTAATAATTGGTTAGCTTGGGTATAGTACCATGATACCACCAGTTTTAGAACTACTGTTGTTTCTTTTGTCCATTTCAGGTGCATTGGTGGACCAAGGGATCTTTGAAGAACTCACACGAGAGTATCTTCCACAGCTGTCAGAAAAGATGCAGGACCTGGGAGTGATTTCCACCATATCCCTTTCCTGGTTTCTCACTCTCTTCCTCAGTGTCATGCCCTTCGAGAGTGCCGTGGTCATTGTCGACTGTTTTTTCTATGAGGGAATCAAGTTTATCCTGCAGGTGTCACTGGCCATACTTGATGCCAACATGGAGAAGTTGTTAAAGTGCTGTGATGAAGGTGAAGCCATGACTATTTTGGGCAGGTACCATTCATTGTTCTTATTTATAACTGAATAGTGACAGTGCCCTTTTAGTCATCCTCTTTTTCTGCCTAATTCCATTACACAGCAGGTCACAGATAACACTCTAAGATGAAACTTGAGCTCCAGAGAGGTTTGCTGTTGCTTTCTACAACAGCTGAAATTGTTAGCTCAACTGTGGAGTAATCCCATGTTTCTGGAATTTTTTGCTTTGCAGCATAATACATTCCTGTATTTCAGTTTGAATCTGAACTCTCAAAGGTTGTTTATTCAAAATTCACATAATAATTCTGCTCTACTATTAGGAACAGACCCTGTCAGGAATTGTCTTCTAGAAAAATAAAACTTTATTAAGTGATATCTCCCAAGTCTCGTAAATGTAAGATTTTCTTGTTTGAAATGGGAATCTTTTCTATGTGCAGCAAGGTATGCAGCTTATGACTAGAAGCCCACTTTCAAAAGAGTAGATACCCCAAAAATAAGGTGAAAATCAACTTTACTTCAGACACTAATCTCAAGAGTCTTGCATCTGTTCTCTTTTTTCCCCACAGATACTTGGACAATGTAGTTAACAGGCAGAGTGTCTCTCCCCCTATTCCCCACTTGCACGCCTTATTGACGAGTGGAGATGACCCACCACTGGAAATCGACATCTTTGAACTCATCAAAACCTCCTATGAGGTGAGGTTCTGGCTTAGTTTTTGCCCAAGAGATTTTTCTCTCCTAACATCCCATTTTGTACTTTGTGCAGCCAGAATTTGAACAGTGTTCATAGCTTGAGGTGCTTCAGGATTTGCAGGCTGAAGCCATTATTCCACTTGCTTGATGTGAGTAGAATCTGACACTGTTGACTGTTGTGGATTACAAAGAGTCTCACCAACACCAGTGGGGACTAAAATGAAGACTGCAAATAAGTAAAAAGTTACAGACTAGAGTTTTCTTTCTGCTTTGCCTAAAAAGTCTCCATTCTTACTTGTATTTGAGGATTGCCAGTGCTAGGGAGTCAAGGAGGAAAATTCAGGGTAAAAATTGTAAGGTAAACTGCAGAAATATTGGAAGCATTGCAGTCCACAGTCATAGGAATCCTCAGCTGTGACCTATGTTGTAGTAATAGGAAGGTGATCCCAGAATGGTGCCAGTACTGTTGAAATACCTCTGCAGTGGTGGAGGTGGACCTCATTATTCATACTGAAAACAAACTCATAAGAAATTTGATTCTGAATGATGGAAAAAAGACCGGGAGAGAACTGATGTTTGACATTCTCTGCTATGCTTTGTAAAGTGTGGGATCATTTCCCTTTTTATCTCCTATTTTTCATCCTGTCCCCTTCCAGCTGTTTACAGGCAGGCAACTGTCATTTGCATATTTTGTTTGCTTCTTCAAGTCTGCCATCTATGTTTGTTCCTGGTTTCTTTTTATCATAGAGTGTCACCAAATTCATATTAAATGTCTGACCTAGTCATTAGAAAAACCTCTGGACTTAGGTGTTTCTAGCTGAATCCCATAGGGGTCCTAGAGGAAAAAAAACAGGGCTGGAATGAATGACAACCTGTCTACTCTCTTGTCTCTGCCACAGTACAGGACCTGTATTTCTGTCAGTCCTGACAGATCCTTTTTCAGCTGTTCTGTAGAAACCTCTGATGTTGGATTTCTCATGAATTCTGAATTACTTTTCTTGCAGGACAGGGGGGAATAGGGAATAGAGCTCAAATTTTTCCTAATCTTGCTGCTGGTAAAAGGCTTCTGGTGGGTTGAGATCATCTCTGAGGGGATAGTACACTTGTTAAAGAACATGTAACTGAAGCTGGGTTGTTTTTCCTTTAGAAGATGAAGTTGACCTGGTCTGCTTCCTTTTCTTGTAGAAATATAGCAATCTGAAGGCAGATGACATTGAACAAATGCGTTTTAAACAAAGGCTGAAGGTGATCCAGTCTCTGGAGGATACAGCCAAGAAGAGTGTGGTATGTGACTCCCAGATTGAATGAGCTACCAGATGGCACAGTCATGAGATGTGTTTTGCTGTGAGCATCAAGAAACTTTGTGCTGTAGCTGTGGCATGGAGGAAGATAACAAACACTTGTAGGCCTTGTCATAGTCTCCACTGCCTAGTGCTGTCTGTTTTACTGCTTGCCTGGAATCTTTGAGAAAAAGCTTGCTACAGATAATTATTTTACTGCCATTTAGAGAGCATGCAAATGCATTACAGAACTTTACAGAAGGGTTCATGGCCAAAGGGCAGTGTCCGTATCTGTTGCCATTATCTCCCATGTCCTACTGTTTATTTCACTGTTGTTTTTCAATGCATCTGAGTCAAACCTCTGAAGATAAAAAAAGGAGGAAGGGGCAACACAGTCTGCTCAGTCAGGTCTGCACAAAGAGGAAATAAGCACAGTAATATTTTTTCTAACTACTTGAAACATCAGCAGTTTCTTCTTGACTGCAGACTGTCTTCCTGATCTGTGTCAAGGGATATTAGAATGGTTATGTTTTCCTTCCCATCCTGTGTCATATTTCCTTACACTTGATTTCTTCTCTTCTATGTTATACAGATTTTTCAGTGAGTTGTATTTAATTTTTCTACCCTCAAAATAAATTGTTTGCTCTATTTTATCCCTGACCACAGGTCCGAGCTGTGTCTGGTGACATCAGTTTCTCTATTGAAGAACTGGAAGAGCTGTATGTAGTGTTCAAGGTAAGAAGCAAGAGTGAGGAAGAATGTTCTGACACAGAGAATACAAATAGCAAAATAAGTTGAAAGGGAAGCAATGACTTTGCTTCAATTCTTAATGTTACCTATCAGGACAAATGTGACATTCTGTTACACGTGGTGCCAGTAGGACTGGCCCTATCTGAGTGATTATTTTTAATTTTTTCCCCCCAAAGATGGCCAAAACACATTCACAGTATTTGAATGATACTCTGAAAGACACTGTGGAGTCAATGGAAAGGAGTGTCACATAACACTTAGAACAGGGAGCTAGGATTGACTGTACCTCAGTTTTTATTCTCAGATTTTCCATTTACTTGTTCTGTAATTGTGACAAGATTACTTAAGGGCTTTGCCTCTATTTGTCAGGGTGTATATTTTTAAAAGAGTGATATTACCCAACAGCATTTATCAAAGTCACTGCAAACTCAGTTGCACTGTATTATAGACTCAGAAAGAGGCTTAGTTCTAAAACCTGCATGTTCCCTTTGCAATAAAGCCTGAGCATCATTTTGTTAAAACCTGAAATCGTGTTTTGTATTTTTCCCTTTAAATTGTTCTTTGTGTTTTTCCCAAAATCCCCATCTCTTCCTTCAGTTCAAACTATTTTGTAGTGAAGTAACACTAGGAATAATGGGGGAGATAAAGCATGCCCTGCAATGTCTCTTTCTTTGCTCACTCAGTACTATTCTTGAGCTGTAACAAAGTTTCCACTCCTGTGGTGCAGTGTAATCCCACCTGTTGATCCTTTCCCCCCAAAGGCCAAGTACCTGATGAGCTGTTACTGGGGGAACAACCGCGCCGCCGCCGCCGCCCGCCGGGATCAGAGCCTGCCGTACCTGGAGCAGTATCGCATAGACATGGAGCAGTTCAGAGACCTGTTCATCAGCCTCACCCCCTGGGCCTGTGGGGCACACACACCTGTCCTGGCAGGGCGGATGTTCCGGCTTCTGGATGAGAACAGGGATTCTCTCATCAACTTCAAGGAGTTCGTGACAGGAATGAGTAAGTGGTGTTTTTGGAGAAGATGGGATATTGCAAAAAAAATGTTTCTGTCCTTCTCCAAGAAGAGAACTAAAAGGAGAGAATGGTGTGTACGCTGTCACGAGGGGAGGGTGACAGGAAGCCTCAAGCTAAACAAAATACACCTTTTTGGAGTGGATTTGCTTCTGCACGGGACTTTGAGCAGTCAGCATTTCCTTGTTGCATGGGAACTTATTCTGGTTTGAACCTGTGAATAGAGGGTGATTCTTTATCCTATTTTTCTTGACCTTTTTTTTTTCTTTGCAGGTGGGATGTACCATGGTGACCTCACTGAAAAACTCAAAGTACTCTACAAACTTCACCTGCCTCCTGGTGAGTGATTAGTTCCGTATATTGCTGTATATTGCTGCTACTGAACACAGTCTGTTCTGACATGCAGTTGAAATGGGATGCCTCATGAGTTTTGCTAATGAAGTGGGTGATACTGCTGTTCAGTTAGCTTAGAGACCTTAACATTTGCTTCTCTGTGAATACAGCTCTGAATCCAGAGGAAACAGAATCTGCTTTGGAGGCCACAAGTTATTTCACAGAGGATGTGACAACAGAAGGTAATGCAACACTGCTGCCTTTACCTCTCAGTTTAGGCAGGAGTTGCAGCAGAGATCCATGTGCTGTGGACAGTGATTTTGTGCAAGGCATGGTCTCATGCTGGCAGTGTGTTAAGGTTGCCAGTGTGTTTGAGCTTGCTGTCTTCTTTGCATGATGGGGAAGAAGTTTGGAGCTAAAACTCCTCGGTGCCCATTTCATGCAGGATACAGCATGCTCTGAAGCACAGTCATAAACTGCTGAGGAGGAGCAGTGTGCTTTCACCAGCCCCTGTCTCCCACCATGATTTAGGTTTTTCATGCAAGTCTCATTGTCTCTCTTGTTTTTGTTTCCTTCTCTGTGTCTGTCTATGTCTGGCCTTTTCTTCTGTTTTATCTGGGATATTGTCCCCTCAACCCCTTTTTCTGCTGCTCAAGTATCTCCTTTTGTCTCAGAGCTGGATATCTGCCTGCACTGTGAGTCTCAAGGTCAGTCCATGGGTTATGTGCATGTATTGAGCATGACTATGGTGCTGATACCACCTACCAGCACCATTATGCTGATGTAAATACTCTGAAGTTGTTGCTGCTGCTCCTCTCTTGTGACACTCTCACAATTAATAAAGTGCTATAAGTAATTAAATATCTTTCAGAATATTCCACCTATTGAGTTTCAACCCTGGTCAAAATAGGTTTTGTCTGGTTTCTTTTAGTGGAATTTATCTCACCCTAGAAACTTGTGGTTGAAAATATGCTCAGAATAAACTGGGATGAGGTGCTAGGCTTGCTGGCCTGTGTATCCCTGGGCCTACTCCACAGTCTTCTAATTTAAAGGAATAAAGATGCATGCCATTGAATTGAAAAACTGTTAGTAGACTGGTTTACTGCATTTCTTAAAATACAGTTTTAAGGATTGTCAAGTAGGAGGCCAAAGTATGTCAGTCATGCTAAATGTTTACCAAAATACAATGATGCTTAAAAAATATGTAAGTACAAGAGGTATTTGTGCAGTTTGGTGCTAGGTGGCTAAATTAACAGTCAGAGTTGGAACCAAGATTTCCTATTTACTCTAGTGACAGTGTAGGGAACCAGAAGAGAAGTTTGTGAAGTTAGACTGCAAATTGCTCCTCAAGTGTCAGTTCAGTCAGTGAATAGTGGTGAGTGTAGGTAGTAGGTATTAGTCACATACATGCTCAGTAGTGGTTTGGGGTTTTTCCATTTATTATCTTGCTTTGGATGACTGAACTTCCTTGTCTTTAGGCCATCACATTGCTTAGCTGCCTTTCATATCTGTGTTTAACCCTTTCTTTTAAGAGCTCTGCCCTCTACCTCAGCTTTTCAACCCACTTTTTGAGTGTGTCTCTTTATCCAGCTCATCCCATCAGCCTCTTGCTTCCATCCTGTTCTGTTCACTCCTCTAAACATGATGTGGGAGTGTGAGATCTAACTTCTATTAAATATATTCTTGTATAATTTTATATTGAGTTGTCAAGTTCTTTGTGTGTTGTATTGTTGAAAATCAGTTATTAATTGTTGTTTTATAATTCCATAATTTTTTAGAAACCCAAGAAGATAAAGGAAGGAGAAATGAGAATGGTCCAGAAAAAGGTAATTTCATCATCCATGAAACCACACTCTAGTCTTGTCTCTCTCATGTTATGAACTGCTCATTGTCCCATGCTGATCAAGAAGACCTTTCAGTGTCCCCTGTGGACAGAGGTGAAGTGGGAGGTGAGCTGGGAAATAATTCTCTTATGCCTTACTGCTCCAACTCTTGTACACACCAAGATCACAGTGTTTGTAAATCATGTTGGGTAAGTTGTCAACTCATAGAGTTCATTTATGAGAAGTCGAGCTGATGCAGCACTGTTAAAATTTTTGCTCTGCTGAGCTGGATCAGATAAACCAGCAGAAAACAACACAGCATTCCTGGTATATGCTTTCCTGGACTGTCAATAAAACCTGCCTCCAGCCTGATTTTTGCTAGCACAGCATTCACTTTTTAAGTCTGAAACCATTAACCACCTCACTAGTGGCTTGTTCTTGCCTTGCAGAGGAGAAAGGTACCAGTCCACAGGACTACAGATACTACCTAAGAATGTGGGCCAAGGAAAAAGAGTCCAAGAAAGAAACCATTAAAGACCTCCCCAAAATGAGCCAGGTAAGAAGTGCATGAGAAGGTTTCCAGTTTAGTGGGGAATTCAGCAGGATGTGCAGCCATTGTGCCAGCATGCTCAGTCCTTACCTGTAGCTTGCCCTGCTGGTCTGGTCTGGTGAACTTTAGAACCTCTAATTCCACACATTTCTGTTAAATTCCACAGTGGATATGGACAAACTGCTTTGTTTTAACCAATCAAATGTATTGGATTCCTCCCAGATCAATTTTTCTTGTAAGAACTGCAATCTGTGTTTTCCCTCCAGAGCAGGGTGTCTCAAATAATACCATCGGTCATAGAAACTTGTTGGACTCTTTTGGTTTTGCATTGCCTCAAGTTACAGCTGCTTGGTGGAGAGTGAAGAATGTGGTTACAGAAAAGAGAGTCAGATGACTGGTGTGATCTTTTCTGTCTCTAATTTCCTTGAAGGGTGCTACTTAAACCAATTTGTAAGCAGCTGACCACAGAAGAGTAGCAGAATAGAAGTAAAACTTCAGATTTTCTTAACTGTGAATATGTGACTACTCTGTTCATTTGCCAGCAAAAAACCCACCCCTGTTAAATTGCCAGCTGTGTCTCAATGTAGCCACTACAGGAGAGAGAGGGGAGTTTGCCTGTGTCAGACTGTTCTGAGTCAGTACAGTCAGTTGCCACTTGCTTGGTGGGAAGGCAAATAAACAATGAGTCATTCGAGATGGTGCCTGTTGCTTCATCAGCCACTGAAAACTTTTTTTAGCCTGAAGTATGATTTTTTGGTCTTTTGTCTTTTAAAGGAACAGTTCATAGAGTTATGCAAGACCCTTTACAACATGTTCAGCGAGGACCCCGTGGAGCAGGAGCTGTACCATGCCATCGCCACTGTGGCCAGTCTCCTCCTGCGAATTGGGGAGGTTGGCAAAAAGTTCTCCAACAGACCCACAAGGAAGTCTGAGGATTGCAAAGCAAACAATACCCAAGATCCTGTGAGTGAAGAGGAGTCACCAACATCTGAACAGAGTCAGAATTCGGCAGTGGAGCAGCAACCCCAAGCTGACCACGAGGAGAAAGCCAGCATTGATGCTCAGCCTGAAAAAACACAGCAGGAAAACCAAACTCTAGGAGATGTGTCGGGGGAAGGACAAGGCTCTCCTTTACAGCTGCTATCAGATGATGAAACCAAAGATGATATGTCCATGTCCTCCTACTCCATGGTCAGCACAGGCTCCTTGCAGTGTGAAGACATTGCGGACGACACGGTCCTGGTGGGCTGTGAGGGCAGCAGTGCAGCTGCCAGGTATGGCAGCACCATTGACACTGACTGGTCCATCTCCTTCGAGCAGATCCTGGCCTCCATGCTGACAGAAACAGCCCTTGTAAACTACTTTGAGAAGAAGGTCAACATTCTCCAGAAGATCAAGGATCAGAAGAAGGTAGAGAGGCAGTTCAGTTCATCCAGTGACTATGAACTTTCCTCTGTGTCAGGGTGAACTCAAGAAAGCAGGAGTTGTCTTTTGGAGATAAAACGGGAAGATAAAGTGGCAGATGGCAGGATGGTTTGGTATTTTCTGTTTGGGGTTTTTTTTGTTTAATCAGAGACCAGTAACAACACAATTACAATAGATTCCAATTCATAAGGGGCTTCTGACAGTGACTGTTTTGTGTAGGTGCTTCTTTGGCTACTCTGGCTGACAGAATTAGATTTACATTCTCGAGAGCCATTAGAACCTAATAGCCCCTGACATATAGAATTACCACCATAAATTATGCATGTCTGCCTTTTGCTGTCTTTTATTTTAATGAAGTTTTATTTCAGACAGTAACTGCTCCTTGCCTGCCCTTGTTTGCTGTAGGTTCTTGGGTAACTTGCACAGCAGATGCAGCCTGGCTTGAAACCATGCTCACCTCTGGCTGCCAGTCCGAGAGCTAATGCAGTGTAGTCGAGTGCTATAGGACCCTGACCTATAAATAATCTTGTAAGTTCTTCTTGTAAGCTGTTCTGTGACTCAGCAGCTATAAAGCAAATGTACCCCACTGCTCCCAGCACCCTCAGATCTAAACACAGACATTGCTCAGACCTTCAGGTTTCTTTCAGATGTGGTTTGGCATTTTCATAGTGTACGACCACTTACTTTCTCCTTCAGCATTCAGGAGTTTTCAGACAAACCTAGTTTTCTAGCATTTGCTTTTCTAATCATCTGAAAGCCATTGGTTTTACTTTGTCTGGGAAGCCACAAGCTCCTTGACTTCAGTGCAGAAGTAATACTGAGTCAATCAGTGGACCCATGATGGTTATGATGAGGGAATAAGTTCCCAAATTAGAAGTCAGTGAATCAGCCTCAGTGTTCCAGGGCAGTGGTACACTGGTCTGCTGGGCTTTCCCTATCGGTACATTCACTGTTTATTGCTGATTCTCCACTTTTACTAGCTAGTGATGGGTCCAGGTTTTAGATGGACCCCTAAGAGTACTCTGATCAGTCAGCCCTCACAAATGCTTGGGGCAGGAAGGTGTGCAGGAGTGTTGTGCCATGCACTGCTGCTCAGTGTGTCCTTTCTGAAGTCTAGCAGTGGACATGCTCTTAGAAACTCCTGCACATCCAAGGGCATTTATACCTATAGAGAAAGAATTCAGAGCAGCGTGGCCCTCTGCCTTCAGCCCGCTATGGGAAACCTCCACACTAGATCTCGTTCCAGTTAGAGTCAAAATAACTGGGAGACTGAGGGAGTGCTCTTTTAAATCAATTAAAACCAGAGGAAACTAGAAGTTGCCCTTCTAGTAGCAGGGTGTGTGCTCCAAGGAAGCAGAATTAATGCTGTTACTACAGATGAACTCATCTCAGGCAGTGACCCTGCAGGGCCAGGGGGAGAGGCGCTGCTGCTCGGCCAGAGCAGACCCCGCACTGAAGGCAAGGTTTGATCCAGCTTTTGGCTGGCATTTGGAATAAAAGGGTAGGAAGGACACATACAGTATAAGGGTAGGAAGGACACGTACGTGGATGTTCCCATTTAACACTACTCGGTGTGCTACTCAGTGTTAATTCATCCTCGTGACATTCTCAGTGTGTATTCACAGCTGGTACATATTTCTTATTTCTCTGCCTCCTCTGTCCTGTATCACTGGAGAGCAGCCATTAGTAAAACTGCTTTTACTAATTATTCAGTAATTTATTGTAATTTTTTTAAAGTACAAATAATACATGTGATTTTACACTGTCTGTCTTATCTGTCATGTATTCAATAAATGAACCAGAATCCTACAGGCTATTTGGCTGCCTTTTATTTCTCTGAGCTCATGGAACATTGCTGGTTCTTTGTCCAGGATGGTTATTGAAAAGGGCAGACTTGGTGGGACTGCAGTGTGACCTACCTTCCTTTCTTTCTTTCATCCTTCTTTCTTTTCCTTTTTTTCCCCTCTTTCTTTCCTTCTTTCCTCTTCCTTTCTTTTCCTTCTTCCTTTCCTTCTTTCCTTTTTTCTTTTCTTCTTCCTTTCTTTTCCTTCTTTCCTTCCTTCTTTCCTTTTTGCTTATTTTCTTTCTTTCTTATTCATTTTTGGTTTCACATTTTTTTCCCTCTCTCCTTATTCTTTATTTTCTTCTTTTTTTTTTTTCTTTCTTTCCTCACTTCCCCTTTTCTTCCCTCCCTTTCTTTTTCCCCCCTCTTTCTTTTCTCCCTTTCTTTCCTCCCCTTTCTTTCCCCCCCCTTTTCTTTTCCTTCCTTTTTATCATTATTCTGAACACTTTTTATATAACACACGCTGACACAGTTTCAGGTAGGTGCAGCCCTGGTGACTGTGGAGCTTCAAACACGACGCGTTCTCCCTCCTGGGAGAACTTTACTTGTATTAACTCACAGCCAGCCTGCCCTCTGACTTACACTAAGCCCTGCGCGGCGCTGCGGGGAGTCTTCCTGCGTGGGGCGGCTCCGGGCGGTGAGTGGATGTGTTTGTTCGGGATTGTCCCCCCCGTGTCCCTCCCGTGTCCCCCCCGTGTCCCCCCCCAGTGTCCCCCGCGCTGCCGCCGCCGGGGGGCGCTGTGGGCCCGCGCGGTCACGTGCCCGCGATGGCGCAGCGGTTCCGGGTCCTGCGGTGCTGCCGCTGCCGCCGCTCAAGTGCACCCGGTGGGGTGGGGGACGGGATGGACGGGATGGATGGGACGGGGGTGCGCGTCCTTCACCCCTCACTGACCCCTCACTGACCCCTCACTGACCCCTCACTGACCCTCTGCGCCCTCGCAGGCCAAGCGCGGCGGGAAGTGGAGCTGCAGCGTGTGCGGGCAGTCGCAGGCCGTGCAGAAGGTGAGGCAGCCCCTCAGCCCTCGCTGGCACCTCAGGGGTGCCCCGGGGGGTTCCCTCGCCTCACCTGCTCCCTCCGCCCCGTGTCCGCTCATTCCCTGCAGGTGTACGGGCAGGGCTCCGGCCCGGACTGCAGGCACCACGTCCAGAAGTTAAACTTGCTGCAGGGAGAGGCAGAGGAAGCGCTTGGCTGGACATCTTGGTACAGTGTTTAATCTTGATCTGTGTATTTCTTTTAATGTGCTGCAGCTGATGCACATACTCACACACGGGCTGCCTGTTACTCAATCTGAGCTCACGGGAGGGTTTTCTGGCCTGTTGTGACCCCTAACTCTAACCCAGGTTTGTCCTCACCTCAAAGGAACAAGCTCTTTATTAGGTTAAGTGTCCCAGCATGTTTCTTTTTACAGGGACTTTTTTTCGGATAAGTTTGGTTGATCAATAGCATGTGTTGGTCAGGCCTTTACCCATCTATATATATGCAATAGGGTTTGGATTTGTTGTGTTGTTTTTTAGTTTTGTTTGGGTTTCGTTTTTGGTTTTTTTTTTTATTTGCTCTTTCCTATGTACTGTTTGATGACCTGACTGTGGAGATGTCCATTTTACAGATTACAATCCTCATCAGATTACATCCTCAGAAAGAAAACATCCTCCACTCTACCTAACTATTGGCATTTAGGGGGTTCACGCTGTGAATCTGTTGAGTAATCACTGCTGCTATTGATAAAAGACTTGTTTAGTGCAAAGATTTCTCTGTAATTCCTGCTGGGCTGGAAAATCTGAACAGCACCTTCCTGTTTAGTTCATTCTTTAATCTCTTTATAAATCGTTTAATCTTGAACTGGTCTTGAACTGGTCCAGCTTCCTTTTTACTTGAGGTTATTTTCAGAAATCAATCAAAGGTGGTTACATAACTTAGTTGTGTGTACACAGTGCTTCAGGGTTAAGCTCAGGGAAGAAAACTCATTGTTTGTTCATTTTATCAAAGAGGGTTGCTATTTTTATTCTCAAAAAATCGTGAAGTTCAAAACATTGCGAAATAATTTCCCTTTTTGCTTGGTTTCTTGGGATCTAATTAGTGAGTTCAAACTGTTGTCCCAAAGAAATGCTGTTATATCCCTAGTTATGCTCAATTAGAATTTGTCATTTCATGATTAGTGGCTTTAGATCAAAGTATTTGTGTAGAAAGAGTTATTTGCTAACCAGATTTTTTCAAGTATTTGTCAGTATATGTTGCAAGTTCTTCATTTGGCATCAGCTTTTATGTAGATCCTGGTTTTTCAGATGTGCCTCCTATACTGTGTCCCTATCCATGCTTTCTGTCCAATCCCTTGTGATATAACTGGGTGATTTGAAACCTGTGAATCAAAAGACAAGAGTGTGTTCTAGAAACTGTAGTTTAAACCTCTGTTTTAGGTGCGTAGAAGACTCTGTAAATGACAGCAAAAACAGAGCAGCACAACGTGAGGACAGTTCAGTCCAGCAGGTAAAATCCCTACAAAGCTGAGGTAAATACCAACCCATTCTGTCCCAGGTGAATCCAGTGATCCCTCTGTATGGTTCAGACAGCTGAAATGGTGACAGAATCAGAGAGGCTCCTGCAGAGGGAGAATGAGATGTACACAGAAACTCTGCTCCACTCGGAATTGTGCCTGGGAACACGATACAGGGACATGTCCTGAACTGACTCACTTGAGGCATTCAGTGCATGTGTAACAATGCCAAAAATGAGAACCCCGTGTTTTGATGTTTTCAGTAACTCTCCAATGTTGTAGGAGGGAAGTCAGACGTTTGAAGGGAGTCGCTGGAGTAAATATCTGGACCAGGAGAGTGAGGATCAGGACGACGGGGAGGAGGAGGCAGCTCTAGCAAGGCAACAGTTCTGTTCCCAGAGGAAGAACACTGTGGGAGAACAAAGGTACAGAGGGAACTTTGTTTTGCAATTCCTGCCCCTTCGTGGTGACACTTGTTTTGGAGGTGTGGGAGGCAGCTCATCTCTGAGAGCTGAACAAAACAGAGGTTGCAGTGTACGACCTGAGCTGAGCAGAGGTTTGGTGTTTGGGGATAAAACTTCTCTTATTGCTAAAGCCCTGCATTTTACGAACTTCTCTGGTGATCTGGTGAAAGTCAAGCGAATCTGTCCTCTTTGTGAATGGTTTTCTTGGCCAGGAAACATCGGAAAAGCTTCCTCTCCAGTGATGTTCCGGAGCATGCAGAAGAAAATGGAGTTTTCCAGCCTGTCTACCAAGCCAAAAAGGTTAAAACCACTGAGGTATTTTAGCTGTAGCAGATGCTTCTGACCAGTAAAACAAAAGAGTGTTCTCCTGACCTCTTTTGTGTCATCATCATTTTGAATTTTTATGAGTCTTTCTCTGCTCTTCTATTTGAACGACTGGGGAGAAGAAAACTGTGTTGGGGGTTTCTCTCTGAAAGGCTTCAGTCAGGCAAAGCCAATGCCACCTTTAATGCTCCTGTGCAGCCTAGCCCTGTGTGCTGGATTTATAACAGAGCCCTCTTCCTTCTTACAGCACAAGAAATGCTTTGCAGCAGTGCCTGATGGGGATGGCAGAGATGGTGTTTCTGGAGGCAGCGTGGTTCCTGCTGTCTGTGAGGCTGCAGTGCCTGAGGACAACACACAACCCCCAACCACCTGTGCCAGACCATCGAAGTGGGGGAAATTTCTCTCATCTTCTGACAACTCCAGTGAAAACACTGCTGGGGTGACCTTGTCACTGTGGGGGAGCAGTGCAGGTTTGGGGCTGGACAGCACCACTGCAGCAGGTGCTGGTGGGGCCAGGAGATGCTCAGAACAGGCTGGAGGAACTCAGCCTCAAGGTACAGGTTTTAAATTTAAAAAGTGTGGTGCCAGCACTGAGGGTCTGGCTATGAAATTGCCCAGCACCAGATGCTCAGCTGAGGATGTGTCCAAAGAACCTCAGAGTCAGATAGAAACTACTGCAGGAAGGTGCTGTTTGGATAACACCAGCAGGGCAAATACCCTTGTTAACTCTAACCCCAGGCCAAAGCTGAGCAACATTTCTTGTGAAAAACTCTTTTGCACAGGTGAGGAGTTTGATGATGATCTCTGAGAAGTTCAGACATCTTTGGCATTGCTTTCTTGTCTCTATAATGTATGTCAAGCACTGAGGCACAATTTTTAACTGAAGGTGGCTTCACTCTAAGCCATTATTAGAACTACACTATTAAAGTTGTTTACTTGCTTTATGGTTGTGTTTGGGGGGGAGGGACCATTGCTCTCAGGTTACAGTGTTGTCTAGCAACCTCAGCAGCTAGAAATAGGAATGGAAGTAGGTCAGTTTGTGGGGAGAAAGCTCCCAGGCTTTAAGAACTCCTTGCCAGTACAATTAAATACTGTGATTAACTCCTCCTTACACAATCACAGCTCTTTTCCCCTGTACTACATCTTTGTTTAGATCTCCCATAGCAACCCTTTCTTCCAGAGCTGCAGAGCCAGCAAAGCACTGGATTTCCTTTCCTTAGTGTAGCTCTAAGTGTGCAAAGTATGTGCAAAAAGGCAGCCCTAGGCTGATTTCAGCCTAGTCCCTACACTCTGTTAACTAAGTTACAGTACATAAAGCAATAAAGCTGTGATACTGAAACTCTCAGACACATCACATGCAGTAGTATTTATTTATCCTTCGTTCTACAAGCACATAAGAACATGAGACAGAAACCCTTAGCAGGAAGAAAAGATGTACTGCAATGACTTTTGCTATATTGTCTTCTTTCAGTTAGAAAAGTGCTTTTTGTTACTACTACAAGTGAGGTGGCTGCTTGGAGTACTGGATGGCATCTAGTGCTGCCCCAATGTCGCAGTTCTTTGTCTGCAGGAGTCGAGTGAGCCATCCACCCTCATCAGAGAAGCCCATGGAGAGCATCTGGGACAGGGACTCAATGAGGCGAGGGTCTGCTTCTGTGAAGAGAAAAATGGTTTAGAGTTCAACTATTTCATGTAATCAGTAAAGCAGCCAAGGCTCTAATACCACACAGGAAGTGCGTGGCACAAATCCCCAGTGAAATGCTCTCCTTTGTCCCTCAGGAGCACCAACATTTGAGATAAATGATGACCAGAGCTAAGAAAACATTTGAATCAGGCTCAGCTGGCCTTGCTGTAGGACTGTGTGCTCTTGATCTCAGTTAAGGGGCCTTGGATAGTATTACTGGCTCTCATCAGAAAAACGTGCCCTAAAGCCACGGGGAGTACTACCTGTCCACATGCTGCATTAAAAGGCTCTCTTGAGCAGTACATAGCAAGGACACGATTCAGGACAGCACCTCTGTCGTGTTGCTCAAATGGCACATTAGCCTAAGGTCAGAAGTCTTGTTAAGACTTAGCTGCCCACATTCAAGAGGAGAACCACCTGACTGTCTCTAACAGGGTGCAAGAGCTGCCAAACCTGCCAACAGTCAGGGACAGGTTTAGCTGTAACTAACACAACCTTGCTTCCTACCACCTCTAAAACAGATCTGCGTTTTCAAGTGAAAGTTACTCTCAGCTATGAAACCTGCACCTTTTTCCTACCTGGTGGGAGGTGGGGGTAGAGAGCAGCTTCTCGCAGTCCTGTAGGTCCTGGCTGGGGAGGCTCCCGAGATACATCCAGGGAGCTGGGACCATCTGTGTCTGGCATTTGCAGGGACTGCAGCTCACCCGTGGAAGGATCCACTTCTTTGGATGATAAGTGGGTCCAGTCTTCCTCACCCCCTGATGAACTGCTGGACTCACTGTGTTCCTGGAAAAAAAAAAAAAAAAACAAAAAAAAAAAAACAGGTCCAGGTGCTGCAGTGCTTTCCAGGCAGGATACATGCTCCTACTATCTGCCCTTAATATAAAGAACTACATGCACGAGACATCCCCCCACCTTTGCTGTAAACCTGTAAAGGTGTTGTATATCACTTAATCTTCTGTCATCTTAATATTCAATCCCACAGTGCATGCCAAATGACTGTCTTCCTTTTTAGCAAAGCCTCAGCCAGCACTATTAAATTAGTGTCACAGTTCTTGTACCTGGGAGTGGAAGGGACCATCTTCCATTTGTGTGGGCACAGGATCTATCGCCATGTCCTGTATCTGTTCTGCAACAACATTTACTTCTGTAGCAAGGTCTGTGTTATTCCAGTCTGGCTTGGTCTGACCATTCTGGGCTGGAGCACTGCTGTTTGCCTCACCACTGTTCTCTTGATTGGGAGCAGTGGGAGTCACTTTGCTTCTCTTTCCTCCGTGTTCCACATCAATATCAACTTCAATACCTAGAAATGCATTTGAGAGGCAAAGTTGTAGAGCTTTTTCCAAAGCACAGTCCTAAATGAGCATGGGTCAGTCCCGCTCTACACTCTAAAGCTTCTGCAATGCTACAGTTTGCCATATAACATGTAGTAATTAAAATGCAAAGCCTTCTTTAAATAAAGAATAGTTTTCTCTAAATAAAGAGTAGTTAAGCACCAAATAGTCATCTTGCTCTACACAGACAAGCCATATATTTAAAAGGGCCAGGGCAGAATTGTATCTATGTCCACATAAGCCAGGCAAAATCCAGAGTGACCCCTGACTTAGTGTTAGTGTTCCAGTGCTCACATGTTAATGAAGTCTTGCCTCATTTTCTTCCAAGGGAGGACTCTGAAAAGGTAGTGGCTGTTCTAAGCTTAGGCATTATTAGTACCAGGTATAAACTAAGCCTTTGAGGCTTAGTAGGCATGAGGTAGTTCTAATACTAGTCAGAACAGCTGACTGCTGCTCCTGTTAAACAGACATTTAAACCAGTCCCAGGGATTGACCTGGTAACAAACTGTAAGGCACTTACCCAAGGGGCTCAGAAAAGCTGCAACACTCTCCCCAACATTCTTTAGGAAGGTGACGTTGGGGTCCTGAGGCTGGTTGTTAGTAGAAGCTTCTAGAAAAACAATTTCTGTTAGCACACACAGAAGCTCAGAGGGAAAGAGCACCTACAGTGTGTGTGTCCCCATGACAGCTTTGTGCTCCTTCCTGTCACTCACATACACTGCACAACAAAGGCAGTACAGAGACAAAAACTAACTCTGAGCTACCTCTGGAACAGAAAGCCAACATTAGCATTGTTAAGGCTCATTAGCCATGCTGGAAGGCAGTGACATGCTTGACCTAACAGCTTGGCTTAGTTTGGTTCAGTTCCAGATACTCTTATCTGCATCCTCATCGATTGCATGGGCCCAAGCATGCCTTAAAGTAATCCCACTCTGTGCTGAAAGGTGCTAATTATTTCAAGCAAATTACGTTAGTTCCCATGTCTGTCTTCCCACCAGAGCTGCAGAACCTCAGCTAGCCTGGCTCCACCACCACATTGCTTACCAGGGCATCTCCTCTTACCTTCTGCAGCAGGTGCACTGGGGGCTGCAGTGGTGGCTTCAGCCTGCCCGGAGTTCTGGCATGGAGGCGCAGGCCCAGGATACCCCCAGCAGTGCATCCATGGGAAGGGTGGAACACCGTGCCGCATTTTACGGAGCCAGCGTCCTCGGGGAAACCACTGTGAAGGGCAACATTCGTGTCACACTGTCCACACCACCAGATCCCAAGTAACTGAAACTCGTGGCTTAAATTTGAGGAATACCCCATTCATTAGTTCCCTGCCGTAGATTTTGCTCACCTCAAACGGATTTAGCAGCGGACTTTGGAACATCACCATGTTGTGATCCTTGTGGATGCCCTTCCCCTCACAGGTGCTGCACAGGTCGTAGTCTGGGCAGACACTGCACTTGAACCTGGTGCCCACCACGGGTCCCTCGCAGCCATCACAGATGACGTTGGGGTGCACCATGTTGCGGGGGGGCTCCTGGCTGCACTGCGAGCGATGCTCCCGCTTGCAATCCTTTTTCTCTGTTAGGGAAAGGGAACTTTCCATCAAGAACAGGTTGCTATTTACAGGCTGGAAATCAGGCAGAGGAGGAAGCACAAACAGCCCCTGTCAGAGCAGTATTAGCTTACTAGGTCAGTTTATTTTTACACTGGCTGCCAAACACAAGTTGAGGGCACAAGAGAGACCTTAAACCAAGTGCAAAGGGGTTTCGAAAAGATACCTGGCCCTGAAACCAATCATTGCTTATCCTAAATATCTCTTGGCATGTTTATTTTAGATTAGCACTGCACAACCTTATCTGGCTTCTCATCCTACCTTCCCAAGCACTGCAGGAACAGAATGTGTCTGGAGAGGGAGTTAGGAAGGCGTATGCCAGGAGGTACAACATGAGAATGGGGACAACAGCCCCAGGCTGGTGTGACTCATTAGACAGGCTGCAGATAAAGCTTTGCAGGTATCCACCTGAACAAAACGGACTAGGGAGCTATTATGCGCTGAAAAAGCTGGAATTAAGGCTTCCTAACACACTGTCGTGACTATTTAAGATACCAATGGCAGCTCAGTGTGCCCAGGGAGCCGGGATGACAACAGCAGCTCGCATTGGACCGGCTGACAGGGCTGGGAGGAAACTTGTGATCTGTTTACCCCCACCCCCAGCAGGGAGGATTCATGTTCTGTCGTACTGCTCTGCCCTTTATTTACCCTCCCTCGGCAAGGCCGCAGCTCCCACCAGGCCCTGGAGGACAAGGGGAAGGGCCAGGGCTGGCTGCTCCCACTTCGGGAGCCCTGCCAGCCCAGCGCACAGTCGGAGCCCCACGGTGCCCTACCTTTGATGTACACACGGAACACGCCATCCCGCACGTAGGGCATCGCCAGCTCCAGCTCCTCGTCGGAGGAGAAGGCGATCAGGTCCCCTTCTTCATCTGGGAAGGGCGAAGCACAGGGTGAGGTGCGGGGTCGGGGGTCACGGCGCGGGGGCAGCGAGGCAGCAGCGCCC
>NW_021940620.1:4858695-4865406 GCF_001715985.3 Manacus vitellinus | reverse complement strand
CATTTTATACTGCCGGCGCCTGCAGGTCACGCCCCCTTGAGGCCACGCCCCCACTAGAGCATATGCACACGTTAGTTCAGGCTCCGCCCCTTTGTGTTCAGGTCCCGCCCCTTCTGTCGCAGGCTCCGCCCCCCGGTCCGGCTCTCCGCGGTCCCGGTCCGGTCCCGCTTCCCGTCCCTCGCCATCCCGGCTTCGTTCTCCCCAAGAGGAAGGGGAAGGAGCTCAAGGCGCGTTTCCTGCAGCCGGGAGATCCTGTGGATAGGTGCAAATGCCTGTGTCTGCTCCCTGCCCTGCTCAGCCCTCCCGGAGTAGTGCCTGTGCCCTGGTTTGGGCGCGGAGAGACAGTGCCGTGCAGGTTGTGGGGCACGGGGTTATTCTGGTAACCAAAGCACCAGTGGGGAGTGAGTGTGGCATGGGGACCTTCTGGGTGACCGATGGCCTCTGAGACCCACTGGTGGGGAAACACAACCATCCATGTGCCCATCATGAGGCAGGACTGGGCTAGACTGGTCCCAGTCACCGCTTGAACATTACCCACCACGATGTACCGGGGCACGTGCTATCACAGCTCTTGGCCATCCCCGTCCTGCTTGTCCTTTCCATCACAGCAGACGGGACAGCGCTGGGGAGCCACGCGCCCGCCCCGCTCGTGCCGGGGCAGCAGCACCCGCTGGAGGGTTTGCATGCCCAGCATGACAGGAATAAATAACTCTTCCCTGAACCCCCGTGTTTCGGAAGGGAGGTCTAAAAATAAAGACACTGGTGTAAACACAACTGACATTAAGGAGGGTGTGCTGGGGCCTTTCCAAGCTGGTTGGCAGCAGCATTTTTTTGCAGATCAGATACAGTTGACAGGCCTCTTAATCCGGCCACAGGAGAGTTCAGCTGGCAGAACACACTGCCTGTGCTGTCCAAGCATAATTAAATAAAGATGGATCAATGATTATTAGGTTCCTTGTTGGTGTTAATTTCCTCTCACCCAAGGCCCTGACCATTCTGACTCTTGGTGTTGTATTTCTTAGTTTAAGATAACAAGAATTTAGGAGAAACTGTGTGATGATTTATCATCTTCTGTAATCAAGAGAAGCATACATTTTAATTTCCACAATGGGGAGGTAGTTTATTTCTTGAACTTACGCATATATGTTAAAACACTTGGCCTTTCATGTAGAGACATTTGTGGCAGATGTGTGGCAATGTTGAAATTGCAACACCTTTCTGGAAAATAATATTTACAGTAGAAAAGGTTGCCCCTTTTAACTTGAAGATTTTTCTAGAAATTTCAATTTCTAGGTATGACACGGCTAATATTCCACCATGAAGTAGCAAGTTAAAGTTTAAACATCAGCAGACTCAGGTGTAAGCCTGGATGATGCTGCTTAGGAAATGATTCAGCAGCTTTTACAGCACGGGATATTGAAAAGTTTGGGCAGGCAGCAAAGCCGTGTTACACTCATCTTCCCTTTTGCCTATTTGTTGTGTGTATTCTTATGTCTGAAAATGTTGGTGAAAGTTGATGACTTGATATTGTTGTATTATATTTCTTTCTCCATAAAATCAGAAGCAGGACCAGTGGTAGAAGGACATGCAGTACAGGACACGCTGCTGACAGTGTTGCATCTGCCTCACCAAGCAGCACCTCCAGCATGTCTGTCTCATGTTCTATTTCTGAGGACCCTAAGGGCCACTTTTGGTCTCATTTACAGAGCCAGAGACCTGCATTTTCAGATCCAACCCCAGCACATTCATTCCTTAGGCTCTGAGTTGGTGCAGCACCAATTCCTATTCCCTTCTCCATCCCTGCCTGGGTGTTTGAGGCACAGAGGGTTGTTCTCAAGTTGCTGGGTCTTTTCCACTCAGTTCTCTTTCCAGGTAAATTGATTAATGCATTTATAATGACCAAGCAATTCACCAGAGTAAAACCAGAAATCTAAGTTTTCCTCTGTGTCAGCTTTCATCCCGCTGGCAAATATGGAAGGGTCCAAATGACAAGGGGAATTTCCCTTCTCCTGGTGGTACTTGCTGAGTCACACTCAGCTCTCTGGGTGTGACATCATGCACTTTTACAAAACATAAGGAAAACAGGCTTTCACCAGCCTGCATTAGCTTACCTCACCGATCATGGGACAGGGGTGACTCACTGAGTGCTTGCTCCTCCTCCTCGAGGTTGGGGATTTCCTCCCAGCCAGCCCTTCTCCAGCACAGATCTCAGACCTCCCTCTGTCCCATTGTCCCCAGCCCTGGGATGTGCCTCTGGGAGGTTTCTCAGCCCCCTGGAGAAGCCATATGAGGATCTGGGTTGTATTCTCACAGAGGTTCTCTTGAGAAGTGTCTCCCTGGTGGATGTGGATTTTTTTGATTCTCAGCATGAAGCACAGGCTGTGTGGATGATTTTTTAAGGTTCCTTAGGAATCCCATAGCAGCACAGCAACCTCTGCCCAAAAAGTAGCTTGTCCTAGCTGCTGACTAACCAGCTTCACAGATGGATGTAGCAAAGGAACAGCAAAGAGGATGGGGGGGGGGAAAAGCTGAGTTCAAAAATTCGAGTTAGAAAGGAAAGACTCAAAAAGGAGCAATTAGCATCACTGAAGTGCTCAGCTTTCTCTCTACACCCACTTTCTGCTGGGAAATGTTTAAAAATATTTGGTGAGATTTTTGCTCCGAGGGCACCACCACCAGAAATACTCCTTATGTGCAGACTTTGCACGTTCACAGTAAAGACTTAGAGGCATGAAGGGGCGGAGGGGGCGGGGGGTGTCCAATCTTTTCCTTGCTTGCAAACCACAACAGAGGCTGAGGATGATATTCCAGAGGAAATATTTCCTCAGATCATTGCTCCATCGCTGTCCCGGCACTCCCGGTGAGGAGGGGCGGGTTTGGCCCCCGGGCACCCCCTGGCTTTGGCAGGACGGTGTGTGGTGCCGGAGGGACGGTGCAGAGCCACAGTGGGCAGGTCTGGGTGCCACGATCCCACCCGCTCTTTCCAGAGGCTTCTGGAGAGGTGCAGGATCCTCTGGATGTGTCGGGTCAGAGGTGGGTGACTCAGCTCCGTCCCATGACAACTTCCCTCCTCCTCCAGCCCCGAGGAAACGCTGTTCTCTGCCTCGGAAGCAGAAGCCTTCCTTCCTCACCGGCACAGGCAGAGCAGGGTGTTTTTTGCTGTCTCATTTTTGAGGCTGATCTTTCCTGAAGGTTAGCTCTGCCACGTCAGGTGTTTACACAGCCTCAGCAGCATTTCTCATTTCTGTGGTATGAAACTTTTAAGGGCAGAAAACTCTGGGACAGTTTTTTCACAGAAACCGAGGAGCAGATTGGGAGAACAGGTGGAGGGCAAGCACAAGGTACAAGCACACTACGGGTGTCATGGAATTCCATAAGGATTTCATGCTTCTGAAGGTGAGAAAGAACTTTTTGCAACCCACACAAATTGCTTGGGGTGAGTGTTGCTTTGAGAACCTGACTTGTAGCTTTTACCCTGAATTAAAGCATCAACATGTCAATGTTTCATGTCAACACATTGAAAGTAAAGCACCCTGTTGTCATTTTCATCTCCTGTGGCTATGGAGAATTTGAAAACATTTGTACTGCATTGAAACAAGCCCTACTGATGTTTAAACACAGCCATCTATAAAACTCATACAAAATAAAATTATTTTGGTTTATGAGAAAAACAGAAAGTGCTTCTTGTTTAAAGCAACCTGGGAAGCATCGAGGCTGACCCACTCACAGATAGGTCTCCAAACTCTCTTCTCTTTGGAGAACTAGATAAAATCAAATATAAATCTGGATTACATTTTCTACCTAGACCTAATGAATGTTTTCTCTTTCTAATCTTTGTGATGGCCTCAGGACCTGTGGATTACTATGGAAGTTCTTCCTGTGGAAGGCCCTCATTTCTGCAACACTTTCAGTGTTGCCAACATCAACAGTTCAAAGATCATGAGATCACCTAAAAAAACCATCTTCTCTCTCTTTATTTGGTGCTGGGGTTTGGGGTCTCTGCAGTTTATATTTTAATCTTTGCTCTGCAAAAGGGCCAAAGCTCAAAACTTACTTGTTAAGAGTAGAATAAAAGCCAAAACTGGGCTAACAGAGAGGGACTTCAAGAATAAAAGGGACCTTTGCAAATCTGAGAAAAAAATGGCAAGTGATGCAATTTTGCTTAGTCCCTCATTTTGTCCAAGAGAACCCAAGTTTTTTTTCATGAGAGGGTGGTATAAAGCTCATTAATTTCTACAGACTCTTATGAAGACAAAGTATTACAGCAGAAATTAGATTAAACTTTATCCTTGGGAAAGAGTCTAATTAATTGTCTTGGAGAAATTATTAATGTTCCTCTGTTCTCTTCCACTGCAGGCACACCACATATCCCGAGTGGAAAGAGCATTTTGAACCTCTGAAAAATAAACAGCCAACATCTAATGCACTATAACGTTACGTGTTCTTTCTACAAACCCTGTGACTGCAGCAGGATTTCACATGCCTTTCCCACCAGTGGCTCTCACTTGTCTGCCACCTCTGGGTGGGGGTTTGCCATTAATTCCTGTGAACCCGCTCTTGGTTTAATCTGGGTTTAACGCGTGGGTTCAAGGCGAGAAAGCAGCGATTTGGGTGGGACAGAGCTGCTGGGCTGCTGCTCTTTGCTGTAATGTGCAAGTGCTGTTGCTGGTGTGGTGGAGGCTCCACCTGCAGCCGAGGAGCGAGTGGTGGTGGCTGTGCTGTGCTGGGGCTGAGCCTGGGGCGTGGGCGCTCACCAGGGAGCAGGATAAGTGCCCCAGGGCTGGGCTGTCCCGCTGCTGGCTCGTGTTCCCATGGGGACGGTCGCTTGGGCAATGCCTCGCAAAATCCAGGTTAGGAAGCACAGGTCCAGCGCCTCTCGGTTTTTTTCAATATTCCCAAGAGTGTTTCTCAGTGCATTTCCCTTCTCAGGGATGGGCCCGGTGTGAGCAGCAGTCTGTGCTGGGACTCTGCAGCTCCTCACTGGCTTCTGGCAGTGGAGGGAGGTAGGAACTTTTGGTGCCGTCCAAAGGGCTCCCTCTGCTGATTTCCTTCCAGGATTTTCTAACCACCAGGAGAAGCCATTTCAAAATTTGAAAAACGTGGTTTATTTTATGAACTGGAGAAGATTCTAAGGATGCAGTTAGACAAGATCATCTCCTGCAGAAATGGGCAACATGTGCTTTTCCTGATGCGCTTGCATGGTTCTCAAAGGCACGTGTGTCACCCAGAGCATCTCGAGGCAGCCCCTGCACCCACCCTTCCTGGTGCTGAGCTCCCTCCACCCCTCGCCTTTCCAGAAGGAAATAGAGCAGAGACCTGAGCACCCATTTGCAGGATTTCCCTGTTTCAGAAGAATTCCTGTGTCTGCTGGAGTGTTGCTGGGAGATGTGCCCACAGAGCACAGCTGGCTCCCAGCTCATCCCTGCCTGCCACCTGGGACAACTCCTGGGCTGTATCCAAGCATTGCCAAGTGCCTGTATCGCTGCTCCTGCCTCTGGCACGGGCAGAGCTTTGCTGTACATTGCACCCTGATTGATCCAAACATCTCAAACAACAGACTTTGATCACTGGAAGCCAGTCCTACAATATTTACACATCTGAGAAATATTTACTCGCTAGCAGAGCTCTGGGGAACCGAAGATGACAACTTTCACTGGAGGAATTATGTGGCCATGTACGGGGCACACGAGCGGCCTGACCTCACGCACAACCAAAGATACAAGTTCAGATGATGGAGGCACGTAAATGCTTGTGGAGCCTGACCTCACTGTACAGCTCCTCCTGGTCTGTAATGAAATAAGCTGGACCCATTAACAGAAGAAAACAGAAGCAAAATAATTTTTTAATCTGATTTCTTCTGTCTTTCACCCAGGCAAGCAGCTTGAGGTCATAACCCCTGAATGCCAGGTCCTTTGGAAGAGGGATGATGTCCTTCCAGGCAGCAGCTTCCATTTGTGGTATTAATCTGGCATTGATTTTCTCTCAGTAAACATGAGATGCTGTTTCCTTAACCAAGATGAAATTCTTCTGCCGGAATGGCAGCGAGGGTACACTGCTGCTGCCCCCCAACCTTGTCCTGCACAGCCCCCACAGTGCCCCAGCTGTGCACACCCCGTGGGGACACCTCTCTATGCATCGATAGGGATGAGCCAAGGATACAGGTATGTAAGTTATGTGTAACACAAGAATGTGCACTTGTGCACACGTACATATGTATGTACACACACAGTCACATACAGACACGCACACACACATACACAGACACTCTCACACACATTCACACAAGGACACACTCACTCATGCACACTCACAGACACACACAATCACAATCACACACAACACAATCTCACACACACATTCAAACAGACTCTCATACACAATCTCACACTCACCCACTCACACTCACGCTCTCATACTCACATGCAATCTCACACACACACACTCACTCTCACACACATTCTCACACACTCTCACATTCACACACAGTCTCACACTCACAATCACACACACGCACACTCACACACACACACTCAGACACACAATCTCACACACTCAGACACACAATCTCACACACTCACATACTCTCACTCACACACACACATAATCTCACACACACACACTCACACGCACAGTCTCACACACTCACAATCTCACACAGACACACACAGACACACACACATACACTCTCATTCACACACACTCACACTCACA